>NW_021703785.1:63048094-63421329 GCF_005190385.1 Monodon monoceros | reverse complement strand
CACACACACACACACACACACACACACACACACACACACACACACACCCACTCGTACAGTTATACTCCAGGCCGAGAGCTAGCTTTATCAACATTTTTAAGCCAAATTTAGGCATAATAATAATACAACAGTGAAAGTGACCAGCAGACCGTTATAAATAAAGAAACTCACATACATCATCGTCAGAATTTCTAGTCTGAGATAAGTGAGAATGAACAAACTCACAAAAAAAACATTACAAGTCAGATATACTTGTCGCAGCACGCACTAAAAGGATTTAACTTAAAATGCAAACGTCATCATGTTGGAAGGGGAAATGAGAAGCTAATAACATGCACTGACGTTTACATAAAATTAGTATGTAAAGTGGGAGCTATGAACCTAATGATGGATGTGAAGCAACGGTTTGCATTTTATCAGACTAAGCAAAAAACATAATTGACAAAGAGGCAAATCTAAATGAATTTCCAGCTATTTCAACACTAAGTGCAGCTGCATGAGAACTGTCAGTGTTATAAATGAAAAAAAAAATCTGTTTAAACTGAAAAAAAATTTTAAATGCAGCCAATAAGTGAACCTACCTACTTTACTGAAGTTACCATTTATTTAATCAGAAAAAGGTATTTTTTTCCAAAAAGGAATTTTTTAACATCAGAATATTCAATCTGCAGTTAACTTCTTATTGATCAAGGAGAAAGATGTTTGGAGGCAAATGAAAATATTAAAGTGTTTCTGGGAGCAGTTATCTGCCATTCCTGGAATTAAGTCAAGGTTAAAAATATTTGTTTTCAAGAAGAAGCTAATACAATAAGATTTCATTTAAAAGCCACTAAGAATATATATATATATATATATATATATCTTAATCACTTTGCTGTACACCAGAAATTAACACAATATTGTAAATCAACTATACTTCAATTTTAAAGAGCCACTAGTACCACCCCACTCAGTATCTTATTAGTGGCAGTTATGAGCTCAAGTGCTGGTACCAGCGGGTTCAAATCTTAACTCTACTATTTCTTGCTGTGCGACTCTGGCAGATCACTTAACCACACTGTGCCTCACTTTTCTCATCTTACTATGAGGATGATAACAGTACCTACCTCCTAGGATCATTGTGAGAATGAAAAATGTTCATACATGCAAGACACATGCTCAATATCTGAGAGCTATCATTATAATCATCACTCAGGACAGTAGTCTCTCTCTCAGGACAGGTGTTCTTTTGTCCTAAAAAACTGACAAAGAAGATGGTGGCGAGCATGCCATGATTTTGCTGGTCCCTGGATATAAAGTACTGTCATTTCCCACCTCTCACACCTTCTCCTTGGCGGATGGGAATCATGGGAATATCTCTGCCACTTCTGAGTGAAGATCGATCCTGGGTGAGAAACTGACTAAAGTAACCCTCCCCCCGCACAGATGTTGCACAAGTGACTCTAGACCAGAGAATGCCAAGCCAGGATGTCTTAGAAGGTGCTTTGAGATCTTGGCATATTTTCCCTACAACACCATCAGCCCTCAAAGGGATTGCTTGGTGACTGCTCATACACCTGACTTTGTACTTGATCTTTTCCCAGATCCTCTGGAATATCTCACCAAATTATTTATCCTGTATTTTCCAAGGTCATGAAAAGACAAGGCACAAAAATCAAAGCTGATACACAAATATTCTATGTTTATTCTTCCCCTTTAATTTACTGGAAGTTCCAGCATCTGAGAAGGAAAAAGGCCAAGTCTACAGGCTTCTTGGCAGGGTGATGAGTCATCGAAAAGAGATCTGAATTCCCACAAAATAAACATAACCAAACCCCTCCACACCCTCTCAAGTGCAGTCATACTGTGAGTGGACTGGCATCCCTGCCAAGGGATCAAGGGAAGAGAAATGGGAGAAAGACAGAGAAGCCCTCAACCTTGAATCACGCACAAACTCTGATTCCAAAGGAAGACCAGAGTGCTTGCCTGTGTGCAGTCAAGGCATGGCATTCGTCCAGGATCCAGACAGACTGCAGGGCCTGGGCAAATACATCTGGAGTAAAGATGAACTCGGGGTGAAATCAAGCTCTCCCCACATTCCCAACTTCCTTTCCCGTGTTGCTTTGCACTAATATTTCATGAGGACCTTGAGACCTCAACTTAGAAAAATCTACTCTCCAAAGAGGATCGGCTACCCTCATTTACATCTCAGCATGAATTTAATCCCGGTTATTTTTCTCCCAAGTTATTTTACTTCAGTTATGATTTCTAAGGTGATTAGAGACCTCACGCCCTGTTCAAACAGGGTCAGTCCTGAGACACGTATATTCCAGAGGAGGCAACCTACTCTGCTTGCACAAGACACCAGGCCTCATCCGTGGACCCAAATAGTCCTATTTCCACATGAAATGTCTAAAATAGGTAATCACTATTAACCTACGTTAAACTTAACAAAAATAAACTGAGCAGATTAACTCCTCAAATACCACAGAAAGACAACAATCCTTTTAAACTTGAAATCAGTCAAACCTTAAAATAATTTTAAAATTTAAATGTGTCATATTGGAAAGAATAGGCAGCAAATCTAACTTTTGGTCCAGCAACAACACTATCTTACCATGTACGCACAGACACATGTCACTTGAATTTTGGGGCCTCAGTCTCCAGTGACTAAAATTAATAGGTTTGATACCTATCTAAGATTCCTTAACACTCAAAAATTTCATGATCTATTAGTTATTTTCAGTTCAAGTACTTTCACACATGTGGTAGCAAAAGTTCAATTTGCAGCTAGAAATAAATAAGAACTATGTGATTAAAGATATAAAAATGGACTTTTAAAATTAACATAGCACGGGTGTGAGAAAAAATAGAGAGGATGCTGTAGAATTAAGATACTTTTTCCCTCAGCCCATTATTATAAGCTACCTGATCGAATACCATTAGGTTTGTTGGGGTTTTTTCTTTTTACGCTACTGTACAGACAAGTGAACTCTCCACCATGTGGAACAGTGAGGATCACAGCCACAAGGCTGAATGCTGTCTCTTAGAGATCAAGCAGAAGATGGTGAGAATAATATGGACCTGTGGGAACCGAAGCCATATGCCCTAGGGTCACTTGGGAGGTATCTCCCAGCTCTCACCTTCCAGCAGCTGGTCCAGGCTGGAAATCTTCTTGAGCCCATCAATGGTGTAGATTGTTCTCACCCCCTGGGGCAAATTCACGTTATCCGACAGAGTTCGGGTCAAATCAGCCAGCAGGGCCTCAAAAGATCGGAACCGGTCTGGGGAGATGGCATACACAATCCCTTTGAAGTATCGATCTCCGTTTCGATAGAAACGAACTTTCTTGGCCTTCTTCTCAGAGCTGAGGGTCTGCAGCGTGCGGGTTCGGTAGAAGCTGCAGTGGGCGCTGTGCGTGGGGCTGGGCAGCCCATTCACCCGCGACCCTCGGCTGTATCTCTGCGCCTTATCCCTTTCATCGAAGTGCTCCAACTCCATGTCTCTGCCGAAGGACATGACGGAGTTAAAGTTGAACCTGGGAGGCACAGAAACACAAACAGCCACACAAAGATGTTATTTTTGCACCCTGATTTGAAAGGCTCAGCTTGAGAGCAGCTGATGGAGATACTGCTATAATCGATGATATGTTTGATATGAATTATCAAGTTGGGAGAGAAAAGACAAAGAAATAGAAGAGGCAGACCCAGTGGAAACAGCTTATTAATCAACCCCAGTTTTGTCAGAATATGGCTGTACGCATTGACCACCTAGCACGTCAGGCTTTGAACAGCTAGTGTTTCCAACAGTCACAATAAACCTTTCAAAGTATTGTTAACCCGATTTACAGATGAAGAAACTGAGGCACAGAAAAATTTCTCCAAGTAATTCAGTTGAGAAATGCCTGAATCAAGAACTCTGCCCCAGGTCTGCCTGACTTCAAGGGTAGGTAGGAAATGAGCTTTCATTTCACTACAGGGCTAAAGATACAAGATACAGTGGTGGTGGAGGACCAGGAATCAAAAGAGGGCAGGTAGCATTTAAGAGTCAGATTGTAAACATTTTACCTAGTGTTTGTACTCTCCATGGCTAGACCAAGAGCAAACAATCTGTAGATTCTACCAACTTAAAAGAAATTTTCCAGAATATTCACATATTGAATTGAAATTTACTTAAAAAGTGGACTCACCATAACTCATTTACTTATATTTAATGCTTCAGATAAGGTGGATTAAAAAAAAAGAAGAAAAAGAAAGGTGGGGGAGGGAGGAGAAAGGGAAGGAGGCAGGGGCAGAAAAGAAGAAGGAAAAAGAGAAGCAGCACAGCAACAAGAACAAGAAGAAGGAATGGAAGTTACTTCTTTGGGACACTTGGACTAAGGCTCTCTCTGTCTGTGGTTGAGAAAATCGAGATTTGAAGATGTTGACCGAGACTTGACCCCATATGAGCTGCGTAACCTTGAGAAATCTACTTGTTCAACATCTTTAAGCCTCGATTTCCTGAATCACACATGGAAAAGATAACAGTACCTACCTCATAGTTAACATCAGCTATTAAGCAAGTTAAAACACATAAAGCACTTAGGGTAACGTCTACCCTGTGATAAGTATTAATATTTTTATTAATAAAATCTGCCTTTCTGTTCCTGACTTTGTCACAAAAAGACCTAGTAGGAACAGAATCTCTCCCTCCGGTACGAGAGGCTCCAGGTGAGCTTCCCCCAGCCCCACCCCCGCCACAGATTTCCAGCTCATGACCTTCTAAAAGGTACACCTGTGCCCCTACGTCCCCTCTTGACTTTCCATGGAGCCCTGTCGTCAGCTGCTGCCTGTGGGATCAATTCATCCCTGCTCAGGGGTTAGCTGATAAGGGCTCGTGCTGTTGCCCCTCACAGGGGATCCGTGTTTTAAACAGGGCAATCTAGAAAGTGGGAAAACCTCAACATTCAAAGGAAAGAAGTTTCAAGGACAAAGTTTCAGGCATATTGAAATAAGAGTTTAAGGGAAATGGAAAACTGGGGGCAAGAACCTTACAAGTGCTCCCCAAATCCCACCACACAGACGACATCACCTTTCCGAAGGTCAGCCCAAACCAGTCCAAAGTACTGCCAAGCTTCCCTGACCTTGCCTTCACCCTCAGTCAACTGACCTCTGAGCCATTCAGAATGGCTACAAATTCATGCTCAAAAGCTTCATGCACTGCTAGAGATTGTGCACTCCTGAAATGAGTGAAGTGGAAAAAGCTCACATTTATTGAACGTCTATGACGTGCCTGACACTGTTACGTGGCGATCAACTGCTGTGTAACATGCTAAGAGCTCCCTCTAAACCTCCTGCCAGTCCAGGGAGGGAGGGGGTATTATTGTGACTCAGGGTGAGTGCAGGATGTATCCAGGGTCCCAAAGACAGAACTGAGGGCCTTGGGACTTGAACCCAGATTCACTCCAACTGCCTCTGAAGCTGGCACTCCCTCCTTTCCGACTTGTGCACTCTGTCCTAGAGGCCTAGACCCCCTGGGATTGGCCCACCATCACATGTAAAGTAAGGTTTAGTTTAAAGCCCTCACTCCTCACTAGCTCTGTGACCTTGGGCAGGCTACTTAACTGCCAAAGACGTTGTGTGCACAGAGGCCAGGCAGTGGTCTCCAGGCCATCAACGTTTTCACCTGCTCATGATTCTATAGCTGACCCTGCTGGGGGGAGGGAGCAGTGGGCTGGGATTCAATCTGGAGTGATTATTAGTTCTGTGTATTTTTTTTCCTCCAAATGTGAAAACCGCCTCATGCCACTCAGTAACTTCACTTTTAGTCTAAATTTGCATTTTCCAGAAAAAATATACCATATATAGGTAGGTATGAAGTGGTTGCATTGATTTTGAAGTTAGATAACTTCTCAACAATTATTAGTTGATATCCAATCCTTCAGAGAGCTATTAATTAACAGAGCCAATATTTTGCCCATGATATCATAACTGCTCCTACTCTTTTTATTTGTTTTTAAAAGGAGTTCTTTTGTCTTCCAAAAGGGATGTGTGTGTTGGGGGGATGATGCTGCCAGTACTCAAAAACCCATGCCACCTCACTAGACTCTTCAAACTTCGTAAAGTATAAAGGTCAGATTGGCTGTTGAAGGTTTTATTTTTTATATGCAGTGATCATTCTTCCAACCCTAGGCATTTCCTTCCAAATCCAAATAAACCAAAAGAAAACATGCAGGACATGCAGAAAGGATGGCACAATTGTGTCACCAGAGTGCAAATCTAATTCCAAGGGGCTCTTGTTGATTCGCAATCTGCAAAGGTCAAATTATTTAGCAATTGTTGGAATTCCCTTGAGGGAACGGGCTTCTAGAACCAACAATTCCACCCCAATTGGAAAAAAAAAAAGATCAATTTAAAATAGAGAAAAGTTGATTTTATTTGTATATTTCTCCAAACTGGATCATGTGTTCAACCACAGCAGGGCCCACATCTTTTACTTCCCTTCACTGAGTCTGCCCCAGAGTAGGCAACGATGTGGGTGACAAAGAAAAACCACACTCCAAGTGAAATCATTCTCAAGGCTACAGCTACCACTAAATGAATGTCGAAAACCACACTAGACATTCTCGTGTTCCAGATATTATGTGTGGCTTCAAAATAGGTATTCTTTCCCTTGCTTGGCTGGCTCAGCAATTCCACTGGCTTAGTCATATATTCGAATCAAGAGCTCCTGAAGAAGATTCACTGGGCTTCCACAGGTCCCCACTTTCTGCAAGGAAGCTGGCTAAAGGGCACAGCCACGCGTTCACAGGCCATAGATGGCTAAGGGCCTGGGCACACATGTGTCCTGGGACCGAGAAGGTAACTGCACCACCTAAGCCACAGAGGTCCCAGAGGCTTGGGTGGGGAAGACCCGGCCTGGGTCTTATCAGAGATTTTCCTATAAACACTGCCAGGCCAAGAAATCAGCTTCTTCGACTGCTCTCTATGGGATTTCTCACCATTTTGAAGAAACTGTGTGTTCATCCTTCTCTAGATGAGCACACGAGTTCCTGTTTTGGAGATTACACACACACCAAGAAATAATTTGGATAAACGCTACCACATCTAAATAGATGCTAGGCCTGGAGGTCCCAAGGCACATTTTGCCAGTGGGATTAGGATGTAGGTGGATGGCCAGGCACGCACGAAGAAGCAAACACACCTTCAGCGTGCATGCACCACCCTGGACACAGATATCACAGGATGTGTGCATACCTTTTACACTGTTCCTACATATAACCTCTCTTAAAATCCTTCTGACCCGCACTCATGTGACATTTCATACTTAAAAGGCCGTCCTACTTTCCCGGCGAAAAGAGATATATTTAGGAACATTCATAAAACGTATTCATGGAACACCCTGCCGTGTGGCCGCTGAACGCGTGTGCACCAGAATCTGGACACACATTCATAGAGGCGGGGAGAGCAAGCCGGCCTGAATGAAACCTTTCAACCGCTCCAGCTCCTGCAAGCATCTCCTGGCCCAATGCAGCAGCGATTCCGAGCAGACCCGGTTTTCAGCAGCGGCCTCTTTTGTGGGGGGCCGTGCGGGGCTGGGCGTGCGTTTCCCCGCTAGGAGAGAAATGCCATTTCCTCTCCGCAGGCTGTTAGCACTGCAGGTACTAATTTGTACACGGGGCAGCCACGCTGTCCCCAAGGGAACTCGAGGCCCCGCAAACGTGCTTGCAGCACCCACACTGCAGTCACCCCCCCGCGCACGGATCGCCCCGTCCTCAAGCACACACCACCCTCCCGGGCCCACGGGGAAGCACGCACACAATAAGAGGCCCGACCCGACCACTCCTTCTGGGCGCACACTTGGTCCTCACTCCGCGGCCAGTTCTGACAATGACAAACACCTGGCCCAGCTCCTCCGCCCTAGCTCTCCATCTCCACTAACAAGGCGGCCGAGAGAATGGGGGCCCCGCTCGCCCGACTCCCCGTTTTCAGCCCGGTGGCACCAGACAAAAGAGGCAGGTGCCAGCAGCCCCAGGGCCGCCTGCACACACCGCCCCCGGCCGCGGCCGGGCAGCTCCTTTCGAGGAACGGCGGGAAGGGCGGCGGCGGCCGAGGGGCGCCCGCCTGCCCTCCGCGCCCGCGCTCCCCTGGACCCCGCGGTTGCGGGAGGAGTCGGCGCTGTCGGGCCCCCTGAGGGGCCTCCCGGCCGGCCCGCCCCTCGGCTCCCTTCCCCGGCGAAAGCAAACCACGCACCGGTCTGCGGAGAGACGCCGCCGGGGGTCTTTGTGGCCGCGCTCCGGGCCGCCTCCTGGTGCTGTCTTCGCGGGGCTGGGTGCGGCCTGACCGCGGGGCTCTGGGGCGGTGGCGGGGCCGAGGCTGGGCGGCGGCCGCTGCTGGACCGCGGGCGTCTGGGCTGCAGCCGCTAGCGGAGGGACGCGCCTCGGCCGCTACTCATCGAAATGAGGCGCTTCGCACAGCCTCACTCCTGCCTCTCTCCGGAGGAGGGCGGCGGCGGCGGCTGCGGGCGCGCTCCCTGCTCTAGTGGCGCACTCGCTCCCCCGCCCACCCCCGCTCCCTCCGCCTCCTCCGCGTGCGCGCCCGGCGCCCCCGCCCCTCTGGGCAGAGCGCGCCCACCACGGCTGCGCCCCGGGCCTCCTCCTCTCCTCGCCCTCTGTCGCCGCCAGGATCTCAGTGCATCTGGCTGGAGCAAACCCCCTAACCTCCCCAGGCCCCGGGAGTGGTTGTCTGGAGATTGGGGCCGGTCGGTGGTGGACCTGGGGACAGGCGGAGAGAACGTGGACCGGGTCTGAACCAGGAAACGTGCAAGGCAGAGACGTGAGGTGTGGCCGAGCCGTGAGACCCCCTCCCTCAGGGGAGGCAAGGGAAACCGTTCCTCCCCCCCACCCCCGCCACTGTACACACACTTCGATGTGACCTCGTGGTTTGACACCTTTCCCAGAATCATGAAAGCCAACGTGATGGCCCTGTCATCACTTCTCACGCAGGACACATCCATGCAGCACCTCCTGGGAGGACCATCCCCAGACCCTCCCAACCTACCCGCACTAGTGTCACCCTCAGGCCCCCTAATTGGGAAGGGCCAGATCTGCGCATAGATCCCACCCATCATCTCCACTTGACCCCCAGACTTGAGTCACCCTTGAAACAGTGATCTCTGCTTGGAGCTGAATATGTGTCACAACAGGCCCTTGATAACTTAAAGGCCAAGTTTCGCTACTGGACCCCTCATGCCTGCCAAGGCTGGCGGTCAGCGCTGGAAAGCCCCATGAGCTCACATAAGCCTCCGACACACACACACCCCAGGGGGCAGGAATGTTTTCAAAGCTCAGGCTGCTCACAGCTTCCGCCAGTTTTTGCACGGAAGTCCAAGAATCAGGTCGCAGACTTCTGGTGAACCTTAGCCTGGTTCAGTGGGCAGCTTGAATTTTGGTCCAGTTAACCTCCTGACTGTCCCTTGAGACATGTATTTGTCCCAAATACTGTACATACACAAATACACGTGCATCTCTCTCTTCCTGAGCTTACACTTTTCAATAGAAAATCAAAATTTTTTCTCTTGTCAGCTGAGCCATTATGTATTTGACTAGTTATTATTAATAAGAGCTATTCTGAAGTACTTTCAAAGTATTATGTAAATACTAACTACCCTTTGTTATAAAAGGCAGCTCAAAAGAGATGCATGTTACATATTCAACAAGTGCTGCAATATTTATTTTTGAACTACTGAATAGCCCAGGGATGAGAGTACAGTGAACTCACCAAATTAACTAGATGCAAAGTACTGAGCCTGTTCCTTCAAATTCTAATCAGAATGAGGGCCAAGGGGTAAGTGCAGAGAAAGAAGCCAAGTGTATTTTGAGAAGGGAAATCAAAGCTTCTGTTTATCTTTCCTGTGACAGATGCCAACTGATTTCTGCCAATATGCTAAACCAAGAAATATATTCCATCTCCTTGCCCCTATGGATATTCTGTCAGGGTCATTTCTTAAGCACTTTAAGTAGCTCAACTGTATCTTACCTCTTTCCTAGGTCTTCTCTCTGGGATATGCAGATACTGTCCAAAGAAACAGCTTTAAATTTGATTCTCCCAGTTGCAATGTGCTCTCACTAGAAATAGTTGGGCATCATTAACCCTTTCAGGACACCAAAGGGCAACTGACAGCTAGGTGGGCACACTGAATAGTACCCACCAGCCAATATACCATGGTTATATCATTTAGCCAGGACAGGAGGATGGTAACAAATGGCACCCAGTGACCTGACAGAAGTAACTACAGAAGTGCCTAAATTATTTCCAGGGTAGTCTTTGGCAAATCTAACTGCTATTCAATAATAATTCCTAATTGAAGTGAAATTTAATCAGGAAACTCCTAGTTCAAATAATTTTCAAAAACTGACGTTATTTCCAATACATCACAAGGATACTGACCAGAGAAGTGACTGACCCTTTTCTCCATGAAAATCTGAAGGCAACAGAGGTCTCACTCTAACTCCCCAAAGCTCTTTTTAAGCTGTGTACCCCAATTGCTGCTCGAAGCAACCGCAGCTCTTCATCCTGCAAGATGACAATGGCTTGGACACTGTTCTGTCGGTGGCTCCTGTTAACTGAGCGCTTGCTTTTTGCTGTGCTGGGGGCTTTTGTACATTTTCTTATTTCATCCTTATAAGAACCATTCAAGGTAGGCATTACTATCCTCACCTAACAGATGAAGGAATTTAGGCAGAGGGAGGTTACCTCATTTGCCCATAGTCACGTAGCTAATAAATCTCGAGCCCAACTCCATTTTTTTAAATTCCTATGTTTTAAAATTCAAGTCACTGGGCTTCCCTGGTGGTGCAGTGGTTGAGAGTCTGACTGCCGATGCACGGGAGGCGGGTTCGTGCCCGGGTCCGGGAGGATCCCACATGCCGCGGAGCGGCTGGGCCTGTGAGCCGTGGCAGCTGAGCTTGCGCCTCCGGAGCCTGTGCTCCGCAACGAGAGAGGCCACAACAGTGAGAGGCCCGCATACCGCAAAAATAAATAAATAAATTCAAGTCACTTTTCCAATTGCTATGCCCATATGCTTATAAAGCAATACCAAATTCTAATGTGAAGTGTAATCTCTTTTGAAAAAATGCAGCCTTTTAACCAATGGATTTATTATTTCATAACAGAGTGAGAACAACTCTTGCTGTTGTGCTGTAGTGATGGGTACCATCAGGTGTGTCTGCTCTGAGCTAAACGTTTTCATGAGAACATTTGCACTTCATGCTCGTCCACAAAGTTGATGGACAATCTTATCTAAAGGGTTTTTTTTTTTCCTGAAATTAAGTTTTCAGATAAAGCCAGGGAAGATAAAGAAAACTAAAGAGTAATAATTTTTAGGAACTTCTCTGGTGGTCCAGTGGTTAAGACTCTGCACTTCCAGCCAGGGGGTGCAGGTTCGATCCCTGGTGGGGGAACTAAGATCCCACATGCCGTGAAGACAAAAATATATAAAAAAAAAATTTTAATTCTTAAAGAAAAAAGAATAATAATTTTTAGTTGACCACATACCTCTTTTCAGGTGCCTTTATTGGCTTCTTCTTAGAACATGTACTCAATTACGCAGATTCAAAGAGAATTACAGAATAAGGGATGTTAGCAGTAAGAGATGTACTTCCTGTTTTTCCCTCTAGGAGGGGGAATTTACTGTGTCCCGTTCATGTCTCTTCAGTCCTCCTCTGGGACCAAGGGCATGCAGTGCTACTGGGCTAGAGTACCAAGCATATTTAGTGCCCACCACAACTGTGAGAAACAGTTTTATAGAATATGATCGTCATTTTAATTTTCCTTTGTATTTCTTCCCGTATGGTGAAGGCTCCTTATGGCATTTCCCACAGCATTTCCTAATTGCCTCTAATTACAGAACACTTCTGCCTTCTTCCAGAATGAAAGAAACTCCCTGATGAGGGCCCTTGCAGCAGCCGGTCCAGTTTTCACCCCGTGTGTGAATCCCTGCCACCACAAGTGGCCTTTCAGCCTCCACTCTGCTGCTTCTGAAGGTGGCACATGTGACACAGTGAAGAGAAATGAGATTACCCTCTGAGAGTTAGGCTAGATCAGGGGATTCTAGAAATAGTGAACGAGATCTCTAAATTTTTAACTGGCCATTTCTCTCTGGCTTGGCGTTCCAGACATGATGAGGGGCCAAACTACAAAAGGCTATGGACCTACACAAAGGAGCAAGGGACTCTACCACCCCGAGAGACCCTCCCTAAGCTGACAGAGAGCTTCCCAAAGCTCATTTCTCCTTTTCCTAAGTGTGATTTCCTTTAGTAGAGAGGGACTCAGCACAGCCCAGTCCCCTGCCAAGCAGCGCTGCAAATTAAACCCAGAGCCACTTTCCTCAACCTTACCTGGTGGTTCTGGCTCTTCTGTTTGGATCTACAGGGGACAAATCGAATGGCCCTGCCATCTCCTTGACAGCCCTATTGTATTCTACCAAATTCTACTCCGCATTTCCTAGGAACCCCCAGCCCTTCAGCTGCTTCTCATACGACAGGGCTTGGAAATGTCAGTGGTGCGCAGCTGTCAAAACCTCCCTCAGTATCTGCCTCTCAGAACTGGACCCGGATGGCAACGGTGGTCTCACTGGGGAAGCTCCACGACTTCAATTGTCCTCAGCACACTACTTCTGTTAAAGGGACCGAACATCACATCAGCCTCCCTGGCAGGCATGCTGCACTACTGACTCATTCAGTCAATTAAAATCTCCATGCCTTTCACATGTTTGGCTCTTAAGGCCCCTTATTCTGTATCTGTTCAATTAGATTTGGGGGGCCTAAGTTCAGTGCTCTGTATTTTCCTTCTTAAATTGTGTGTTGTTATTTGATCCACCTTTCTAACCTGCTGAGTGGGATCCCTTCAGACACGTTATGTCACCACTACACGAGAGCGATCGCTCCAGCCTCCTGTTAGTCTGATTAACACCACACCCTCATCTCATCTTGATAGTGGATAAAAGCTTTCAATAGAACGTGGTCACAGCAGGCCATGTTAGCTACAGCAAATAAAAAACATGTTCTCTAACGGCAAATAAATATCTAGAGATCCAGTGATCGCTGAAATTCACCTTTTTACATCTAGAATTATATCCTTGACTTTGTTGCTATTTCGAGGTCATAGGTATATTTATATTGATAGATCACTTTCAAGTTTTCATTCCTTCATCCATTCATCCAATAAATAATTTTCGAGTGTCTCCAATGTGCCAGGCACTGTGATAGGCGGGAACAATACAACCATGAGGTAGAATTGCAAATATCCTCTTCCCATGGCATTGACAGTCTGTAGGGAGTAGGATGGCAAATGAAATTTACACAAATAATTACTTAATCCCAGTATCACTAAGTACCGTGAAGGAAAAGAACAATGGGCTTCAGAGAGAGCTTGCCTTCCCTAAGGAAGTAACATTTAAGAAGAGACCTGAAGCTACCCAGCAGCAGGGTGGAAGAGTATGATTCCAAGCAGAAGAAATAGCCTTATGAAGACTGAGTGGGAAGCAGCTTGTTCAAGGAGCAGAGATGGGCTGAGGACAGAGGAGGAAATTATTCTCTAAGAATTTAGATACACAAGCTAGGCCTCATGTAGGTTTGCAGCCTAAAGTCATACTTCCTAGGGGCCCCAAAAGCCTTCAAGTTCTCGATTCTCTTAAAAATGGTCCCCAGGAACTTAGGAGAAGTAAACTAAATCCTCATTGAAGAAACCCATCTTTAACCTAGGCCTCAAAAGATCACCACTTATAAACTTCCAAAGAATATAGGCTTATGGTTAAAAAAAAAAAAATCACAAAATATATCAGTAAAGAAGGCATCATGAGTATGAACTAGAAAAAGAAGAAAACAGAATCAGAATCAAAATGATTTCTGACAGTGGAGTTATCTGACATGCACTATAAAAATATATATATGTATGGAAGAAAGGATACAGGTTTCAAACAAAGAGTAGGGTATTATTTTAAAAGAACCAAGAATATTTCAAAGAAAAGTAACAAGAATAAGTTATGAAAATTGTAAATAAAATAACTGAAATTAAAATCTGAGTAGGGACTTCCCTGGTGGACCAGTGGGTAAGACTCTGTGCTCCCAGTGCAGGTGGCCCAGGTTCGATCCCTGGTCAGAGAACTAGATCCCACATGCAAGCTGCAACTAAGAGTCCACATGCCGCAACTAGGAACCCACATGCCACAACTAAAGAGCCTGCACGCCGCAACGAAGATCCCATGTGCCACAACTAAGCCGAGCACAGCCTAAATAAATAATAAATAAATATTTTTAAAAACCCAGAGCAATGGCTTGTTCAGCAAATTTGTACAACTACAGAAATATTTAACAAACAAAATTAGATCCAAAGAATTAACCCACAATGCAACATAGAGAAATGAAGAGATGAAAGATACTAATAGTTGAGTTATAAATAATAATTTAGTAAAAAGTTTTTAAAAATACATCTAAATAGAGTCTCAGAAAGAGAATGGGAAAGGGAATATTTGAAGAAGATATGGCTTAGCTTTTTAAAGAGCGGATTAGAGGTATTAAGCCCAGATTTATGAAGCCAAAGGTGTCAAAAACGTAAATAAATGAAATCCACACATAAACTACTACAGTGAAACTTCAGAGCACCAAAACTGAAGAATAAGACTTTAAAAGAAAAAAAGACCAATTACAGTTGATCCCCGATGTTCAAGAATTCGTATTTGCAAATTCGCCTACTTGCTAAAATTTGTTTGTAACCCAAAATCAATATTTGCCGCACTTTCATGGTCACTTGTGGACATGCACCGAGTGGCAAAATATTTGAGTTTCTGCACACATGTTCCCAGCTGAAGTCAAGTAGAGTAACCCTCTAATTTCAGCTCTCATAGTGTAAACATGTGTCCTTTTCACAGTCTATTTATTGATAGTACCACATTTTCCTCATTTCTGTGCTTTTTGTTGGTGATTTTGCTGTTGAAAATGTCCCCCGAGCATAGTGCTTAAGTGCTGTCTAGTGTCCCTAAGTGCAAGAACGCTGTGACGTGCCTTTGGATAAGAACCATGTGTTAAGTAGGCTTCATTCAGTCACGGGTTACAGTGCTGTTAGCTTGAATTCAATGTTAATGCTTCAACAGTATGTATTAAATAAGGTGTATTTTAACAGAAACACAAATAAAATAAGGTTATATATTGATCACTGATGGAAATGTTTTAGCTAAAAGTTTCTAGTGATGAAGAGGTCTTACACAGTGATAGAAGATTTAATTGATCAAGAACATACATTGGTTCCGAGTTGGTATAAACAAAATAACATGATCTCAATAATATACGGCAAGAATTGACAGAATTATAATAAGAAAATGGAAAAAAATTCACAAATTGCCAAGTATTGATATCATACAGTCAATATTCTCTTCTACAATGCACTTAAGAAAGAAATGAGTAATTAAAGGGAAATTTAAAAACCCATACTTTTTTAAATTTTCAAATATACTTTCAATAATACATTGTCCAAAGAAGAAATTATAATGGATTTTAGAAAATACATTAGAAAACCAATGAGCTAAACATCTAATACCAGAAGTTAAAAACCAATGCAGGGGACACAGGTTCAGCCTTGGTCCGGGAAGATCCCACATGACGCAGAGCAACTAAGCACGTGCACCACAACTACTGAGCCTGCGCTCTAGAGCCCGCAAGCCACAACTACTGAGCCCGTGTACCACAACTACTGAAGCCCGCGCACCTAGAGCCCATGCTCCGCAACAAGAGAAGCCACCGCAATGAGAAGCCCGTGCACCGCAACGAAGAGTAGCCCCCACTAGCTGCAACTAGAGAAGGTCCACACGCAGCAACAAAGACCCAATGCAGCTAAAAATAAATAAAATAAAAAATATTCTTTTTTAAAAAAAGAACTTCTGGTAGGAAAAATTCTAAGATGCCTCTCAAGATTTCTGCCTCTTTGTGTGCACACGCAATATAATGCCCACTTGTTGAGTGTGGGTTGGCTTGACCTAATCAGGTTAGCCCCTTTAAAAGAGTATGTAGAGGTTGTAGACAGAAGTTAAAGAGATCTAGAGCTTCAGCAGGGCTCTCCTACTGGGCTGGAACAAAGCAAATAGCCATGTTGTGAACCGCCTATGGATCCACATGGCAAAGAACTGTGTTTGGCTTTTAAAGGCTGAGAGTGGTCCCCAGTCACCAGCTAGCAAGAAAATATGGACTTCATGTAACCACAGGAAATGTTCTGCCAAAACCAATGAGCTTGTAACTGACTGTCAACAAAATAGCTACAATAAGAGATGGTAAATAGAAGATTTCTAGTGGCTTGGATGTCCAATTCAAATGTTCAGTAAATGATGGATGAAGACACCTAGAATGATGCAATCATCTTGAATTTAGATTTAAAGTTATTGGGGGAGTGATCCCAGGAAGCAGGAGTGAAGGACTGGCAAAAGAATATGTTCTATTTCCACCCCACCTCCCAATTATGGAACGTATAATACAAAAGTAAATGTCATGTTTCCCCTTTATGTTTTTTCATATTCAATATAATTGTACAAATATAACTAGGAAGGCAAAATTCACCAACAGAGTGAACTGTGTTGGCTCCAAATCAGTCTACTTATACATTAAATTCTATATTTATGGGGCTTCCCTGGTGGCACAGTGGTTGAGAGTCTGCCTGCCAATGCAGGGGACATGGGTTCGAGCCCTGGTCTGGGAAGATCTCATATGCCGTGGAGCAACTAGGCCCGTGAGCCACAACTACTGAGCCTGCGCGTCTGGAGCCTGTGCTCCGCAACAAGAGAGGCCGCGATAGTGAGAGGCCCGCGCACCGCAATGAAGAGTGGCCCCCACTTGCCACAACTAGAGAAAGCCCTCGCACAGAAACGAAGACCCAACACAGCCAAAAATAAATAAATAAATAAATAAATAATAAAAATTGTAAAAAAAAAAAAAAAAAAAACCCATATAATCGTTTAAATAGACCCAGGAAAAACATCTGACAAAATCCAACACCCATTGATCCATGCTATTTCTCACCATACTAGGAATAGATGAGAACCTCTTCAATATGGAAAAGGACACCAACACAAAACCTACAGTTATATTTAATGGTGAAAGACTGAATGCTTTCCCCCTAAGATCAGGAACAAAATAAGGATGTCAATTCTCACAACTTTTATTTAACATTGTTCTAGAGGTTTAGTTAACTGGCATAAGGCAATAAAAAGGAAGTTATCCAGATTGGAAAGGAAGAAGTAAAATGGCCTCTATTCACACACAACAAGATGTAGAGAATTTGATGAAATCTACAAAGGAGCTATTAATAAATTAGTTTAGGAGATCAATGCACACAAATCACTTGCATTTCCATATATACTAGCAACAAATAAGCTAAAATTAAGTAAACAGTTACATTTAATTATTAGTAAAAATTATTATAAGGGAATCTCCAGTCGACTCACAGCCTGCTTTTCGAGCTGGGTTGTGTGCCTCCCATGTGGATGATGAACCCAGTTACTAATCACTGGTCACCTATCCATGACAGCAGAGGTTGGAGGGGGGAGGGCTGGGAGCCGGGCTGTCAGGCCCAAGGGCAGAGGTCATGACAGGGTCTCCCCGGAGCAGGAGGGAGCTTTCAGTGTCAGCAGCAGTGCAGCCTGGTCGTGCCACTCCTCCCCACCCCCGCCCAGCACTGAGCTCTGCCAGCGGGGCTGCCCGGGGGAGCAACACTCTGGCTGGTGGGAGGCGCTGTAATGACCACGTGCTGCGCTTTCCCCCAGGCTCCCCACGTGGAAATGGCCTCTGTGCCCTCCCTCCATCCCCACCAGGGCCTCTTCCAGGCCCCTTCTCACTCAGAACTGGGTTCATCAGACTCCACAACAGCTGCTCATCCCCCCTTGAGATGCAAAAGGTCTGTGTGAGCACAAGAAGGGGATGCATATTCCATGCAGGAATTCACACCCCAGCATAATTTTCACCACGTGATTAAATTAGGTGAATACAAAATGCCCAAAGCCTCATAAATAAATAGCTCTGGGAGTTTAAACTGTCAAAATAAGCTATGACTTTCCCAACTCCACATAACATTGCACCTACCTATGTTTCAAAAAAGTGGGGAGGGGCTCAGGAGAAATATAGGGCACCCTCCCTGTCTCTGCAACGCTTAAAATGTTATTAAAGACTCCAAATATAAAGAGACAAAGGCCAATCTAATGCTAGCATTTCCTACGTCGCGGGGTGCTGGGTTTTACAGACCTGCCGTTACTTTTTCAGGGACGACCCCCCGTCTTACAGCCTCCTTCCCCTGCTTCATCGCACACACAGGAGCAGCAGAGGTCACCAAAGTCATTGATTGGTGCCCCGAGCAGGCAAGGAATCACAAAGCAGCCTGAGAAAGAAGCAGTGGCAGTGGCTTATCTAGTAGGATTTGTGGGGAGGAGTCTATTGGCACAGATCTTATTTGCCCCCGCTGGCCTCAGATGGGAACCACAATAGCATCCTCACCACCAATAATAATACTACGGCTAACACATGATGCATGGTTCCTGCGTGCCAGGCCCATCCTCTCATTTAATTTTACCACAACCTTGAGAGGTAGCTTCTATGAACTCCTCATTTACACAGATGAGGGAAGCAAGGCATAGAGGGGGTAGGGTAAATCTGTTCATAGTCACCCATTGGTAAATGATGGAGGTTGGACTTCATGTGCAACCTGGCTTCAGACTCTCTTTGGAATCACTGTCCTTGGTCAGAAGATACGGGCAAAGGAACTCTCTTCAGTAGGATGGCAGAAAAAAATAAACATTCTGAGCAGTTGGTGTAGAGACACCACCACTCAGGCTTTTGGTTACCTTGATAAGACCATACTGGGGGCAAAAGCTTGTAGAAGTGGGTTTAAGAGAGAATTAACGAGAGGAATTTGAGACAAAAAAAACCTTTCTGAAGAGTTTTGCCCCAAAGGGGAGCATTTCCTCACAGGTGGTATAGAAGCTGAGAGTAAAGTAAGCAAAAACAAAATGCCCAGATATATGCATTAGCAGGAAGTCTTTAACTGGTAGATAAGTGAGAAGATTATATTTGATACAACTCTAATCTTTAATGTTGATAATACATGAGGCAGGCATCCAGGCTTCCCCACAAAAATATGCATCAGTGCCACTACCCTAGACAAATTACCAAATTGGACAGAGAAATGGTCTAGTATTATCTATTATGTTCCTTCATTTTGTTGATGGTTTCCTTTGCTGTGCAGAGTTTTTTAGTTTGATGTAGTCCTGCATGTTTATTTTTGCTTCCGTTGCCTTGGCTTTTGGGTCAAATCCAAACACTCGTGCAAAGACCACTGTTGAGGCACTTACCCCCTAAGTATTCTTCTAGCACTTTTACAGTTTCAGGTCTTAGGTTCAAGTCACTAATGCATGTTGGGTAGATTCTGGTGCATGGTTTAAGATAGGGGTCTGTCATTTTCCTAGATTTAAAATCGACCAAGACCAGCCCCATTTTCTGCCCAGAGTGCTGTGAAAACCAACACAGAACCAAATATTTGGATCTAAGTAAAACTGTTAAAACTTCCATTTCAAAAGCTGAAGATTCTCAGGACCAAGAGAAAATGTGCAGTTATAGCTGAAAACCCAATCAGAGGTAATCCTTGGTTTCAACTAAGTCATTTAAAAACATCTGTCACCTAGAAAGCAAATCTTTGTGATACCATAAGTACTAAGAATAGCAAGAATAAATGGATTGGATTGGCCAAAAAGTTTGTTTGGGGTTTTCCGTAACATTTTATGGGAAAACCCGAACGAACTTTTGGGCCAACCCTATAAATAATATGCAAAACCTTACAGATGGAGAGTGTTTTACTATATCTCCAATTATGTATGTCCAGGCAATTCATAGCTTTAATACTGCCTATCAATCAGCTTTGATGAGTCATTACTATCCTGTCCTTCCCCCTTGGAGCTAAATTACATTGATTTTCTGGCCTTGAGTTTGTTTTCTATGTTTGATGAAATATTACTTTTAAGACCCAGTTTCAAAATATTGACGCTTCTATTTATTCTCAGCCATAAATTACCCTATTTTAATTTTGAAAATTACAGTTGCTTCCAAAGGCTATTTGTTGTTGTGAAGGTGTTAATTATTTTCTGGGCCTAAATTGTGGTAGCTGGCCTAATTATTGCAGTACCAACACTGAACTCGGTTTATTATTGCTTTGAGTTAGGTCCACTGAGGGACTGACCTAAAATGCCTTTTATTTTTAAAGCTGAAAAATTTAATAGCATTGATTGGATTGTTGCAATAGCTTCCTAATCAGTCTCTCTGGTTTCATGTTCACCCTCCAGCCCACAGTCTGTTCTCAGGGTAGCAGCCAAGTGAACCTTTTAGAGCAAAAATCATGTCATGTCACTCCTCTGTTAAAACCTTGCAAGGGCTTCACTTCACCCAGAAAAAAATCCTTACCTGGACTTCTTAGGCCCTATGTGATCTAACCTCTGCTCCATACCACAACTTGAGTGAACCTCACAAATATAATGTTGGGCAAAAGAAAACGCAACGAAGAAATACATATGGCATTATTCCAAAACGCTTTTTAAAAACAGGCAAAAGAATGTGTTAAAAGTAATAATAGTCGTTATCTTGGAGGAGGAGGGAAGGGTAGCAAGTAGAGAAAGGAACAAGATTTCTGGGATGTGGACAGTGTTTTCTATCTCTTGATCTGGGTGTTGGTACGCAGTTTTTTCACTTTATGATAATTCATTGAGTTGTATACCTCCTATTTGTGCACCTCCCAGTAGGTTAATTATACTTCAGTAAAAACACTTGCCAGAGAGAGAGTAGGAGGTAAGGGAGTAAAGATGGAAAGCACGAAACAGTTCTTTTAAGACGCTTTCCTCCAATAGAGAACAGAGAAATGGAGCAGTAACTGAAAGTGAGGTCAGGTCAAAAGAAGGTTTTTATTTGGTTTGTTTTTTTAAAAAAATGAGAGATATTGAATTAAAGCATGTTTACTTTGCTATGGGAGCTTTCCTGTGTAAAGGACTATCCAGGGTCCAAGAGGGAGAGGGGAAACTGCTAGAGGAACTTCCTTGAGTCGTCGAGAGGGGATGAGACCCCGGACTGGAGCAAAGGGTGGGCCTGGAAAGTAGCAGGGTACAAAGGATCCTGCTCATAATGGCTGAATTCTATAAGAAGAGCTTGGGTTCAGGGTTGGGGAGTGGCTGGGTCCAAATAGGAGACGTCAAAGAGCTATAATGGTGGGAAAGTAACACGAGAAGCTTAGACTTCTGGTAGCGACTGTATAAAAGGCATGGAAAGGCGTGATGGGATTATTAGTCTCTGTGGCCTTTGAGGGGAAGATGGGCAATCACTTCTAATTATAACCTCTTTTGAGGGTTGGTTTCAATTTATAGAGGAGGGGCATTTTGTGGTAAGAGGAAGAAAACACAGTGCCCCTCTTATGGCCCGTATGGCCCCTCTGGAGGAGGAGAAAGTCTTGAACTTACAATAAATTCCTAGATATAGAATTGTGGAATTAAAGGTATACACATTTGACATTTTGATGGATATTGCCAAAGAGTAATGCAAATTCAAACTCCTTTCCACATATATGAGTTTTCTCCCAACCCCTTGCCAGCACTGTGTTAACGTTTATAATCTTTGCCAAATCCAGTAGGTGAAAAATAGCTCATTGTTTTATCAATGATTATTGAAAACATCTTTCCATATATTCACTTCCCTTATATTTCTTCTTTATGAAATGCTGTTCATGACCTTTGCTCATTTTTCTCTCTGGCTATCTGTCTTTTCCTTACTGATTTAAAGAGTTCTTTGCATATTAAGGAAACAAGCCATTTGCCAGTCACAATAATTGAAACTACAGTGTGTGTGTGTGTGTGTGTGTGTGTGTGTGTAATCACATGTGTCTGGACCTCACTGTCACTCTTTAAAAGAAGCCATCACTTCAAGTTTATAGAAATATTTATCTGTTTTCTTTAATGAGTTTTTGGGTTTGTTTTTTAATTCCTAAATCTTTAATATATCAGGAATTAATTTTGTTGACTGAAGTAGGAATGCAGCTTAACTGCTGTTTTTTCTCCCAAATAGCGAGCAGTGGTCCCATCATTGTTTCTGGGATAATCTGCGTTCCCTTAACATACTTGAAATGCCAACTTTATCCTCCCCAGTCTCGAAAGCACTCACCACTTAGCTCTAGAGGAGGCTCATCTGGATCCAGTCACAGGCTATCAATCCAACGACTTCCCTTCCTCCTTCTCGGCACATGGAGTACTTGGCACTGACTCCACGGCTCTGAACTCTGAATCTGGGGTTACATTAATCTGAGTCTCTTACTGTGTTTCTGTGCCTTTCAGACATTAATTTCTGCTTATTGCTATTGACTGGAAATAAACAAGATTAGCAAATAATTGAGTCTCCTTCCTACATTTGTTATTAAAATAGAAATTTATTACCTTAGGAAGCCTTTGTTAACTCTCTGGAAATGGCTGATCTTTGAAAATATTGGCTGATGATAAATTTCTTCCTTAAAGTGCTCACACATTCTTTTCCTCATGGTCTCTCTCTGCGCATGTATTCTATTCAAGTACAATCTCCCTTAGCAACATGATTGAAGCTACTCAGCTAACTGGCCATTAGAAAAAATCCTATCAAAATTTAAAAATAAAATGTATGCCTTACGTATTCATTTTCTGGAAGGTTCATATGAATGGGATTCTCAATTGCTGACAAAGCTGGATAACTGAGGCCTTGCTGTAGTTACTGGTGGATGTATTCTCTCTATAACCTTGCACGATCACACTTCACTTTTCCACAAACGAGAAAGCACTCTCGTCATTACACCAATAACAGCATCCTCTCCAATCTGGTGCTTGGATGCCAATGATTTTTGAACCACACAAGACCAAGACCTCGATCCACGGATCCCCTTTACAGTGCCCTCCTCGCCCTCCTTTGCAGCCAAGATTCTCTGGTTCTCTGGTTCTTTGTCGTAGTGACTCTTGCACATTCATTCCCTTGACTCCCCAGCCCCTACTTCTCTTGAAACTCCAGTTAAATCTCTGCTACTCAAGCTGGCCTCCAGGCAGGTTCAGAAAAAACACACAAACACATGCTGACCGCCCTCACTTCATATTCACGACTGTGTTCTTCAAGCAAGCTCTCATGTGCACAGTAGCCCCACACTGCAGGGTTTATTCCCTCTCCTGCTCTCCTAGCAAATCATTTCAAACTCCCTCCTTTTCTCCAACCTTCCATAACTCCCACCATCACCTGTCACCACTCCTGCCCCTAAGCCCCACGTGCTACCTCTTCCCCGTTACCCACCACGGGCTGCACCCCTCTCATCTGAACAACCCTCTGGCTACTCAGGAACATTTGCTCCAGCAATTACCTGTTATCTCTTTGCAGTGTAAATCTTTCCTCCTTTACAGCATCATTGTTATCAGCATACAGTCATGCAGAAATTTCCCCTGTCTTAAAAACATCCTATTCTAACTCCACATGCCCCTCCACAACTGCTCCAGCCCTCAACCCACCCTGTGGAGCAAAACTCCAATCAGAGCTGTCTGTTCTTGATGTCGCTCCATCTTCTCCCCTGGTCTGCTCTTGTTCCCAGTCTCTGCTCTGCCCAGCAGCACTCAGACTAGTCCTTTCAAAATCCACATCAGGTCCCGTGCCTCCTCTGCTCTCTCTTCCATCGGGAAGAAACCGAAGTCCTAACAGCGGCTTTTGAGGATCAACATCGTGTTGCTCCCCGTCCTCCCCTCCTTCAATCCACGCCAGCCTCACTGACCTCCTCGTGCTCTGCACGTACACCAAGCTCATTCCCACCCAGAGCCTTTGCAGTCCTTGTGCTTTTTACCTGGAACAGTCTCTTCCCAGATCACCAAATGGCTTGCTCTTATTTTAGTTAAGTTTCTTCCAAATGCCAACTTCTCAGAGAATCTCCCCTGACCTCCCCGCCTAAAATAGCATCCTAACTCTACCCTGCCCCTGCGTCCTTCCTTCCTTCAGGTATTTATCACAGCTGGTGGCTAGCGGACATGGCATTTTATATTTACTTATTTTACGTATTTCTGCCCCCGCACCCCTAGAACCTAAGCTCCTTGAAGTTAGGGAGTTAGCTAGAATGGTGTCTGTTACATAGAGGGTACTCAATAAATATCTGTTGGCTGAATGTATCATGCAGATATATTTCATAATTCTGCAGACACAACTGACATTTACTGTAATATTGTTTGTAAAAACAAAAAATTAAACATGGAGAAAAAAACCCCTAAATCCCTGTCATTGGGAAATAAGTCAAATATATTTTGAGGTAGTCTTAAAATAGAACACAATATCAGTTATTAAAAAAAAAAAAAGGATGAAAAACTGAAACCATTTCCACCAAGATCAGGAACAAGACAAGTTTGCCCACTCTCATCACTATTATTCAACATATTTTTGGAAGTTTTAGCCACACCAATCAGAGAAGAAAAAGAAATAAAAGGAATCCAAATCAGAAAAGAAGAAGTAAAGCTGTCACTGTTTGCAGATGACACGATACTATATAGTTGGTTTAGAGAATCCTAAAGATGCTACCAGAAAACTACTAGAGCTAATCAATGAATTTGGTAAAGTAGCAGGATACAAAATTAATGCACAGAAATCGCTTGCATTCCTATACACTAATGATGAAAAATTTGAAAGTGAAATTAAGAAAACACTCCCATTTATCACTGCAACAAAAAGAATAAAATACCTAGGAATAAACCTACCTAAGGAGACAAAAGACCTGTATGCAGAAAATTATAAGACACTGATGAAAGAAATTAAAGATGATACAAATAGATGGAGAGATATACCATGTTCTTGGACTGGAAGAATCAACATTGTGAAAATGACTCTACTACCCAAAGCAATCTACAGATTCAATGCAATCCCTATCAAACTACCACTGGCATTTTTCACAGAACTAGAACGAGAAGTTTCACAATTTGTATGGAAACACAAAAGACCCCGAATAGCCAAAGCAATCTTGAGAACGAAAAACGGAGTTGGAGGAATCAGGCTCCCTGACTTCAGACTATACTACAGACTATACTACAGAGTATACTACTATACTCTATACTATATATAGTATACTACTATGCTTCAGACTATACTACAAAGCTACAGTAAACAAGACAGTATGGTACTGGCACAAAAACCAAAATATAGATCAATGGAACAGGATAGAAAGCCCAGAGATAAACCCACGCACATATGGTCACCTTATCTTTGATAAAGGAGGCAAGAATATACAATGGAGAAAAGACAACCTCTTCAATAAGTGGTGCTGGGAAAACTGGACAGCTACATGTAAAGGAATGAAATTAGAACACTCCCTAACACCATACACAAAAATAAACTCAAAATGGATTAAAAACCTAAATGTAAGGCCAGACACTATAAAACTCTTAGAGGAAAACATAGGCAGAACACTCTATGACATAAATCACAGCAAGATCCCTTTTGACCTAGAGAAATGGAAATAAAAAGAAAAATAAACAAATGGGACCTAATGAAACTTAAAAGCTTTTGCACAGCAAAGGAAACCATAAACAAGACGAAAAGACAACCCTCAGAATGGGAGAAAATATTTGCAAATGAAGCAACTAACAAAGGATTAATCTCAAAAATTTACAAGCAGCTCATGCAGCTCAATATCAAAAAAACAAACAACCCAATCCAAAAATGGGCAGAAGATCTACACAGGCATTTCTCCAAAGAAGATATACAGATTGCCAACAAACACATGAAAGAATGCTCAACATCATTAATCATTAGAGAAATGCAAATCAAAACTACAATGAGATATCATCTCACATCAGTCAGAATGCCCATCATCAAAAACTCTGCAAACAATAAATGCTGGAGAGGGTGTGGAGAAACGGGAACCCTCTTGCACTGCTGGTGGGAATGTAAATTGATACAGCCACTATGGAGAACAGTATGGAGGTTCCTTAAAAAACTAAAAATAGAGCTACCATATGACCCAGCAATTCCACTCCTGGGCATGTACCCTGAGAAAACCATAATTCAAAAAGAGTTATGTACCACAATGTTCACTGCAGCTCTATTTACAATAGCCAGGACGTGGAAGCAACCTAAGTGTCCATCGACAGATGAATGGATAAAGAAGATGTGGCACCTATATACAATGGAATATTACTCAGCCATAAAAAGAAACGAGGGCTTCCCTGGTGGCGCAGTGGTTGACAGTCCGCCTGCCGATGCAGGGGACACGGGTTTGTGCCCCGGTCCGGGAATATCCCAGATTCCGCCGAGCGGCTGGGCCCGTGAGTCATGGCCACTGAGCCTGCGCGTCCGGAGCCTGTGCTCTGCAACGGGAGAGGCCACAACAGTGAGAGGCCCACGTACCGAAAAAACAAAAGCAAAAACAAAAAAAACGAAATTGAGTTATTTGTAGTGAGGTGGATGGACCTAGAGTCTGTCTTACAAAGTGAAGTAAGTCAGAAAGAGAAAAACAAATACCGTATGCTAAAACATATATATGGAATCTAAAGAAAAAAAAAAAGGTCACGACGAACCCAGGGGCAAGACGGGAATAAAGATGCAGACCTACTAGAGGATGGACTTGAGGACAAGGGGAGGGGGAAAGGTAAGCTGGGACAAAGTGAGAGTGGCATGGACTTATATACACTACCAAATGTAAAATAGATAGCTAGTGGGAAGCAGCCGCAAAGCACAGGGAGATCAGCTTGGTGCTTTGTGACCACCTAGAGGGCAGGGATAGGGAGGGTGGGAGGGAGGGAGACGCAAGAGGGAGGAGTTATGGGGATATAGGTATATGTATAACTGATTCACTTTGTTGTAAAGCAGAAACTAACACACCATTGCAAAGCAATTATACTCCAATAAAGATGTTTAAAAAAAATTAAAAATTAAAAAATAAATTAAAAAGGATGAAAGTCTTGACATTCAGATATAGAAAATATCCACAAATGAGTTAAGGGCCGGGGGGTAAAATCTAAATGTCTCTCCATATGCATAGCTTATGTTCTTATATGCATAAATCTAGAAGGAAACTCACTCAATTTGTTAAGGGTGGTTACCACAAAACAGCAGGATCTCAAGGGAAGGGAGAGAGATTTTTACTCTATTTTATACAGTTTTGTTTTGTTTAAATTTTATAAGACCATATTACTTTTATATTCCAAATTAAAATATCTTTCAAAAGATTCAAAAGATACCAATGATTAATGTTTGTTGGTGGTGTCTGTGGGAGAGTTGGGAAAGCAAAAATTAGGGGGGAAAGATGAACAGTGGGACGCTGCCTGCTTTCAACAAACAAGGGACAGAGTAAAGCTTGTGCACAAAGAATAAGCAAGGATGATGAGCAATATATGTTATTTACTCCTACCGTAGGAAAGGTGCCATCCTTAATGACAGGTCGTGTGCATGTTCTTGAATCCTCAGAACAAATTTGCTAGTTAGGTATTAGCTCCTTAGATGAGAAAAATGAGGCTCAGAGAAACTGATTTTATTTCTCAAGAGCCCTGAGTAAAGCCCAGAAGCATTGGTGCGGGGTTCAAATCGACTGCTGCCTCTCACACAGATGAGCCCCTCCAGCTGGGGCGTGGTGGCAGAAGGGAAACCCGGGTCTGGAGATCACTAACCCGGGAGTAGGCTCCTTAGTGACCCTGGCGGCATGTGGAGAAGCCACACAAACTCTTATTCCCTCCCTGCTCCAAAAACGCTTCGCCTGAGGCTGGTGGGAAGAGGATGCTCAAGGTAATTGTTCTGCCCTGCCGGGTGGAGTGCCAGGACTTCACATGTCACCGTCAGGGCTAAAGAATCCCAGCAGCTCACCGGAAGCCCAGCACCCTCACTGTTTAGGATCCTCCACAGCTGGGAGGAGTGCCGTGAGATGCCAAGGAGAACGGAGATTCTCTCTCCTCCTGTGCGTGGCATCCTGGGGAGACGAGGCTAAAGCGAGGGGCAGCGGCAAGATAATAGCAGCTACCTTTGGGCAGCTCTACAGTGGGCCAGGAACCTTGTAAACATTATCTTCCATCCTCAGAACCTCAGTAAGTACAGGAATAGTGTTACCTCCATTTTAGGGAAGAGGAAACGGGTGTAAGGAGGTAAATAATTTACGTAAACATGTGCAGCTAATGAGAGGCGGAACTGAGCTAGGACCGCCCCATTCGGACTAACCTTGTGCTCTTTCCAAGACACCGGGCTGCCTCTCTGGGTGGCTGAGGGGCCCATGTGTAAGGTACTCAGTGCCCGGAGCATCAGGCATGGAGGAAGAGGAGGTAAGGGCCAGGGAGATGGCAGAGAGAGAGCAGCGTTAGGACCGTGCTGCAGGAGGCCTGGACGGGCCACGGGAAGATCGCAATCACACAAGGCTCTGCCTTGCCTTTGTTTAAGTGGGAGCAGAATATCCACGTGTAGACAGTGAAAAATAATTTTCAGCTGGAAGCCTGCCGTGCCTGGCTTGGCCTGGCCAGTGGGACCTGATTAGTATTCTTGAACTTTCATTAGCATTTGACGGAAATACCCAAATGACACAAAGCCAATCCTAGTAGCTGAGAGTCAACATCTTAACCCAATTTCTCTAAGGCAGTTAAGCATCTCCTTTTTGCAAACTATTTTGTGCAATAAGCAAACCATTTATGCAATCACCCTCACATTCACCTCCCCGAAACCAGTCCAGAGGATGTGGCTCCTTGTAGAGTTAATTTACATCATTGGCTGCTGGGCTGGAGAAGTGGGAGTCTTTTCCCAGCCTTGGCTGGACCAGGGCCAAGGGTATAAGTGCAAATCCCTTCACATGATTTCCCTGGAACTGCCTCTTGGACTGACACGATCCCGCCCCTGAGAGCAGCATTTTACTGCATCCTTTGTTGTACGTTTTCCATTTTAGGGAGAATTGATAGCGAGACTAAGAATAAACACATTCTCTGCCAGTCAGATTCTGTGGCTAGGTTTTTAAAAAGGACCTGGCCAGCAATAACATTTATATTGAAACTCAGCTCTTGCTTCACAGGGTGAGGGCACTGATGGTCAAGAAAGGAATTCCCCTCCCCATATACAATTCTTCTCACATGTCTGGAGAAAGCAGGGGAGTATGTGGAGCTCAGAGTAAATCCTGCAGTAGCTTCTCGGTTGCCTAAGATTAGGATTAACCCTTTAAAGTATTTTTATGCCAAGACAATACATTCATATTCAAGTTTTTCAAAACTCAATTTTTTGCTTCTAAAGAAAAAAGATTACTTAATTGATATCTCACCTCCTTCCCTTTCCCTTAACTCCATCAAAGGCTTAGAGGCATTTTCGTCCAGGTCCTGACTCACTAACCCAATTGAAGAGTTTAACTTCTTGTTACACTGAAAAAAAGTCTGGAGTGTCTCCTTTAGCAAGATAGTTTAAATCATTATTTTACTAGTTAAATGTCATAAAGGGTAGTTCAATAATAGTGCTCCAGTAGGAGACAAAAATCAATGCTTCGACCACCATGGCCTCCTTTTTTATGATAGTAAATGAAATCTAAAAATACTCAAGAAAACAAGTAATCCCACAGGGAAGTGAATCTGATGGGTTTCTCCACACTCTTAACTGAATGCTTTAAAAGCGACAGATTCAGGGGTATTAGAATACCACAACATGAGAGAACCAGTATTAGTCCAAAGCAGTAGGGGAAAAAACGAGTTTACTCTTGTTTCTGTGCACCTATCCTAACATACACATAAGCATGAGAGAGATTTTCTACTTCCCAATAGTTTCCAGTTCAACACTGAGATCCACTTTAGGTCTATAGGGAAAATAACCTGGAAGGAGTTTTCACAGTGTTTGCAAAGTTGACACCTGTTATCGGGGGTTTAAAAATGACGTGGAGTCTTGTAAGTTCTAAGTCACAGAACTTTTTAAAATTTGGATATTATTTTGAAGAACACAGGAAAATAGCCTGAGACAGGATACAGGAGGAGGAATCCAGTGTTGTAGAAAATACACCACTCCCAACACCCTCACATAGCCGATCTGGGGAAGAAAGAAGTGGAAAGGAGTATCCGTCTGCAAAGACGGTTTAGCAGACTCCGTTTCAGAACAAGTTTGTGCACTGTAGAAGCCTATTTCCCGGCCGTACTCAAGCCCACCTAGTTTACGATCTGACTTCTAGAAATGTGTGCTTTGAGCAAAAATGAAAAGTACTTTTTTCTAGGGTCAGATGAGTAAAATTCAGCAGCATCCAGCATACTATGTAATGTAATTGTGTGCGTGTGTTTGTATCTTCCTGTTTTCTTGTTTTCAGAAAGGATATTATTCTGGGATGTTAAATCCACCTGGAAAAATCGAGAGATAAGGGGTTTCTCTGTCTTCCACAGGGGTGTCATGTTTCCATGGTGATGAAAGCAGCTCTTGATACCTGATCAACCAAGGTGATCCCTGGGCTTCCTGCTTCCTCATTCCATGTAACAGGGAGACAGGCAAAGGGAAAGGGGCAAACAACAGCAGGCCAGAAAGTCAGAAAGAAAAGTGTGGGAGGCTTAGGTTTGGTCTCAGGAATTTTGTGATGATAGGTCAATGCCAAGGATTCAGAGAAATGACATACTTTCTGTAGTTTGTTATATTGCGAAAGTGGCTTTCTGCTTTTAACAACCCCTGTAATTCTACAAACATGAAAATTTAATAAACATGAGAAAGCAACTCCCTTCATACAAGTTTTTACTGCCATCTAGACAAAAGAAAGTGAGTGAGACAGACCTCATTTTCACGGTTTTCACTCTTTTCAGTTATTCCTGCTGAAAACTCCCTGGGTCCTTTCCCACCTTTGAATTTCCCCACAGCTATACTCTGGGTGTGCAGTGTTTTTACCCAATCATCTAACTTACCAAAGCAGTTTCTGAAACTCACCTCCTCAGCAAAACCTTTCTCCATCACCCAGTGGGGCAGCAATGATCCTCTCCTGTGACCTGCGGAGATTTGGGAGGATATGCTCCCCCTGCTTCATCTCCTGACATCTGCTCTCAACACACACGTGATTAGCATGTTACGAATCTAACAGTGGCTCCAAAACCTGGCTGCACATCGGAATCACTCTCTGCAGGTTACTGAGCCCCATCCTAGAATTCCAGAATCACAATCTCTGAGACAGGAGCTCCCAAATGCATGGTTTTCATAAATCTACAAGGGCTTCAGGTCTGGAAGTCAATGACATACGGTTTTAGTTTGCATCTATTCTGTTTTCGTGTCTCCTCTGGATATCTGCATCCATTTATGTGCACTGGGGGTTTTTAAGTAGGATAATCAGATGCCTGCCACACCTCGGGCAGTGTTTGTTAAAATGTGGATCCCCAGGTACCAGCTCAGCCAAACCTACCCATCTGACCCTGTGGGGCAATGGCCTGGGAGTGTGCATTTTAACGTGCTGCCACTCTCCATCCCCCAAGCGATTCTCTTTGTAGGGGACAAACTGGAATACCTATAGGGACCAGGCAAAGTCATTTCAATGAAGGAGGCAAGCTGGGTGGGAACCTGACACCCCATACGTAGGGCTGGGTACTACATACCTGAGCAATGTGTTGCTATTTTGCCTAAGTAGAAATAGAGCCAGTATTGCTGATGTTTTGCATTTTTCAGAAGCTAGAAATTCGGAGAAATTTAATTTCTCACAAGGGTTGGGGAGAGGGGGAATTGGATGAAGGTGGTTTCCAGAAGTACAAACTTCTGGTTACAAGTGTACTACTAGGGATATGATGCAGAGCATGATTGCAATAACCAACCCTGCTGCGCGTTGTATATGAAAGTTGTTAAAAGAGCAAATCCTAAGAGTTGTCATCACAGGGAAGAATATTTTTTCTTTGATTTTGTATCTATATGAGTTGATGAGCATTCACTAAATTTCCTGTGGTCGTCGTTCCATGACATACGTAAGTCGAGTCATGATGCTGCACACCTTAAACCTATACAGTGCTGTATGTCAACTATACCTCAATAAAACTGGAAGGAAAAATAAATTTTAAAAAAAACAACGGTAAACAAACACAGCTGCCATGGGCAAGTTGTACCCTCTGCCTTAGAGGGCTCTACCCACGTGTCTCAAATCTCTGGTAACTTGCAGTGTCATGTGACATTGGGGGCCTGACCCAGTGACTTCTTACGATGAATGATAATAGAATTGCAGGGTCAGAAGGCCCTTGCGGATCATCCCATCATTTAATGACTGAATCACCCACTTCAACATTCCCCCACCCCTGGCTGACGATGCCCTAAACTGCGTCATCTCTCACCCAGAGCCCCCGCCTGTGCTGCACAGATCTGCGTGTGTTCTAGCTGCTTCCACTAGGCTACCCCCCACGCACCCAATGCAGCACGTTCCCAGGTGAAACTGTCATCATCCAGCGCCATCCCTCCAAATACTCTTTTCCTTGTGCTCCCCCAGTGAACGTCAATATGATCTGTCCAGCAACCGAAGCCAGAAACCTGGGTGTTATCCTTACTACTTTGCCCTTATTCACCATCCCTGTACTGGATCATCTACCTACTCTTGCTAATTCTGCCCCCTTAATATCGACCAGATTTGCCTCTTCTCTTCATCCCCACAGCCAATGATGTATTTCGGGCCATCTCTTGTCTGAATTACTGGAACAACGGCCACTCCTTCCCCCGAGGTGCTTTAAGCCCCCTTCGATTCATTCTGCCTTTAACTCACCAAAGCCAGAGTGCTCACCCTAAAATGCATATCTGATGATGTCAATACCATGACAGCGACAAAAGAACTGTTTAAAGTTCCAAGAGGGCAGTGTCACGTGGCCCTTGCCTGTCTCTCTCTGCTCCCGCCTATCTCCCTGCTCCATCCCTCCTCCACCCCACACCTGAACTCTCTGCACAGCCACGTGGAATTACCTTCACTTCTCCAAATGTGTTATGCTGTCCTTTCCTTCGTTCCTTTGCAAATACAGTTCTCTCTGCCTGAAAACTTATCTCCCTAACCAGTCCCCAAATCTCCACCTCTTGGCTTAGTTTATGCCTACTGGTCCTTAAAATCTCAGCTTAATCATTGTTATAATTGTGGTGGCGATGATGATAACGTGTATTAAATGCTTCCTATGCGCCAGACACTGTTCTAAGAGCTTTCACGTGTATTATCTCATTTAATCTTCACAACAACCTTAAGAGGCAGGTACTGTTACCACCAGTTTCAGAAATGAGGATAGCGCAGACGTCACTACCCCTAAAACCTCCCATGAATCCCCAGAATGGTGTGGGTGTTGCTTTTTAGTACTTCATATTCTCCCCCCACATAGCACTCACCAAACTCTACTGCAGTTCCAGCCTACCTGTCTCTCCCAGTAAACTTTAAGCTCCTAGACAAAAAAAGTTAAAAAGATGATGTCATATATATAGTTGTTTTCCCAGCATTTAAGACAATGCCTGCCAGATAGTTACTGAACAAATTAATAAATAACTGAATGATTTTTGAGGTGCTCAACATTTGCATGTTCTCCACTGAACACACAACAGTTTGTTTATAAACACTACCAATGACTGCCATTTCTGCTATGCTGGGAGACCATACAACTCATATATTAGAAAAGTATGGTGAGGGGTAGGAAATAAGTGTAAACAGAGTAGTGATACACTCTCAATAAAAACTACAGTGATGGATGGCCAAATATCTACTTCCACTCTTCCTTCCCTCTTGACCTCAAACGGGTCCCTAAGGGCTTGACCACATCCCCCCCTTTCCCTTCTCATAATCATCACACATGTTCAGACGCCTCCTTCCTCTTGGGTCCTCATTCCCCCAGGTACCCATCCAAGCACGTGTACATCCAGCCAGCCAGCCAGCAAGACGGCTGACAATGAGGGTCTAGAAACAAGGAAGGCCAAGTTCCTCTCCCTAGAGGATATGTCTCATAATTTGCCTAAGCCACAGAAAGGGCTCAATAAATATTTGCTTCTGCCCCTACTCCCTGTTTGGATAGGGACAGGGGCTGCTAGAACCACCAATGTGAAAACTGCAAGCTGCCAACTTTTCTAGACAAACTCTTTGCACCTTTTCATTGTGAAAACAACACTGCAACTGTCTCATGACCCGTCAACCTGATTTTACAAAGGAAAAGTGTGTTCTTCTTTACAGGCTGAGGCCCAACTAACCTTTCCTCCCCGGCTGAGAGCTGAACTGACCTGGAAGAGCATAATTTATTAAAACTAAAACTCTGGTATTAAAAATGAATTTGGACATTTGCATGAAGTTCAGGATCATGGGGACCAGCGTTGAAAAAAAAGACTGATCTGGTAGTCTCCTCTTCATGTTGAAAGGAAAAAGGGGATTGATAACAGCAGGTAGACAGGATCTGTGGGTCACCTCTCTAGGTAGAATTCCCAGCCACAGGCTGTGTCTCACGGTCCACGTGTGAATTTAGGAAAACGCTGATGCAAAGAAAAAGTCCCAGTAGAAATTAAGACCAGCTGTGAACATATGAAGTCATCCCAAAATACTCAAAATACCTCAACAGGTTCTCCTACAATGTCAAAGCCATTACTACCCCCAAAGGCAAGAGTCGAGCACACATTTATAATAATAAGCATAGAATCTTAGTTGGAAACTTCTAGTTCCTTTATCAAGTTTGTCAAACATCTACAAATTCCATCACCATGCCATCCTCAAAGAAAAGTTATACAATTTAACATGAAAATTTGGCTATGCCGAAAGTAATTTTCCAAATCCTCAAAAATCTTGTAAAATTAAAGTCCCTACACAGTACTACTAAAAGAGGGAACACATATTTATTAAACAGAACAAAAATGGGTTACCGTTTTGAGGGTCAGAACTGAATATTTTCTTTAACAATAATACTTATATTATGCATAAGAACATTTTAGTGAAATATAAAACAAACATTTTTCTCCCCTTATTTTCAGCAATCTTTTCTGATACCCATAGGAAGAAGGAGATGAAAAACAAAGAAAGGCCTGCTAGTCTGTAACTAAAGAGCCAGAAAGAAAAATTTACCTATTAGCTATCATTTCACTCAAGGGATGGTGAAATGCAAAAACAAACATGTCAATTTATTCATTAGTAGTCAAGTGAGGAGGTAAACACCTCTCTCAAACTATGGTATCTGAGTTTGAATAGTGAATAGCCAAGGAAGCTCTCTAAAATGTCAAATCTGGAAAAGATACCACCTAGAAATAAGTGACAGTAATTCACAGTGATACTAAAAATAAGAATCAAGTTGCAACATCTGTACTTAGTGACACCAATGCACTTTACCCAGTCTACGTGGATCTTCTTTATCATGTACCTTTTGCATAAATTGTGGAATATTTTTTGAGAAAAAAAAAAAAAAGTCTAGCTCACCTAGGCCGTTTGTTCTTGTAGCACCTGGGTTGGGGGAGATCCAAGTATGTGTGAAGATAAGTAAAAACCTATGGCTAGCACTTTTGCTGCCTGTCTTTCTGACTGCAGAAGCTTTTAGCACATTTATCAGAAGCCATACAATGCAAACCCTTTTGATATGAGGTCTCTGGATGTAGCTTTCAAGATCATTCTTTGTTCCATTCTTCCCGTATTGTCAAACGGCACCCAAGAGGTGGTCTAGAGTGTGAATTTCAAACATGTGCTATTAATACGCCCAAAACTGTTGCTGCAAAGGTGAAAAAAAAAAAAAATACACATTAATTGAATCCTGGCCTGTTCTTACTCATAATGTCACAAATACATTTTCTATGTCCTCAAGCAATAGGAAATAATTTGTAAAACCATGAACTCCTCGGGTGAATACACTACAGGTTTTAAAATAGGTATTATTCATAGTTACTAAAAGTAATTATACATTGTTGTAACAATTCTCCGAAAAAACTACATACAGTAAGGGTAGGTCACAATTAAAAAAATAATATTGCAATCTTTTTTTTTTTTTTTCATTTACTCTGGTTTTCCTGCTGGTATACTAATGACCATTAGTAACAGTATTATATCTGTAGATACTTCATATTTTAAAATTTCTTTCTAATGCTCTTTCAAACATTTTTCTCATAAATGTTTTTTGGGAAAGTCACTATTATTCCCACTTTATAGATGTCATATGGAAATAATGGTCCCTACCTCAATGACTGTGTCAAAGATTCATTAGATCACCCACATTAAGTACGTAGGGTATCTGGCACATTACCTATTGGGTGCTCGAAACATGGTAACTATTATTAATACGCAAAAGTATCAATAATTATATTAAGGCTATCAGAGTCCATTTTAAGCAGGCCAGTCAAGTTCAGGTCTTCCTCTAGAATTGGACAATTCTTCCCAAAAATGAAGATACCACTGATCCATGCTGGAATGCTTCTCCCTTCCTCACTCCCAACTCCTAATCCATGCTGATCCATCCGCCTGGAATGCTTTTCCCTTCCTCACTCCCAACTCCTAACCTCTCCACTGGGCTAATTTCTTACTCTTTGGATCTCAGCTCACACAGTACTTCCTCCAGGGGTAAGCAGTCCCAATCCTTGCCCACACCCGTATTACCCTATAGACACGAGGGTCTCCTCCTATGCGCGCCAATGCGCATCATGATTGTCTGCTTCTATGCCCGCTTCCCTGTGAGACTCAGCCTTCATGAGGGCAGGGATTGTTGTCTATCTTTAGATACTACATTTCCGGTGGTTAGCACAATGCTAGAACACAGTGGGTGCTCAGTAAGTATCTGTGCTATGAGGACACCTGGGATCTGAAATCGGCCTGGCCGGTGTCACAAGAACAGGCTGTCATAGGGTGTGTGACTGGTGCCGGCCTAAGAGAGAAATCAGCAGCGAGCCACGGTGCCAGTGGAGGGTGCGGCTGGTGGAATGGGAGGTGGCACCGTAGAAAGCGGGGTTGGGCGGGGGTAGCGAGGAGGGGCTCTAGAGGAGATTAGGTTCCGCCTGGTCACTTCCAGTCATAGCAGCGGAGCCACGTCCAGATTCACCAGCTCTGGATATGGAGAGAGCAGTGGGGCGGCACGGGGAACCAGAGCCTGGGCTGACTCCCCCGGTGCCAGGCGATGAGGTTTCTAACCAGAGCATGAACAACAAAACGCAGACCAGGGGCTCCTGCTGGCTGGGATGAAAGAGCCCAGCCTGACCCGCAGACCCCAGAAGACTTACCAGACAGTTGGGGTGTGCTGCGCACGCCTGGCCCAACACAGAATTGCAATGCTGAGGAAGAAACTTCGAGACTTTGGGCACAGCTGTTGGAAAATGTACCGAAATGTTCTGATTTGTCAGGGCAGCGGCACCATAGGAAGGGACGACTTTAGAATAGTATCTGACGCCACGGAAGGAATTAAGAGAGTGAGCTGTGCTGGGGATTCGGGTTTTACACACGGCGCCAATAGTGCTCTCTGACGCAGAGCTCGACGGGCCTTTAATAAAAATAAAGCAAGTATCCATCAGTAGATGCAAATCGGTGGCCCTGAGCTACGATATTGGAAATACATTGCCCTCTATTTCACTTCCTCATGGTACAAACTTAAGACTACTGCTATACTCAAATGCTGATGTAAAAACAAAGTGAACTTTCTGGCAGTGGCATTTAGAGCGATACACACACTATAAATTAGTGTTCACATGTCACTAAAAGACAGATTTTGGAGAAGCATCATACCTCTATGCCACTGTGTGTGCGTGCGCATGTCTCGCCATCATAAAAACTGTGATCATCCCTATGAAGCATGGGAGAATGTTGGAAAGAAGAACTCCATCCAGCCACAAATAAAGTTTGGTCACTGATTTTCTATCAGTGAAGTGGGTTATATTGTTATATAGCTATATTCTGTGTAGTAACTAGAAGGCAAAAAAAATTTTTTAATATATAATGAATGTTAACAATGTAATCTCAATATGGGGAATATCTTGTTTTGTTTTTAAATTTTCTGGCCGCGCTGTGTGGCTTGAGGGATCTCCCTGACCAGGGATCAAGCTCATGCCCCCTGCAGTGGAAGCACGGAGTCCAAACCACTGGACGGCCAGCGACTTCCCTGAACACCTATTTATTTTCTTCTGGATACTGATAGGAATAAAGGCAAAGGAACATAGCTTTATGTCTACTTTAAATACAAATGTATCTGGAATATTTGTGAAAAATCATTTCGGCAAAAGTGTAGAGACTTGTGAAGAAGGACAAGTACAGGCAGCCTAAGGAAGTCTAATGTTGACCGACATCAGCACTTCTGGGTTACAGGTCAGATTTAGCACAGAAACCAGGGGACTTCAGGTGGCCATTTAACTTCTCCAGCCTTCAATTTGCCGGCCTAGGTGGTGAAAGTGAAATCTGAAAGACTTAACTGATTTCAACTGTTCCAGTCCTCTTTCAAAAACCATTTGGCAACACGCATGACCAGCTGTGCATGTGCTCACGTTCCCTAACTCACTCGTCATTCACTTCCAGGTATGCAGGCCAAGAAAAAGTCCAAAATATAGAAAAATCTACAGGGAAATATTTACTATCATATTATGCATAAAATCACTCTCCCCACAAAACTGCAAACACTAAATGTAGCAACAGGAGGCCGACTAAGAAAACTATTCTATAAATCGTTTGATAAACTACTAAAACCATTACAATGGTGCTGAGGGCTGCATAATACAAAATTCAAGTGTGCAGGACACAATGTTAAGTAAAAAAGCCAGAGACAAAATTGGAGATCCAATATGATTACGACTGTAGTGTTACCACAGAAAATATATATAGAAAAAGACTTGAAGGGAATACATTTTAAAATGAATACAGTTATTATCTTAGCTGGGTTTTAGTAAAGGACTAATACTGCTTTTCAAATGGAAAAATGTATATAAATAAAATTGAAGTAGTGGTTTTGACTCAGTGACCTTCAAGGTCTTGTCCAGTCTGAACCTGACATAAGCCTATGGTCCTAGTGGATTTGTTTCTTCCCAAGAACAGTCATTTTAGGTGATGCAAAACCAAGAGATCCTGTGACACAGAAAGGCCTGAACTCACTACCATCACAAGAGTGTTTCAGAGTTTCTGCAGGATATGAATAGTGAAAATGCAGAAGTAAGTACTGTGTGTATAAGAAGTAACACTGACAGGCATACACCTGTGGCCTGACCCCTATCTGATTTAATCTGGGCTGACTGAATCATTCTTTGTGACATTCAGCCATAGCTACTTTAAGTAGATTAACCATGGCTCATGGCTACTTTTTTTTCTATTCTCCTTCCCTCTCCCCTAAGTCAGGAAAAAAGTCTAAATTGACGAATAAATACCCTGAGGTTGATTACATGAACATGGAGGGCAATGTCCTATTTGGAGACCCTTTCTCTTTTGACTTTAGACACCATCCCCCGTAACCTCGTTTGTTCCCGTTGTTTCCACAGTGTCCCCATAATGTGCATGGTACCTCGAAGACAGCACTTAAAATAACACACGAATCATATTTTACTTTATGACCCTGTCTGCTGCTCATTTGCGAGCTCCCTAAGAACAAGAACTGCACCATGTCTGTCCTCGTGTCCCCATCTTTGAGGCAGAAACATTTAAGCTGACAACTAAGCGATGACTGGGGGTGAGCCAGGCAGAGCGTGGGAAAGGGCATTCCCAGCACAGGGAGGTGCTGACATGAGGCAGTGGAATCCCCTCGAGGAAACCAGTAGAAAGGTGACCTCAGACTCAGGCAGGGGGAGGAGATGGTAGGGCCTCTGGTCATCAGCACCTAACACGCAGGTTACATGCTCCATAACCAACTGGCTTCTCAGTGAAGAATAACCTTTGGGAATATGTACTAGAAGTCACAAGCTGGCAGCTGTGTGCTTTTACTCTGGCTCTGCTTTTTTCCATCTTCTTATTTGTACAAGCACATGGGCATGCCTAGACTTTATAATACAAATAACAAAAATGCCTCCCAGCGGGTAAACATTGAATATTCACAATGGAATATTCATATAATGAATGTTTCTTGATCACCTACTGTGAGCTGGTCATTGTTCTAGGTATTAGAGATACAGCAATGAACAAAAGAGGCAAAAAAAAAAAAAAAAAAAAAAAATCCCTGTCCTTGTGGAGTTGATATTCTAGTGGCAGAAGACAGGCAATAAAAAAATAGGCAAGAAAAGAATATTAGAAGGAGAACAGTGCTATGAAGACAAATACAGCAGAGGGAGTGGATAAGGAGTCGCACGTATTATGTGATGCTGGGAAGGAGTGTGAGGTTTTAATTGGGTGGTTGAGAAAGACTCACTGAGAAGGTGACAATTAAGCAAAGACACAAAGGAGGTAAATCAATTAATATGTTAAATGCTCAGTACAGGCAGACCTTGTTTTATTGCACTTTGCAGACACTCTGTTTTTTTACAAATTGAAGGTGTGTGGCAACCCTACCTCAAGTGAGTCTATTGGTGCCGTTTTTCCAACAGCATTTGCTCCCTTTATGTCTCTGTGTCACATGTTGCTAATTCCCACAATATCTTAAGCCTTTTCATTACTAGCATATTTGTTACAGTGATCTGTGATCAGTGATCTTTTTTTTTTGATTTCAGATTGTAAGGAAATCGCTTTATTATTTCGGTTGTTTCAGGATTTTCAAAGGTATGCTTCAACCTTCCTAGGTGTGATGTGAATCCATGTTCCTTATTAAAAATATGTTTAATATTTTTATACAGGCATATCTCACTTTACTGTGCTTTGCTTTATTGTACTTCCATTGTGTTTTGAAGAGTTGTTTTTTTTTTAAAAAACAAATTGAAGGTTTGTGGCAACCTTGCATTGTCAGATGATGGTTAGAATTTTTTTCTTAATCTTTATTGGAGTATAATTGCTTTACAATGGTGTGTTAGTCTCTGCTTTATAACAAAGTGAATCAGCCACACATATACACATGTTCCCATATCTCTTCCCTCTTGCGTCTCCCTCCTTCCCACCCTCCCCATCCCACCACCCCAGGCGGTCACAAAGCACCAGCTGGTGATCAGTGATCTTTGATGTTACAACTACTACTTGCTGGAGGCTCAGACGATGGCTAGCATTTTAAAGCAATGACATATTTTAAAATTAAGGCATGTACATTAATATTTGAGACATATGTATTACCTACTTAACAGACTACGATAGTGTGTAAACATAACTTTTATATGCACTGAGAAACCAAAACACGTGACCCTATTGCGATATTCGCTTTATTGCAGTGGTCTGGAACAGGACTCACGGTATTTCTGAGGTCTGCCTGCACACTGTTAGCACTGAATTAATATGAATACTTCCCTCCCTTTAGATTCTATTCAGTAATACACATAGTCATCAGTGTGCTCATCACCTATCATTAAGATGAGATTTCTGGTAATGAGCGTCAATTTGCAGCCCACTTTCTGGGGTAACATTATTTAAATGCCAATGGCCAGCCGTGTCTTTCAAGCAGACAGCACCGAAGGACTCAGGGTGTAATCTTCCAGCTACGCTCCATCCCCTGGTTACGGCAGTGCCTGCACAGAAGGCCCAGGGTGAGCAGGACACACACGTGCACCCATGCACACTATGGCCGCACAGGGCGGTGGGCGGAGCTCACCTCTCACAGCTTCATCCAAGGGAGCCTCGGAGGCAGGAACAGAGTACACGTTCAAGTGCTTATTAGCCAGGAATCTGATCCCTCTCACAGGTGAATAAGTGCTTGTCAACACACTGTTTTCTCTTAAAAAAACAAAACATTCTTTAGGCATTTCTCAAGGAAGATGATATGAACATTGCTGAGTTTGAACTGCTCTTCTTACATTCAATTTCTAAAAAGCACAGACAGAGCCTATGCTCTGGATTAAATATAAGAACAAACTGTAGAAGAGGACTCATGATGGTTCTTTAGGATATGGAGGAATGGTTTACTTCTCCTTTAGAGTTTTTCTTGGTGTACACATTCTAATCAATTTAAACAAGGAAGCATTCATCTGGCACGTCACCTGTTACACTAGAAATGTCTTTAAGGACTCCCACCTGAAAATGGGGCTGGACTGCCCTGGTGACAGAGGAATGCTAGAATCTATCGCATCCTGACTGCATTGTCAATCACCACAGGCACTACTCGTAAAGCCCCATTTTAAGAAACAACAAAAGAAGAAAGAGTCAAATGATAAAAGCATCATGGGCCTGAGAATATTACATATTTTATCACTGTAATTAAATGATACACATCAGCAATGGGAAAAGTTTACTGATTCTTTTTTTTTTTAATAGACCTTTATTGGAATATAATTGCTTCACAATACCGTGTTAGTTTCTGTTGCACAACAAAGCGAATCAGCCATGTGCAAACACATGTCCCCATATCCCCTCCCTCTTGAGCCTCCCTCCCATCCTCCCTACCCCACCCCTCTAGGTCATCACAAAGCACCAAGCTGATCTCCCTGTGCTATGCGGCTGCTTCCCACCAGCCAACTATTTTACATTCGGTAGTGTATATAAGTCGATGCTACTCTCACTTAGCCCCAGCTTCGCCCTCCCAGCCCACGTCATCAAGTCCATTCTCTATGTCTACCTCTTTATTCCTGCCCTGCAGCTAGGTTCATCAGTACCATTTAGTTCTCATTACGGGTGCGTTCAGTGCCTGTCTCATTTCTAGCATTAGTACCAGAGGAAAATAACAAGGCGATCTCAGATTCACAGGATTCAGATGATCATACCTTGGTGCCATAATCGTGCCTGGGGTGGATAGCTGGATGGGCATTCGTTGTTTCTTACAAAACCTCCTATTGATCTGAAGTACTTCTGTAATCTAAGAAATGAAGAGAGAAAGAGATTGAGATCTACTTAGATAGCTATAGCTATAGATTTTTTTCATACACACACACACACACACACACACACACATTTCTAACTATAAAAAATAAAAGAAATAAAACTGTAGCATTAAAGCACTGTCTGCGAGAATAAAATTCAAGGGCTTGAGAGTTGACTACCTGGCCCATGATGGCTGGAGGGATTTTCTCCCGGACATACTTCATGTAGTCAACTGTTGCCTCGAGAATCGAAGCTGCATCATTCTTTCTCTCCTTCACATACGGCAACAGGGTACGCAGCTGCTCACAGCAATACTTGATTCGCTCTCTGAGCAGAGAAATGTAATAAATAAGGAATAATTAGCCTGTTTTCTTCTTTGTGCACAAGGACAACCAATCCCTCCTCTGGGTTTGTTTATAAAGGAACCGGCCCCTGCCTTTCTAGTCTCCGTTTTAGAGGAGGGCCATGTCCCCACAAGCCAGCAGTCTCCACAGCCCCTGGAATCACAGCTTTCTGGGGCACGGCTCACACTGCTGCCAAGTACAGTGTCTGTGCTGATGGCAGCCCAGCTCACTCTTCCCCGTGTGTGTGCAGGATGCCCAGACACTGAGGACACCAGAGAACACCCCTGCTGCCTATGGAAACCCACAGGCACGCATCCCTCAGAGGAGAGGATCACACACCATACACATAAATCCTTTTGTGATTCACACTAGAAGCCTGGAAAGCAAAGAAAGAGTCCTCAGGATATTCATGTCACTCTGACCTGGACCACATTTCCAACAATACACAATTAGCAACTTAGAATACATGGGCTTCACCTGTGTTCTGAGCCAAAGGAAAATCAGAAGCCTGCTTCCTTTACATGAGGTAGGTAGATGGACAGAACAAATAAACCAATATGCAAATGAGAACGTCATCCAGGCTCATATCAGAAAGAAACTAACCTAAGTCTTTCACAGTTCTGAAGGGAAATACATAGGAAATGTAACTCTAAATTGATCTCAGGCTTTGTGACCTTCAGTTATCCGTGTGTTCAGTTAATAAGCATTCTTAAGCACGTTTTGTGCTGAATACTGCCTTGACATGTACGGGATCAAAGGGTGGCTCTGCCCATTACTAGCTGGGACCTCTGGCAACTTCCTAAACTTCTCTGAACCTTAGAATGACAAAAATAAATGGATTTTTAAAAATCCACTTTGTCACATAGCCAGTGAATTAACTCAAATATTCCAGATCAGTGGGTGGTATTTTAATTGGGCTTTGAGGAGCTCTGGGGGTTCTGTGGAGATGTCTCAGGCATCACTCTGTAAAAGGGATGGAAAAGTCAACAATTTGACATGTGTATGATGGGCTCTGAAACTTCATATACCCTTCCACATGGTACTTTCACTTACAAGGATCTCAAACACAGAACAAACTTCCTGTAAAATGACATCCATTAGTCTTTCAGTAAAACAGGAAAAACAATTTAAACACACAAAATGAGTGGATGCTTAAGTAAGCTCAGTAGAATATTATCTGGCACTGGAAATATGTTATAAAGCTTACTGGGGGGGCTTCCCTGGTGGCGCAGTGGTTGAGAGTCCGCCTGCCGATGCAGGCGACACGGGTTCGTGCCCCGGTCGGGGAAGATCCCACATGCCGCGGAGCGGCTGGGCCCGTGAGCCATCGCCGCTGAGCCTGCGTGTCCGGAGCCTGTGCTCCGCAGCGGGAGACACCACAACAGGGAGAGGCCCGCATAAAGAAAAAAAAAAAAAAAAAACAGCTTACTGGGGAAAAAATAGTATATTTCTATAGGAGACAAGTATAAGATACAGGACAGCATATAAAATATGATCATAGCCATTAAGGAAAAAATAAGGCCAAAAAAAAGACAGCAAAAGTGTCAAGTAATCATTATTTCTGGATAGTTGGGCTATAGAAAATATTATTTCTTCCTTTAATTTTCTACATTTTCCAAATATCTTTGTGGGGCATATATCACTTTTATAATGAAAGATCATATTAAACATTTTTCCAACATTCATTAGGAAAATGTTCAAACATACAGGAAGATTGACAGAATTAAGATTTCTTAATTCTTAAAAGTTGAAAGAATTAAGAATTTGTACAGGGAACACTTATATACCCACTACCTAGAGTCTATGGTGAACACTTACTGTCTATGCTTTGTCATATATGAATCATCCCACTGGCCATATACATCAACCTATTTTATTGCACTGAAGCATTTCAAAGTAAGTTGTAGACTTCAGTACACTAAACCCCTAAACATATAGCTACAGTTCGAATTATTTTATTTTCGGGTAAAAGTTACATAAAATAAAATGCACCAATCTTAAGGGTACTATTCTATGAGTTTTGACAAACGTACAAAACTATGTGACACAAACTACCTAATCAACATTCTCATAACCCCAGAAAGTTCCTTATGTTCCTTCTTGGTCAGTCTCATCCCCCATAAGAGGCAACCACATTTCTGATATTTTTCTATCTCACATTACTCTTGTCTCTCCTTAAACTACGTATAAATCAAATCTCACAGCACGTGTCCTTTTATGTAAGGTTTCTTTCACTTGCATAATGTTTTTGAGATTTATCCATGGGGCTGCTTTGTTCCTTTTTATTGAGGAACAGTATTCCGTAGTATAAATACGCCACAGCTTATTTATCCATTCTCTTATCGATCAGCACTTTGGCTGTTTCTTATTTTTATCATTATGAATAAAACTGCAAGATCTTCTGTACATCTTTTTGTGAACGTATGTTTTTATTTCTCTTAGGTAAATGTCTAGGAATTGAATTGAAGGGTTATTTTACAAATTTAGAAGAAACTAGCAGAACTTTCCCCCAAACCCAAACAGTACCAATTTACCCTCTCACCATCCATGTATGAGAATTCCTGTTGTTCCACATCTTGGATAGCATTTAATACTGTCAGTTTTAATTTTTAAATATTGGCCTTTCAGAGGTATGTGTGGTAGTATCTCATGCTTTAATTTGCATTTCCATGACAACAAAGTACGTTAAGCATTTTTTCTGCTGCTTATTGGGCTTGTGTATTACCTTCCTTTGTGAAGTGTCTGTCTGAATACTTTACCTCCATTTTAATTGGACTGTAGGTCTATTATTGAACTTTAAGAGTTCTTTGTATATCCTAATATCAGTATTTTGTCAATATATTTGTTTTGCAAATATTTTCTCCCAGTCTGTAGTTTGCCTATTTATTTTCTTAGTGGTGTCTTATGAAAGAAAAAGCTGTAAATTTTGATGAGCCTAATTCATCTACTCTTTCTGTTATAGTTATTGCTTTCTGTGTCATAAGGAACAGCCGCCTACCCTCAGCTAGCGAAAACATCCTCCTATGCTTTTTTCTAGAACTGTAGTGTTCAGTACAGTAGCCATAAGCCACATGAGTCTATTTAAATATGAATTAATTAAAAATTAAACAAAAATTTGAATTCATTTCCTAAGTCACAATACCCACATTTCAAATACTCAATAATATGACTAGCAGCTACCTTACTGGACAGCAGATATAGGCCATTTCTAACACTGCAGAAAGTTCTACTGAACAGTCCTATTCTAGAAGCTTTATAGTTTTAGCTTTATATGATAGCCCTCTCTATACTTCATGTTGAATTAATTTTTATATGGTATGAGGAAGGGGTCAAGTTTCATTGTTTTTTTCATATGGATATCCTGTTGTTCCAGCACCATTTATAGAAAAGACTTTTGTTTCCCAAGTTGTTTGTCCTGGTGATTTGTTGAAAATCAAGTGTCCGTAATGTGTGGGCTATTGTGTTTTATTATCTACTGGTCAACCTTCATGTTAGTAAAATGCTGATTAATGTAGCTGTATGCTAAGTCTTGAAGTCAGATAGCTTAAGTGCTCCAACTTCGTTGTACTTTTTCAGGATTGCTTTATTCTAAGTCCTTTTATATTCACAGTCCTTTCCACACAGTTTTGAATTAGACTGTCAATTTTTACCCAAAAAAGTCTATTTGAATTATTGTTTAGATTTAAATGAAGCTATATTTCAATTTAGCGAGAGCTGACATCTTTTTTCTTTTTTTTCAGTAAATTTATTTATTTTTTGGCTGCATTGGGCCTTTGCTGCACACAGGCTCTCTCTAGTTTCGGCAAGTGGGGGCTACTCTTTGTTGCCATGCACGTGCTTCCCATTGTGGTGGCTTCTCTCGTTGTGGAGCATGGGCTCTAGGCATGCGGGCTCAGTAGTTGTGGCTCGCGGGCTCTACAGCACAGGCTCAGTAGTTGTGGCACACGGGCTTAGTTGCTCCATGGCATGCAGGATCTCCCCGGACCGGGGATCAAACCTGTCCCATGCATTGGCAGGCAGATTCTTAACCACTGCGCCACCAGGGAATTCCCAAGAACTGACATCTTAACAATATAAATCTTTTAATTCATAATTATGTATAATGCATGATTTAGTTTCTCTTTAGTTTATCACTGCAATATTTTGAGTGACCACTGTACAGATATTATGTCTTTTATATATTTTTGTTCCTAAGTATTCTAAGGCTTTTTAACTCTATTTTCAATATAATTATTATTTTTCATTTTCCAATTGTTCACTGCTAATATAGAAAAATACAATTGATTTTTGTACACTGACCTTATATCCTATGACCTTGCTATATTCATCTTTTGGTTCTAGTAGTTATTTTGTAGGATCTTAGGACTTTATACATAAACAATCATGCCATCTATAAATGAGAGAGTTTTGTTTCTTTCTTTCTAAGAATAGGCAACCTTACTTTGTTCCAGATCTTTTTAAGGAACAAATGGTCAAAATCTCATTCATTAAGTACAATGTTAGCTATAGGCTTTTCATAGATGCCCTTTAACAGATTCAGGAAATTCTCTTCCATATCTATTTTGTTGGAAGATTGGTTTTTTGTCTTTTAATCTTATGTTGTCAAGTAAGTTTTCAGAATCTGTTAATCTATTGTTTTCTCCTTCATTGTGTTTAATGTGGTGAATTATATCGATTGATTTTTGAATGTTACATCATCCCTGTTTTTCTAGGATAAACCCAGTGTGGTCACAATACATTATATCTTTATCTATTACTTCATTCAATTTGTTAAAATTATGTTAAGTATTTTTATGTCTCTGTTCATGAGAGATACTGGTCTGTAACTTTCTTTTTTTATAATATCTTTATCAGGTTTAGGGTTATGCTGGCATCATGAAATGGGTTAGGAACTGTTCTCCCTCCATTTTCTGTAAAATTTAAGACTGGTTATTACCTCTTCTTTAGATTTTTAACAGAATTCATCAGTAAAACCATCTGAGTTTGGCGTTTTCTCTTTGGTACTTTTTTGTTTTCTAGTAAGTTCAATTTCTTTAATATAAAGGGCTATTCAGATCTTCTGCTTCATCTAGTATCAGTTTTGGTAAATTGTGTTTTTCAAAAATTTGTCCATTTCACCTAAGTTGTAAAACTTACTGGCATAAAATTATTTAAAATATACCCTTTTATATGTTTATTGGATATGTAGAGGTAATTCCTCTTTCATTCAAGACACTGGTAAAATGTTTTGTCTCTCTCCTCACCTGCCTGCCTCCCTCCCCTTTCTGCTTACTTTGGATTCACTTCATTTTACTTTTTCTAGCCCCTTAAAATGGACCCTTAGGTCACTGATTTTTAGATCGTTTGCCTTTTCTAATATAAGCATTTAAAGCCCTAGTGTTGGGACTTCCCTGGCAATCCAGTGGTTAAGACTTCGACTTCCAAAGCAGGGGGTGCGGGTTTAATCCCTGCTCGGGGAACTAAGACCCCACATGCCTTGCAGCCGAAAAACCAAACATAAGACAGAAGCAATATTGTAACAAAATCAATAAAGACTTTAAAAAAATAAAGCCATAATGTTTGCCATAAGCTTTGCTTTAACTGCATCTCACAAATTTTGAAATATTCTACTATTATAATCATTCAATTTGCAATATTTTCCATTTTTTCTTGTGACTATTTTCTTTTACCCATGGATTATTTAGGAGTGTGTTCTTAAATTTCCAGATATTTGAGGTTTTTCTTCATATCAAATTCTTACTGGCTTCTAATTTAACTTAATCGTAGTCAAGGAACATACACCTTGTGAATTCAACTTTTCTAAATGTACTGAAATGTACTATACCCCCCAGCATAGTTTATCTAAGTGAATGTACCATACGCCTTTGAAAAGAATGGGTATTCCGCTGCTGTGCTGGGTATGGTGTTTTACATACATCTACCAGATCAAGCTGGTCAACAGGGCTCACACCTTCTATATCTGACTGATTTTTGGTGTCCAGCTGTTGTATCAATTGCTGAGAGAGGGATGTGAAATCTCCAACAATGCTTGTCAATATGTCCCTTTAATTTTGTGAATTTTTGCTTCAAATACAATATCTGTCCCTTTAATTTTGTGAATTTTTGCTTCAAATACATAATCACTTGCTACTTGTGATTATTACATCATTCTGATAAGTTGAACATTTTAAATACCGAGAGTATGCATTTATCTGACAGACCTGGAATGATTATATCTGCTGCTAAGGTTTTCACTACAGGTGCAAAAGCAAAGTGTTCTTGTACTTTCTGTCTGATTGTGGCAGTCAAGATGAATGAAAGAGTACAGGAGAAAAACATGGTAATACAGAGAAAAACATAGAGAATTTTTGCAACTCATAAATAACTTTGTAAACAGTGAAGAGCCTGTTTTACTCCCCCCCCAAAAAAAAACACCTAAAATTTGAGTTAAAACAACCAACAGTTACAGATATTTTAATCTGATATTGTCATCTAATTTTAGACTAAAAGAAGACATAGTTTGTTAATCCCAAACTCCTAAATTATCTCTCCCCCTCTCCACTATCCCCTTTGGTAACCATAAGTTTGTTTTCTAAGCCTGTGAGTCTATTTCTGATTTCTAAATAAGTTCATTTGTATCATTATTTTAGATTCCACATATAAGTAATATTGTATCTGTCTTTATCTGATTTACTTCACTTAATATGATAATCTCTAGGACCATCCATGTTGCTGCAAATGGCATTATTTCACTTTTTATAGCTGAGTAATATTCCACCACACACACACACACACACACACACACCACATCTTCTTTATCCATTCACCTGTTGATGGAAATTTAGGTTGCTTGCATGTCTTGGCTATTGTATATAGTGCTGCTATGAACACTGGGGTGCATGTATATTTTCAAAGTAGAGTTTTCTCCAGATATATGGCCAGGAATGGGATTGCTGGAACCTCCACACTGTTCTCCATAGTGGCTGCACCAACTTACATTCCCACCAACAGTGTAAGAGGGTTTCTTTTTTCTCCATGCCCTCTCCAGCATTTATTGTTTGTAAACTTTTTAATGATGGCCACTCTGACTGGTGTGAGGTGATACCTCATTGTAGTTTTGATCTGCATTTCTCTAATGATTAGGGATGTTGAGCATCTTTTCATATGCCCGCTGGCCATGAATGTCTTCTTTGGAGAAATGTCTATTTAGATCTTTATGTCTTTATGTCTTCTTTGGAGAAATGTCTATTTAGATCTTCTGTCCATTTTTTGATTGGGTTGTCTGTTTTTCTGATATTTTTTTGATATTAAGCTGTATGAGCTGTTTGTATATTTTGGAAACTAACCCCTTGTCGGTAACATCATTTGCAAATATTTTCTCTCAGTCCATAGGTGGTCTATTCATTTTGTATATGGTTTCCTTTGCTGTGCAAAAGCTTTTAAGTTTAATTAGGTCCCATTTGTTTATTTCTGTTTTTATTTCCATTACTCTAGGAGCCGGATCCCAAACAACGAATGCTGTGATTTATGCCAAATCTAGGAGACGGATCCCAAACAACGAATGCTGTGATTTATGCCAAAGAGTGTTCTGCCTATGTTCTCCTCTAGGAGTTTTGTAGTATCCAGTCTTACATTTAGGCCTTTAAACCATTTTGAGTTTATTTTTGTATACGGTGTTAGAGAACCTTTGTGAAGGATGTTCATGTTGGCTCAAAAAAGTAGGATACCCAGCTCAGGGGCCCCATAGGGTCCTGCTGTTTTCTTTTTCCTTTGTGTATGGAAGCAGCAATAGGTAACAACAGGCAAAAATGTGTTTTGTTTTTGTCATCTACCACAGAAGCCAGCTTGGTTATGACCCAGTCCAAATAAATCAGGGAAAGAACCAGCTAAAAGTGATTCTAAGAGGCTGAATGGCATTTAAAGCCAAAGGTCTTGGTCCAAACTACGTCCTTGGTCTCTCCCCTGTACAAATGTGTCTCAGGCAATCAAGAACTCACAGAGAGAGGTCTCTTGGCCACATATGACTTAAGACCCTCTGAGAACTTCCTATTCTACCTTCCTTAAATTTCTAAGACTTGAAAAGTCTTTCCAGCCGTGGAAAAGTCTTCATTTGTGAGAAACTACAGCAAAACTCACTTTCACTTCAAGTGAGTGACATCCTGAAAATGATTAAACCGCCACCATTTTGGACTCACAGATACACAAACAAAATGAAGGTATCGCACTGCAAAGTATACACCTTACCAAGATAAAGACATATTTATATATTTAAAACATGCATAATGAAAGGGATTTCATCAAGAATATTAGAATTAGCCAATTTTTATTAATCTGTTCTAATAAAAAAAAACAGAGATGGTAGAGTTGTTTAAAAAAGAAATTCCCAAATGCAAGTATTCAAAACCATCAGCTGGGATCATTATTTCCTCAACATTAGCAAGTATCACGTTACCTATGCTGCTTAAAAACAAAAAAGAGCAAAACAATGCAAAAAAGACAAAACCATAAGTAAAGCAGGTGATTGGGAGGAGGAGGAGAAAAAGGAAGAGAAATAGACTAGAAGCATCTATTTTAAGATTCACAGGCATAATCAGAAGGGTTAAGAAGAGGAAATGGCATAAAGTAATTAGGGACGGATTGTTACTTTCTGGTATCTCCCAAGCAAATCTCTAAGTGGGGGGGTCAGTTCCTGCTTACAGCTTTTCTTTCTGGGAAACAAAGATTTCTAGCCCTTTAAATAATGCAACAGGGGCGGACACCCCCCAAAGCATCTTTGTAGTCCTCTAGACTAGTGGTTCTCAGATTTTAGTTTTCATCAACCACTAAAATTAAAAAAGAAAAACAACACAGAACTTTGGGGGACCAATAAAGGATTGCCAACATTCGATTCAGACATGAAAAATAATGAAAGAAAGGTACCATCTCCCAATAACATTTTGTTGTAAACCATTTACTAATATCACCATGATTTTAACATCAAATAAAGTATGGAAAACACAATCTTAAGAGTATGTTATATAAAATAAAGCTTTAAAAATACTCATTGCACTGTATTTTTCTCATTTCACTGCAGATTAGTGAACTCTATAGGATAGCCTGGCCAGCAGGCCCTAAGTCTCCTCTTGGCTAAAGCAGCAGACATATGAGTGAAGGCCTTTTGGACCAGACTAGCCCATCTACCAGCCCATCTCATCAAGCCCAAAACCACACCATTTTCCCACTAATCTTCAGCAGACGATGGAGCACATTCGGCAGAAATGATCAACTTCCTCCTCCTTTCTGGCCCCATCAAGACTCATCTTTTCCCTCTTGCGTCATATATGTATAAGTGTGGCTGATTCACTTTGTTATACAGCAGAAACTAACACACCATTGTAAAGCAATTATACTCCAATAAAGATGTAAAAAAAAAAAAAAAAGAAGAACGTCCAGGCCAGGCACCAGCTGGGAGAACACAAACACTCCAGAAGGGGATGGCTGGGGAAGGCAGAGAACACAGGGCACCAAACAAACAAACAAACAAACAAAAAGACTCATCTTTATCCACACTTAGCTTTAACTCCTTCTCTCCATTTTCAGTGGAAGAGGTGTTCTTCCACCTGGTTCTAGATTCCAAAGCCTTCTGCCTCTTCAGGGATGTAAATCCATCGCCAGTGCCCCTCACTGCCTGAAGGGAACTAAAATTCTTTGACATTCCTCCCATTGAGAGGTGGGGTCTATATACCCTTCCCTTAGGCCTGGGTAGGCTCTGTGACTGCTCTGACCAAGAGCACATGGTAGAAGTGGCACCGGGCCAGTTTCTGGTCCCACGCCATGTGAGAGCGCAGCTTCCTCTTCCTGCCCCCTGGAACACTCTCTCTAGGAGCCCTGGGCTGCCATGGAAGAAGTCTGACAACCCTGAGACTAGCAGGCTGCGGAGCCCCGGCTGCGTTCAGCCTTCCAGCCATCCTTGCAAAGGCCCCAGACCCTCCTGACTGGACCATCCTCCAGCTGAAGGCTACCAAGTAACCCCAGTTAATGTCACATAGGCAGAAGAATTGCCTAGCTGAGTCCTGCTCAAACCGCTAACCCATAAAACCACATATCAAGCCAATGAACTTCAGTTTCATTTTTTAAGCAGCCACAGATAACCAAAACATGAGTATCTTTAAGACCTCTGTCTCTCTTGCAGCTGTCTTCTTTTGGAAGATAAATATGAACATATTCAAGTCTGGCCCAGCCTTATCAAAATTTCTCATTTTCCCCTAAATTCCCTTTTATAGACCACACAGCTTCCTTTTCTCCTTCCTTTCATCTGCATTCTCACCTTTCATTCTCCATCTTTCTGCAACAGCACTTCTTCCCTAACCATGCCAAGGGAATTATTTTTGCCAAGGTCAGTGACATTTAGGTTTTGCTAAACACAGTCAACTGTCAGTTCTTCCCTTACTTAATCTCTGTGCCATGCGATATTGCTGAACACACTCCTTTAGGAAACTCTCTCCTCCCCTGTTCTCCTCAATACCACTCCCTCCCGGTCTTCTTCTTATCTTCCTAGAAACTCTTTTTCCCCTGATCTCTTCTCAGCTGCCTGGACCTTAAATATTGAGGTTTTCCCCAAGGGCCTCTTCCCCACTTGTCTCTTCCCTACATGCTTTTCAAAGTCATTATATCCATCCTGCATCCATCGCTTCAAATAGATGCTGTATCCTGATAGCTCTCAAATCCCTGTTTCTAGCCTGGATCTTCTCTAGAACCTAAGGGCCAATTCCTTACTGGGAAGCTCCATATAAATGCAGCAAGAGCAAAACTCACCTCCCACTCCCAGCCTGCATTCCACTGTACTTCCCAGTCAGTCGATGGCTCCACCATCAACTTGGAAGTTACACCTGACTTCTCCTTCAGCCACATTCACGCTGATTCTACCTATTTCATATACTTAGAACTGGCTTACTTCTCACTATCCCATTTCTAACACCATAGTTCAGGATTTCATCACTTCTTATTACAGACTCCCCTGGCCTCCAGATTCAATTCACTCCCTAACATCCTGCTCAAGCGTTCATTCTAAGGTACAGATCTTATCATATCACACCTTTGCTAAAATCCTTTAGTGCAGGATGAACAGGTCAGGATGAAATTCAAATTCCTTAACAGGACATACCCAGCCCTTACCTACTACCTCTCATCTCTTGCCCCTTCCCACTCGCACCCTTATGGCCAACTCTATGAAAACACCTGCAGTTCCACAAATTCACCGTACTTTCTTACACTGCTGGCCTCTGTACCTGCTACTCCTGCCATTTGAAACATCCTTCACTGATTTCTAAACCAAACTAAACTAATTTTTGTTTAAAGCTCAATTTAGCTATCGTCTTCTCAAGAAAGCCTTTCTGCCTCCTCATTCTGTCTTAGGTAACTTTCCTAGTGTCCTACTGTGTGTTCTTTTCTATCATGATATTTATTAAAACATAATTTCCTATTTAAGAGCCTATTTAGAAGTCTGTCTAAGCACTAGACTAAGACCTCCTTGAAGGCAACAATTTATTTTTTACCTCAGTTCTCGAATCATATTCTGGCATATTAGACGCTCACAGCTACTTGCTGAATGACTAAATGAATGAATGAGTGAGTAGCACGTATTGCAGGGACCAGTTCCAGATCTTCCCCAGCTGCCAGATTTACTAGTTTCGCACCGACTTTTGACAATATTATAAAGTTACGAAATTCATGGAAGCAATTTTTTCCTACAAAGGAACAATGCTAAAAAGGGGGCTGTAACAAAATTCACCTTCTCAGCTTTTCCTTGCTTGAGTGAAGAAGAGAAATCTTTTTGTTTTTCTCGAAATTTGACAACGGATCCTTTAATTCAAACCCAATGTCATTTCTTAGAGATTCAGAGCTAGAAACAAGAGAAAATCATACCATATAAAGAGGAAAATTGTCAGGCAATAGTAAACAATAAGCACCAATACACTAATCAAAGAATGCTTCTCTAAGTCCCTAGCTTTATACAAAGGTGCAGTAAATATCAAACCATTTTACCCTATGTATTTGGTACAGAATAGTTTACTTCAAAATTTCAAAAGAATTTATTGTCAAGGTCATCATAAATTCAATGACTGATCAAGATTCTAAAATATACTGATAGGGCTTCCCTGGTGGCGCAGTGGTTGAGAGTCCGCCTGCCGATGCAGGGGACCCGGGTTCGTGCCCCGGTCCGGGAAGATCCCACATGCCCCAGAGCGGCTGGGCCCGTGAGCCACAGCCGCTGAGCCTGCGCGTCCGGAGCCTGTGCTCCCCAATGGGAGAGGCTACAACAGTGAGAGCCCTGCGTACCGCAAAAATAAAAAAATAAAAAATAAAATAAAATATACTGATAAAGAATAACAGATACAAGCAGGACTAAAATATTCTAACCTCACTGAGTATGAGTATTCCAAATTACATGACTGTATCTAAAGGTACATTACAGGAAAAGCACGAAGGATTAGAGGGCCAAGATATACTACTGCAGCTTGATCAGCAACCGGCAGGCTACCTCCATGTAAAAAATTTGTCATTTAATGGACATTTTCTGGCTCAACCATTTTTCTAGAACTTCTCCAGGCATTTTCATTGATTTGATTAAAAAAAAAATTTCCCTAAAAAACTTACAAACTAATATTATCTCCTTTATCACAAGGGATATAACTTGATTTGAAAATTGACTTTTATTTATAGTAGTAGGATTCTGAGGAAGAGCAAAGATACAAGATGAGTAGGGCTCAAAAATAAGTTGTAAGTAATACAAGAAAATCACAAGGCCTTCCAAAACCCTTCCCAACCCCATATCCCAGAAAAAGTTTAATAGGGTAAATTTCTTTGAGGTTGAAATGCTAAATAAGATAAAGAAAGCTGTTGCTATCTCTGTACTACTTAAGTAAGTGCATCTTTGGTTTAACCATGCTTATTGGTTGCCAAGTCTCTTCCCTGTTCAAAATAGCTGACGGTCACATTCTACAAATTCTGGAAGTGACTAACTCAAAATTCTCACCATCATCATCCATGTTCTCAACACTTGTGTCCATTCTTTATAGCCCTATGCTCTATTTAAAATCTCCTTGGAAATCAGCTTCAAGTGAAACAAAGAAATTCACTAAAATAGAATTTTTATAAGCATACAGTGTTAGAATTGAAAGGGTTTGAATGACCCCCGGTTCAATGCAGGTTTAAATGCTAGTTCTAATATCTCAAAGAGACAGAGACAAAGAGACCATCTTTAAGGGTTATTTTCAGTAATTGGTGGGGTAGGTTCATGAGTTCAAAAAAGACATTAGGGAGAAGCTTATTGGCAGATGGATAACAGCTTAGGATTCCATTGTTTTAAAAGTTTGAAACATCACTGCTTTTATTTAACCCAGTCTCTACTTTAACATGCCCAGTGATGGGTAACTTACTACCTTACAATTCAACCTGCTCCCCTGTGGTTATGAAGTGCTTCCTTATATTTACTTGGATACTTCTGTAATGTGTCCCCACAGTGCCAGCTCAGGATTCTGAAATATAGTACAGGTTGCATCCCTCTTCCACAAAATAGCTACTTTCTTTTGCATCACCCCCAGCACTTGAGCTGCTGTTGCACAATCAATAAGTCCTCCAGAAATGTTTTTTAATGAAATGTACACAGTAAAAATTGCTACTACGAAAAAGTGAAAAAAACTAACCGAGCAAATAGATCAGTAGAAAAATATCTCAGGTGTTCACTGCAGGACTTCTGCAGGGGCAATTCAGGTTCTTCAGGCTTCACAGAAATTTCATTCTTAACTGCAAGTTTTAAAAGAGGAACCATTTCAATTATAAAATCACTGGTGGGGATGATGTTAATCACACATATAAGCCCTAATCAAAAATAGCTGTCATGTTTCACTCAATACATTTTACAAAGCAGCATTTTTTAAATAAAAAGCAAGTTTTATAGATTTCAATCTGTGAAGCATGGAACTACCCAGGTGAGAAAGCAAAATTAAAACACTACATACAAGTTACTCCACAGCATCCTCTTTCAACCAGATTCTACTAACTTTGTGATAGGTGTGCTTAAAAATGCATTCAACTGAGTTTACTTATTATTTACAGGTAAATGTCAGAGACAGAAAATGCGTATGAGTCTTCAGTAAGTAGCTGCATTGTCAAAGCATCTGATGGTTGTGTTGTTTTTTGGTGTGGGGTTTTTTCGGGGTTTTTTGCTTTTTGTTGTTGCTGTTGTTTTTGTTTGTTTGTTTTGCAGCTGCTCATCCTAAGAGCAGAGCTGAGATGACTGGATGAGACATGGTTAGGACCAATAAGAAGGGTGCTAGACAGGTGGTGAGGAGCAGCTGCTCTATTTCCACTGAGAACCAAAATGAGAAGAGGCTGCAAAAGAACTCTGGTACCAGACAGTTACACATTTCATTTCCAGGAAGAACTCTGACACCTGCAGGGGATGGGAGCCACTGGGATGTTACAAAACAGACTCACTCATCTTGCCTACATACTGAAGAAGGACATTAAAAAAAAAGGAGGGGTGCACTGATCTTGTATCTTCTGGAGTATGAGCTTATCCATGATAATCCTGAAAGTGTCTTTCAGGTCCATTTTAAGAAAAATACCTTAATTTTACAAGATTTCCTACTAGTAACCTGGGTCTAGAAAAATCATAAGTAGTCATTGACAAACAATGATTCCAGTAGAATTTAATTTCAGAAATTGGAGTCTGTCCTTTTACAAGGCAAATTAAAGCAATTTAATTATCTTAAGTGTTTAGATGCTGGCAATACACATAATACAATACAGGTGAAGAGTTTAGAAATGTGAGGTCTCATTGAAGCACTGACACTAATTATCTGTGTCTAAAAATCTAAAATAGAAAGGATAACCACTCTGTTAACTTAAAGAAGTGAAATAATTTATATGCAAGTGTTTTGCAAAGCACAAAGACTCAAGGTTAATGGCTCTGGCTTTTAGACAATCATACAGCACAAAGCATGAATAATTCCATTCAAATGACTAAGAAGTTAGGCTACCAAAAAAAAACCACCCCAAAACCAAAAAAGACGTGTGCTTCCACAACACTGCATTTGTCCCTTGTGCACATTTTAAACCTTTGAGGACAAGCTTTTTCTTCACAGGTACAGAACGTATGTTTCCCTTTATTTTATTCACACTTGTTTTCTTCACACTATGTTTAACAAGGATTACATGTTCCTTATAGTATATAGCATACAGTTAATCCTTAACAAATAAAAGGCATAAGTGGAAAACCAACATAAAAATGTATAAATACAATTTTTGTAGAATCTTGGTTAGAATTTTTCTAACCCTTGGAAACCTGCTTTTCACTCACCAGTATTTGCGAAATATGTTTTCCAGTATTTTATCACAACACTCATTTTTTCCATTGTCAGTGGTTCAGTTAAAGTAATATCAGCTCCGTGACCTGAAAGACAACCTAAGAACCTTTGTATTAAATACTGACTTCATGATTTCTATTTGGGGAAAAAGCAGATAATATATCCAACAGGCACATACCTTTAAAGTTCTCAGGGACTATAAAAACAAAGAGCAAATGTGTATTTTTTTTCTTGCCAGATCTGAAAGGGAAAAAAAAAGTTTAAAATGAAGCAAAATCATCGTTCAAAAAATTGGGATTCAAACATTTAGCTCATTAGGAACGAACTACACTACAGTGACTTTCTTTATTTCATCAGAATTTAAAATGGTGGCATTAATATGGAAGTTTAGTGACAGTACCATCTCAAATCAGTGAGGGAAAAGATGGACTTTTTTTTTTTTACAGTTCATAAAAGAAGAGATTGTGTTTTTATTTCTTGCAGTTGCACGAAGAGGCTTCTGAAGTGTGTGGCTGGGGTGGACAGTACAATTACAGATTATTTGAAAAATACGAGGGAGGGGAACATTCTCCCGAAACTGACGCTTGCTCTGTTTGAAGCTTTATTTATAATAGATGCTTTAGCTTCTCTATTTCCTTTTAATGGGTAAGAAAATCCAAAATTTGAGTCTTCAGTCAAACATACCCCTGGCTTCTCTGAGCAGGAGTGCAGTCTGTTAATAAGAACAGTCTTTTTATGGTTCATTTCTATGGCAACCACAAATGCCTGGCTCTCCACAACTGGGGAAGGGGTGAGAGAATAAGTGACTTTTTAAAAATAAACTTTAATTTTAGAATAATTTTGTATCTACAGGAAAAATATGAACATAGTAGAGTTCCCATGTATCCCAAACACAATTTCCCATACTGCTAACATCTTACATTAGTTTGGAATACTTCCAAATATTCCAAATTAATGAGCCAATATTGATACATTATTATTAAGTTCATTCTTTATTCTGATTTCCTTAGTTTTTCTTAATGTACTTTATTTTTCTATGCCAGGATCCAATCCAGGATCCTACATTACATTCAGTCATTATATCTCCCTTAGGCTACTCTACATTGTGACACTTTTGCTGACTTTGTTTCTGATGATCTTGACAGTTTTGAGAATACTGCTCAGGTATTAGGTAGAATGTAAGACGGACCACTTTTGTTCTTGGCTTTAAATGATCCAAAATCTTATCCAGATTCTTGATCTAACCACCAGTTTCAAGAAATTTAAGGAAAAGAGGAATATTTTTTTTAAATGCTATGGGGATGAAATCAGAATGTGGGAAATTTTATAAAACAAATGACCAGGGCTTCCCTGGTGGCACAGTGGTTAAGAATCCACCTGCCAATGAAGGGGACATGGGTTCGAGCCCTGGTCTGGGAAGATCCCACATGCCACGGTGCAACCAAGCCCGTGCGCCACAACTACTGAGCCTGTGCTCTAGAGCCCACGAGCCACAACTACTGAGCCCATGTGCCACAACTACTGAAGCCCTCACGCCTAGAGCCCGTGCTCTGCAGCATGAGAAGCCACTGCAATGAGAAGCCCGCACACTGCAACGAAGAATAGCCCCCGCTCGCCGCAACTAGAGAAAGCCCGTGCGCAGCAACGAAGACCCAATACAGACATAAATAGATAAATAAATTTATTTAAAATATATATATAACTCAGAATATTTACTAAGTTAATTATGTCAAACAAGTATCAATAGGATATTACTAAAATGGGACAAATCACCCAACTGAGCTCTATTCAGGCTTGTGTTCTATGAATTCTGAAAGAGAATTTGGGCTAAAAGAGAAGAGAGGAAAGAACAGTTTCTATGAGGAAATGAGAAGCTCAGGCAGAAGTACTGCCATCAAAATAGGCAAGTAGGAGGGAGGATGGGATCCGACAGGCAGACTCAAGTGGCAGTAAGGAAGGCCCCTTAGCACACGGTGGGGTGTGGACCGTGGAAGTGCGTAGGAGAGAATGATGCCTGTGTGTCACAGTGTCCACAGTGTGAACCTTTCCCATTTATTTTGTAAGGGATGAAAAAGCGTGGGGTATAACAGGGGTATGAATAATGGGATGAGGTGGGAGGGACAAACAGACTGAATAGATAGAAACATATTGGGTAGTTCAGTCCAGCTTTTGAAATAAAAAATACTTTGTGGACTCACAAAAACAACAAGTTATCGTAAGTTAAAATATTCTAGAATTATAGAATTTTTTAAAAAACAGATTCTTTGCTTTTGGAAATAATCCTGTGTCTATTTTTTTTTTAATTGATCTTACTGACAGGGAAATAGGTTAGATTTGGATATATGGATTTTTATACCCTGATGACTTTCAAATTTCAAGCTTCACATCAGACAGAGTTAGAATTCCTGGACTTTTGTCATTAGCACAGAATCGATTACCAACCCAAACACTTCCTCTGTTAGTGAAGCCCTAATTGTGCAGGAACCCCAGCAATCAATAGAGTTCCCAGAATCCAACACTCTGGTCCAGAGCTCAGCTTCTCATCCACATTCTGTACAAATTAATAAGCTAACAGAGTTTGCAGTTTCCAGGATCACCAAAAAAGGTCCTCTTTCCAATGAATGAATGTTCCTTAAAACTAAGCAACACCAAAACACAACAAAAATCTCCTTTCTCCACCCCAACTAATACCACTTCTTTCATATACCAAAACTAAATTGCAGGTTCTGAGGCCTTAGAAGCACCTTCTCAATTGAGGTCTCCAGAGTTTTAAAAATCTGCAGTTTGCTGGGGGGCAACTGATTTATCCTCCTGTTTCACGGCATACACTGTTTAAATGACATGATGGATCCTGAGACTACGCTCCACATACAAGATTGGATATTGATGTTCTAGTGTCCACTCCTAGCCTATGCCCAGTACTCTCTGGAACTGGAGGCCGCCATAAGCTCAAACTGCAGCAGTGGCCATTCCCAGCCTTGTCCCCACCCCTAAGTCTGGTAGCTGGAAAAAAAATCATATAAAAGTGTTTTGAACTGAATTGTACACTCTGATGATCAAAGAACCTCAGGAAAGATCTGGCTGGCCGCTGAAATCTGTCATCTAATAGGAGGACCAAAATGTTCTTATAAGTCCCTATGAAGCCGGGGGAAACCTCTAAAGGCACTTCCTTTATAGGCACAGGGACGTCAAAGGACAAAAGCCAGTGTCATTTTTGGGTTGCATCCTTCTTGAGTACGGTTATCCATTATGCAACCTGTGGGCCCAAAGCAGCCAAATTAACTTGGTGTGGTCTATTTGGGACTTGTAACAAATAATATCCTTTATTAATTACTTAATGAATTAAAACAACCATTTTCAGTAAGAAAATTAAGAGTTTTACTGTAAATATGAAAACACTGAGTTCACTTGCTACTAACAGGGCACCTGTGATAAAGTGCAGTGAAGTTCTGAGTTGATTCTGGTCAATAGTGAAGGTTGGTGTGCCCCATCCCCACTATGCTTTTTGTCAGGAGAGTTTCTGCTGTGACCCTTCTAAGTCAGGTTCACCACATGACATGATGCTAGAAACAATAAACATCTAGAATGTCCCTCAGTTCCTATTTACAGAATAATGTTTTTAGTAAAACTACTTAGTTGTTTTGTTGTTATAGTGTTTATGTCAAGTATTCAGGTAATGCAAACTGGCTGATCAGACTTACTGAGTAGCACTGTCAAGTCAAGGATGTTCTGGAATTGGGGACACAGCAGGACAACTTGTTAGACCCTTGTGGCTCACAAGATTGGGTTTTCTTGGTGACGTAATAAGTTAACTGATCAGACAAGCGAATCGACATGGGAAAAAATAAAATCAGATTCAAACTTGATTTGCCGACTGAGCAGACGGAACCACATTCTGCGTTCCTTTCCTATCGCTGCACTGCTCTGAGCTCACGAGAATTACAGGGTTTGAGGAACTGCAGACACAGTTCATGGACCAGAAAATCACAATGGCAAACAGGATCCATACACTGTGGATGAGTTTGAAACATACTCTAATGTTCTGTACTGGCCTTTGTAAGGTAGTGCCAGGATGCATCTGAATTACCAAGTATCTACACTTTGAATGTGGTTCAGTTTTGAGAACTGACCTGAAAGAAGGGTCAAATACTCCTGAAATTCTGGAACCAAGCACATGAATCCTGAGACGATCTTAAAATATTTTACCACTGGGTGGTGTCTGAGTTCATCTGGCTCAATAAAAATGTGTTCATGAAATGAAATCAAATTAGGGAGTACTACCATCAATGTCAACCTATAATTGAGATGTGCCATAATTCTTGAGGATGTCAGGCTATAAGGTACCATTATTTTTACAAATGATTAAAACTGATTAATGATTAGCTCCAAGCTAAAACCACAGTTCTTCTATAAGAATAAATTTTAAAATCTTTTTAAGGAGCCTGCTTGCATTTTATCCTAAAAGAAGCTTAGTATGATAGCTGACACACTATACTTCGTTCTTAGTTTCAAGAAAAATCCGTATGTCTTACAGATATACATAGATTTGTGATCATGTGCTCTGATACTGAAAATCAACGTGGACCACTTTTATTCTACAGTGAGTTCTCTGGCAGGGCATAAAAAGGGACCAGAGAGGAGTAAGGTAAATACTTGTATATTTTCCTGAACCTATCCAGATTTTGAGATATAACAAAACAACAACAAAGCTCTAAGGGGGAAAAAAATCTAAAATACAGCATTAAAAAGCTAAGTCAAAACTCTTCATATTGGCTTAGTCGTTAAATATTAGCCCAAACTCAAAAGATAGAGTGCTGTAGGAAAGATAAAGGTTTAAATGCCTTATAAATAGGGCAAGATGTTCATGAGAGTCATCATCCTAAGAAAAACTATAGCCTCAAAATATAAATATGCTCCATAAGGGTTTAAATAATTCATAAGTCATCAACTCATAACAATTCTGAGGGCAAGAAAGGGGATTTCAGAGACATTTCTAGCCTCTAAGTCCAGTATCAGGAAAGGCAAAGCTTCCACAAAGAAAGCGCTGTCCCTTTTTCAGAGAGGAACGCAAAAGCTAGAACTCATGGTCTGCCCTAGAACAGCATGGTCGCCCACCCACACCTAGAGCAAAGTACTGAATACCTGCTATTAGTCAAGACGTATACCGGATATTGGGACTAGCATAATGAGACCAAAAAAGAAAACCAGGTGTATTCCACGAATTATTCTCTTTTTCTTTTCAAAGAAATGCTTTTACAGCAAAACAACAGAATTACCATATGCCTGTCTGTACATTTATTTCCTTCATCTATCTTCTTCTCTCTGCTAACACATCTTAAGCTATGTTATTCAGACAAAGAAAGCAGCCGTGGGGAGAATCCACAGAGGGGGGTGTCAGACAGAGGTTCTCTCCTCTACCCTCCCAACTGCTAACAACTGTGACTAGACATAAAGCTTGTTCTTAAACAGAACTTTAATCTTATCCTGTTCAAAATGTAGCCTCGATCATGAGCGAACACAAAGCCTTTACCACATTTGGGGAGGCACGGCTGGACTCCTGCTGCTGGGATGGAGAGAGGTCAGCCACAGCAGCTTGTCCGCTGCTCCTCCAAAATGATACGCTTAGGTTAAAGTAAGTCTGGCATCTATGGCATGTCCGAATTGTAAAAGGGGCTTCAATACAGAAGCCAAAGATTACAGACTTTTAGAAAGAACATGAAGGGAAGAGTGAAGAGTTCTAGTCTGAGTTTTGTGAAAACAAGCCATGTGGTCTCAGGCAAGTCACTTCAGCCTCAGGTTTCTAATCTGCCAAGTAGGAATGATGAAGCCCTGCCTTACCTCCCTCATAAAGGTGTTGTAAATTTTTTTTAAATATTAATACTATACAAATGAGATATTACTATAAGCCTCCAATCAGAGGTACTCTATCAATAGATTTTTTGAAAAGGTATATTAATAAAATAGGCATATCTTCAGAAGGAAGATCGTTCACAACAACATGTTTTGGAAGTGAAATCCTGTTTGAGGTAATTTGCCTGGTTTGTCTAGAGTTCATATTCCCAGTAGAAGGCCAAAGAAATGCAGAAGACCAACCATTCTAAGAAACCCCAGGAGCAGTGTCTTTCTGTCTGTCTTTAACAAGTAGCCCAGTGTCTCTGGCTTCTTCCCAGTCCCACCTGTCTTTTCCCCTAACATAATATGCTTGGTCCTTTTTATTCTGGAATCACAATATTTCTCTGAACTTTCTCCTTTGGTCTAGAAAGTCCTCTCCTCTAATTATGCGAAGTCCTTATATATTCCAATAGTATCTACAATTATACTTCATCAAGTATCACAGAAGGAAACACATTCAATCTCACCTAACCCTGTTTAAAAACATCCTAAGTGGCTCAAAATCCTATGTAAACAGGCACGGAAGAACCAAAATCTTTCACCTCTAGACTCCAGATCTCCAGAGTTGAGTGGGTCAAACAGCAGCATAATGTCTATGGAACTACCAGGTGAAACAAGAACAATGCATGTGGACTTCCCTGGTGGTGCAGCGGTTAAGAATCCGCCTGCCAATGCAGGGGACATGGGTTCGAGCCCTAGTCTGGGAAGATCCCACATGCCACAGAGCAACTAAGCCCGTGCGCCCCAACTACTGAGCCTGCGTGCTACAGCCCGTGAGCCACAACTGCTGAGCCCGTGAGCCACAACCACTGAAGCCCATGCACCTAGAGCCTGTGCTCTGCAACAAGAGAAGCCCCTGCTCACTGAAATTACAGAAAGCCTGTGCGTAGCAACGAAGACCCAATGCAGCCAAAAATAAATAAATAAATAAAATTAAATTTAAAGAAAAGAATAATGGACATGGTATTGACCTGGACTCAGCGGATCCAGAGAGCTTCATGGCTCTTTCACATTAGGACATCTCTTGAAAGAGACACCTTCAGCCCAGAGCTATCATGACCCAGAGATACAAGTGCTCACCTGCTTTAGTGTCTACTATAAGAATTAATGAACTCTGAAACAATATGCCATGTTAATGACATAGTTATTAAAAAGGAATATCTACTGAATTACGGGAAGCATTATATACCAAATAAATTTCTATGACCAGTTAATTCTTATATCCTCACCCACACCTATTACTTTTAAGTTAAAATGTTAATTCTTATAATAGTAGGTCAAATTGGCAGGAAGAACAAAAACATATATAGAGATTCTGCCCTTGAAAATATCCGTCATCTTAAAAATTAAAGTAGAATTGTATCATCTTTTAAGAATTTTTATAGAAGCAGGTTTTAATAAAAACTATTCTAGGGACTTCCCTGGCGGTCCAGCGGTTAAGACTTCGCCTTCCAATGCAGAAGGTGCAGGTTCAATCCCTGGTTGGGGAACTAAGGTCCCCTATGCCTCATGGCCAAAAAACCAAAACATAAAACAGAAACAATATTGTAACAAAGACTTAAAAATGATCCACATCAAAAAAAAAATCTTAAAAAAAAAAAAACCTATTCTAAAGATAAGAGAGTCAAGATTTTGGAGTTTACCTAATTAATCTGACAGCTTCCAGCTCCTCGGCAGTTGGTAAAGAAGTCAACTTCAGAAAAACCATGTTGAACGTGCAATCATCCACAAGTGCTGCTGCCATCTTCACATCACTAATGATGACGGTGACTTTTGCTAAATTTGAAAAGAATTTCTGTACAATATCAGCCAGGTACTGAACAGTGACATCGCCAACTAATAAGAGGTCTATTTTTGCCTAAAAGAGAAGGAAAAAAGCAGAGGCATCACACAATTAATGTCTGGGCATAGAGAACATGCCGTCATGTATGAGAAAATAAATAAAGGTTACAAATAGCCAATGACTGACTACTCAGCTATACTGAATGGTCAACTATAAGCATACCTCAAGGGCAGGAACTATTCATTTCATGTCCTTAGAACCTAGGGTAGTGAATGGATCTGAAAGTCATGCTATTTTTTAAAGTTCTGCCTACAAATACTATTCTACTGTGGTTTTCCTACAAGTTTCTTTCTCATCCTATTAACAATAGATAAGATTCTTTCTATAGGCCCAGTTTCCCAATCGCCCATCCTGCTGGAAAACCTGTTTACTAATGAGAGAACCAAGCTGGTGACTCTCCCACATGATTTATTTTGATGAAACACATTCCGGAGAACAGAGAAAGATTTAAATTCCCTGAACCTAAGAAATACTCAAATCAAGTCCTTTCTTTGAATGGAATATATCATGCTATTCAAATCTGAACATTAGGAACCGAAGAGCCTCTTTATTTCCATTTGGGGATACTTTCAAGCACATTCGATTAGAAAAAATATAATTTCCATCTTCATCTTTTATTTCTCCACGTTTTATTCTGTACAGATATTAAACACAATCCACTTAAAATGACAAAGAACAGCATTACTGAATATGCCAAACTTCTCTTAGTAGTTTCAAATGCCATATATATGTATGTATGTATGTATGTATGTATATAAGTTTTGGGGAGCTTCAATCTGATCCATTGATTTATTTGCCTATTCCTGGTTAACAGCACACAGTCTAATTGCTAGCTCTTTATGCTTTATATTTGCTAGAGCATGTGGTTCCCCCCTTGTTATTTTTCAGTTTGGTTCTTAGATATTTTCCCACAATGTCTCTTCCCACAGAATTTTATCAACAGCTTGTCAGGTTCCATAAGGAACCCTGTTAAAATTTTGATGACAGTTGCACTTATTTTAAAAATTAGGGAATATCATTATGTATTACATCTCCCTATTTAGGAAGTATGACTCAGAGAAATCAGATCTTATCTCCTTCAGTTTTATAGTTACTTGCATATAGATTTTGCAAGTGTCTTCACACATTGATTCCTAGATTTTTCAAGATTTCAGAGTCATTGTGAAGGGGATATAGTTTCTCACTATATTTTCTGATTGATTATAGCTGACATAGAGATGTACTGATTTCTGTATAAGGAATTTGCTCAAAGTACTTTTTGGTACTCTCCATTTAGTTCCAGTACTTTTTAGTTGATTCTTCTGAGTTTCCTAGATAGGCAATCATATGGTTTTTAAAAAATGACATTTTTGTCCCCATCTCCAGAATTTATTTATGCCTTTTACTTATTAACCTTAAAGCACTGGCTAGGACATTCAAAACAACGGTAAATTGCAGGAGTGAAGTGGGCATTCTTGCCTTGTTCCTGACTTTAGTGGGAATATTTCAAATGTTTTTACTACTACATGATAATGAAGGTCAATACCCTTTATCAAGTTAAAGAAGTTTCTTTCTATTTGGAAGCTAAGAATTTTAAATCAGAAATGGGTGTTAAAATTTACCAAATGCTTTTTCTGTATCAACATGATCACATTTTTTTTTCTCCTTTCATCTGTTAGGTAGTGAATTACATTAATAGATTTCCTAATGTCAAGCCATCATTGCATTACCGGGATAAACCCACGCTTATTGCAAATAGATTCAGTTCATTCATATTATTTTAGATTTTTGCATCTATATTCATAAGTAAAACTGGATAAAATTTTGTTTTATTGTACTGACTTACCTGGTTTGGGTGTCAAGGTTATGCCAGCCTTGAAGCAATAGAAAGCTTCTAAATTATTCTACCGTCTTGAATATTTTATAAAACATATAAATTATTGGCTTCTTGAAGTTTAGGTAAAACTTGTCTGTGAAATCCGAGCCTGAAGTCATTTATAAAAGTAGGTTTTAGACTACCTTTTACAGTTCCTTAATGCTTACTAGTAAAATAAGTGTTCTGCCTTTAAGTGAATTTTATTCATATATTTTTAAAAATCCATTTCATTTCTTTTCAAATGTATTAATTTTTAAATTTATACAACATTTATTACTTGCGTTGAGTTCATCTTGCTTGCTTTCCAACTACAGATTAAATTTATTTATTTTATTTATTTATTTTTGGCTGCGTTGGGTCTTTGTTGCTGCGTGCGGGCTTTCTCTAGTTGCGGTGAGCGGGGTCTACTCTTTGTTGTCGTGCACGGGCTTCTCATTGCGGTGGCTTCTCTTGTTGCGGAGCACAGGCTCTAGGCATGTGGGCTTCAGTAGTTGTGGCCTGCGGGCTCTAGAGCGCAGGCTCAGTAGTTGTGGCGCACAGGCTTAGTTGCTCCACAGCATGTGGGATCTTCCCGGACCAGGGGTCGAACCCGTGTCCCCTGCATTGGCAGGCAGATTCTTAACCACTGTGCCACCAGGGAAGCCCCAACTAGAGATTAATATATAATTAAATTTTTTTCTATCTTCTTTTTCTGGTAATGCTTTATTAGAGACTGTAGAACTATGTGGTCCAATATGTGGTGATTTAAATTTATGTTCATTACAATTAAAGTGTGAAATCAGTTCAGTTTCACCAGCCACATTTCAAGTGCTCAGTATCCACATATGGCAAGTGACTACCATTTCTGCATAATTATAGAAGAGTTTCATCATTGCAGAAAGTTCTATTGAATGACGCCATCATCCAAGTGGCACTTTGTTGTACCCTATAAATTCTGATATATTGCGGTCATGTTCATTCATTGCTAGTTTATATAATTTCAGTTTATATTCCCATTTTAACCTAAGAGTTATACTAAACTCCTATATAAAGATGTTAATTTTCAAGTGGATAGTGTTTTGGTTTTTAAAATTTTTTTTGGCTATTGACTCATTTCTTATTTCAGTGCATTGTCAACAGTGGATGCACACTATATGACTTCTACTTTTTAGAATTGGTTGATATTTTCTCTGTGACTTAATACACAATTTTTAATGTTCCATGGATACTTGAAAACAATGTGTATTTTCTGTTAGGCATACAGCCTCTACATAGCTTTCAGACTGAACTTGCTCGTTGCTTTCTTATTTTAGGTCTACTTGATCTTTCATTTTAAGAGGTAGATATATAAAACCTGCCCTCTCTAATTACGCTTTGTCAATTTATCAATTTCTCTAACTATAGACTCTATAAATAAACTATGGATTAGGTACATAAAGGTTCATAACAATTTTATATATTCATATAAATATATAATAATACTTAATATATACTATATAATGATCTACAATGTTTATGTAGTATGTATTAACATATAAATATCATATAATTATAGAGAAAAAACTATATATAAAATATATCTTTGTCCTTTTTAATGCTTTTCATCTGAAATTTTATTTTTTTCTGATATACAGCACTTAGTTTTTTATACCTTTATTTTGAGGCTTTCTGTATCATTTTGATTTTGTATGAATTTTTTAAATAAAATATATTTGACTTTTTTAGGTTTCTTCCAATCTGAGATTTCAGTTTTTAATATAAGTAATTAATAAGTTTTTAATAAGTTATTACTTACATTAATGACACTAGTTAATGAACATTAAGGTAATCAATGTAATTAATTGTGAAACATTCATAACTTAACATGAAATGGTCTTATTCCCTTCATTTGTTATTTCAAGTTTCCCATTTACCGTAATTCAGCTTCTTCTTTCCCACGCTTCCTGTTAGGCTGATCAAATTGTCCTTTTTCCCTCCTGCTGCTCCTACAATACTTTGGGAGTTAAACTCCTTATTTATGTTCTTTAAGTGGCATTAGGGCTCACAATTCAGTGCTAGCTTTATAGTCAAAATACTCCTACAAGTCAAAATCTGTTTGTCTCTGACCTTTGAAGATACTGGGCCATTTTCTTCTCACAACCAGAGCTGGTGATGAAAAGAAAAAGCTGCCTTGTTTTTCTTTTAGTGCTTTTCTCTTATGCTGTAGATTCTGATCATTTCCTAGGATGTGTCTGGGGATGGACCTTACTCAGCCCACTTGGCATTCAGTGGATCTTTGGCTCTGGAAATTTCCTTCTATTATTTCTTTGATTATTTCCTCCTCTGTTGCCTTTGTCTATCCTTGGAAAGGATATCTTTAGGATGCTGGACATCCTAAATTAATCCTTCAAGTCTCAACTTCCGCAAGACTTTCTTAAGTTTATTGTTCGTATCACCAGCTCAGCCTTTAGTCCTTCTAAAGACTTTTACAATTTCAGTTAATTTAACATGAATTGCTCATTTCTAAGACTTTTTTCTCTCTTTTGATAATTTATCATAACCCGCTATTTTTAGGACATGATATCCCCTGTGAACATACAAATTAGAAATTTTAAGTTTTTTCTATCCCCTTTATAATCTGCCTCTGGAATAGTTGTCTGGTGATCCTTGGTTATCCAAACATAAATATGACTCAAGGACTCAGCTGACATGTATGAGCAGTTTCCCCTGCAGTTGGGGTGGTCTGCTTCCCCAGTCACTGTTTCTTCTAAACTGTGGGTTTGGTGTGAATGGTAGGGATGATGGAAGAAAGGCTGGAGAGCAAAGTGGCTGGGATCAGCTATCTGTCAAAATATAGGCAGGCTTACCCTTAAAGCCAATCACTTTGGTTTATTTCCCTCCTGGGCAGAGCTGCCTTTCCTTTCACCCTTGTCAGTTGTAGAGGTCTGGAAACTACCAATACCAGGAGCCCGTGTTCCACATAGAGTTCATTTTCTTTAGAAAGAGCAGTGCCTGGGTTTGATTCTCTGGTTAAAAGTCCCATCGCTCTGGCTGTAGTAGGAGTGAAGGGAGAGAGCCCAGGGGTGAAGAAATCCAGGGCCCCAGCTGGCCCAGGGGTTCTGCCCACAGCTAATTCTTTACCAGGGAAGCACCCTCAGGCCCATTTCATCTTTGCTTCTGCTAACATTCTGCCTGCACTATCACTAGAATTGTTTTACTGGGGCATTTCTTCTCTATGTCTTTTATGCTGTGTTGTTTTTCTTTTTTTTTCCCCACTTTTGTTTTGGTAGCAATTTGATCCCATCTGCTTTCTAAATTTCAAGCTTTCCTGTGGATTTTTTTTTTTTAATGTTCAGAGAGAGCTACTTTGTTCAAACCAAGATCCCATTAAGGACTATGAGTTGCACATGATTGCTATGTCTCCTGGGACTTTTAATTTAGAATGCCCCTCACTTGTTTTTTCTTTTCAATGATATTTACTTGCTGAAGGTATGGGCACACTGTTAAGTATCTCCTGCCAGGGAGACTGGGGTGGCTGGAACGTTGACAGGTGTGCTTAATTCATCATTGCCAGCCAATCCTTCTCACCCACCCAACCCTATTTTAAACAGAACAAAAATTCAAACTCCTTAGCATGGCCTTTCATAGCCTAACATCAACCCATGTCACCAGCCTCATGTCCTTCTACATTCTAAGAAGACAGCATAACACCTTCAAATGACCTTTGAAATTTGGAATTTCTGCAGTAGAGAGTATCAGGAACCTTCTAGAGTGTTTCCTTTTCATTTTATAAACTTTCCTCATTCCCAGTGGTACTTGGAGCAAGGCGGGACTCTAAACCGCTGTGACGCTTTTGAGTGAAGAGTGTTTGTGAATCTCTGCTACGGCACAGGATTTCTTCTAGACAATTACAACTGCCTTTGAAGCAAATGCCAAGCATTGAAACAGTCATTAACAAGTGGTCATAAAAGGAGTGATTATCTTTTTGTTTGTTTGTTTTGTTTTTTTGCGGTATGCGGCCCTCACTGTTCCGGCCTCTCCTGTTGCGGAGCACAGGCTCGGGACGCGCAGGCTCAGTGGCCATGGCTCATGGGCCCAGCCACTCCGCCACATGTGGGATTTTCCCGGACCGGGGCACGAACCCGTGTCCCCTGCATCGGCAGGCGGACTCTCAACCACTGCGCCACCAGGGAAGCCCCATCTTTTTGTTTTTTAATTAACCAGGTTAACTGAAGCAACCTATGAATGTCCAAAAATAACCTCCTTCTACAGATGGGGTGACCATTTAATTTACCTTACAAACTGAGACACTTGAGAAAGGAGGTGCTATTAATAATTACACTAAAAAAAAAAACCATATAAACCAGGATATCCCGGGCTGTGAATCACTTGTAAACCTTTCTATTAGAAAAGTTTATTTTCTTTTTCCTTTAGAACCTCCTGCCACTTTTATGCATCTGCATAAATACGTGTGATGTCTATGTAGTCTTGCCATAGATATTTATTAAGCCCCTACAACAGGGCAGATGCTGTGCTGGGAATTCAAGGTGAACAGACAAGCTCTCTGCCCTCACGGGGCTTACATTCCAGGAGTCTTTTTTTTTTTTCCTGCTGATAAGAAAGTATGGCTTTCAGTCCTTGGAACACGGAAAACAGTGGATGAGCCCCAGTTCTACCAAAGCTATTACTGATCCTTTTTTTTAACAGTTTGATGCAGTGGGAAGAGGGCAAAGGCTTTCGACGTATGCAGAACGGCGTCTGCCGCCCGTTCAGCGACTAACCAGCAGCTCTGAGTAAGATACTTATGTGATCCTCATCGGGGGGCGGGGGCAATAATACATCACAAGACTGTTATAAGGAGTAATGTTTGTACAGTGCCCTGTAGGTGGTAGTTATTGCCATGTGTTCTCAGGTAATACCAAACCCGAGCACAAAACCCATCAAATCAACCTGATGGGGAAGGGGAGATGGAGAGATAGAAATAAAAGGAAAATGTATCTATGTCAGGCAGTGAAAACAGCCCTAAAAATCAAACTGCTCTCTGCATTACCTGAGTCACAGGGCTCAGGACACAGGGCCACCTGAGAAGCAAAGGTAAGTTTTGAACAACAGGCATGAGCTGCTAACTTGAGCCCTTTCCTGGATAGCACCTAGTGCTCCTGACCACATTCCCCTCAGAAGCCCAGTTCCCAAATTCTCCAGAATCGCTCAGCTAGTCTTGTGGAGAAAAGTCTAGAGCAAGCTTTGAAGGGCAGAACCCGGGTACTGGGGAGAAACTGAGGAGAGAGGGAAAGAGATCCGGAAAGGGATGAGAAAGCCAAGTATCACTCACCGGTCCTTCTGTGCCGGAATCAAAGGTTTTGCAGTGCTTGGCAGCAGGGCACAGAGGGGCAGGAAATAAAGCAGCTCTGCAAAGAACTGATTTACTCTCCTACCCAAGGCTTCCTTCCCTGCCCCACAAAATCATCACACTAGGAATGTTCCTAATCAGACAAATCAGAACACTGCCCTAGTCCACTATCCCCAAGTAATTCAAATTAACTGAATAGCTTCTAATCAACTTCAATTTGAATATTTATATAGTTAAAAATATCTTGTTGATGGTGTAATATGAGCACAGGTGATGAGAAGGATCCACAGATAAGAATAAAAGGAAAATGAATAAAAGGTTCTAGTACATTAGGCTCTGGAAAACTGCTTTTAGTACCTCTAAGATTTTCACCTGTGAGACCACGATTTGAACCAATGCTAGGCCTCCTTTGGTGGAAATGTTTTCCTATTTGAATTGCTTACTGCACTCTTTTAACAAAAGCAATACATATTCATTGTGGAAGGTTGGAAAATTCAAAACAGTCTAAAGAGAAAATAAAAAGCATCGAAGTCCAGCACTCAGGGATAAACACTACTACACCTTGCTGCAGATCTGTGAAGTGTGGGCAGTTTTTACCAGGCGACATCATCGTCACCAGTGCTCTTCATCCACTCTGATTTCTGAAATCGGGGGAAGAGGCAGGGCACTCCAGTCTCTGCCATTTTTAAAACACTGGATTTCCATTTGCAATCTGTGGCAGGCTAAACCCTTAATTAGTAACAGCAGGTGCTGAAGTGCTTAAAGCAAATCACTCCTACATTTTAGTGAGCTGTTATTTATGTCACTCTTATCACTGGGAGCAGCACTGACAACTAGCAGCAGCTGCAGGGCTGATGCCCTCACGGGGCAATTGTTGGCCTCCAGTTTCCCCAGGAGTCAAGGGATTTAAGCAGCTCTATCTGGAGAAACCGAGTGAGCTTCTCTCCCAGTGCAAACAAAAGGTTCAGTTGGGGCTTCAGACTCTTAAGGGTGGGAAGCCACAGTTATTTATGTACTACTCGATAATATTTTATTCAGAGTTCCATTTTGTGCAGCTTTGCCTAATCCTGCACCCCCAAAATACTCTGAGTTTAAACAGGTGCCTCCATTTTTAAATAATTAAGAAAAACCTCCTAAACTCGGTCCACTCCAAGTGGTAGTGATTCGGTTCAGAACGCTTGTTCTTAAGGAGTGAGGAGATTTAAGTATGCAGAACATTCTCAGGGGTAACAAACAGCGCAAAAGGTTTGCCTCTCACATTTATCAAGACGTGAAATACTCAGAAGAAAGCCAACACCAGGCCACCTTGCTTTCTGGGGTCAGTGGGGTTTTGTTTATGCTTCCTTCCTAGTGGGCTGCTTTCATTTTTATCGAAAACAGTCACCAAAATGATTCTATGCGTCTGCCGAGGGAGAGAATGATAAATAAGGTGCGTCCAAAAGAGGCCAGGGGGCCTTTTGACTTCCGGGGAGGGTGGGCGGATGTGTGAAGAGGGCAGACGTGTCTTCCCGCCAACAGCACGGTCTCTACACACGTCTGCCTGTTTGAGGGTCAGCGCGGAGAGGGCAGTACAAGGACACGCTGGACGCCACGGCAGTGAGCACAGCGAAAAAAGGCACCTAGAGCTGTGCAGACAAGAGAGCTGAAGGTCAACTTTTCCATATTCAATATGTTGAATAAACTTTCCTACACTCAAACTGAAAAGTGTGAAATCAACTTTCCTATATTCAGGCTAAAACCAAAGTTGTCACTCCCGTTTTTATCCGGCCACCAGACCGAATATCTACCCTACGACGTCTTGCTCCCGCGTCGCCCCACCAACGGTCTGGGACCGGAAGATGGGTTTGGGTTGGCGAGAGTCAAGAGCTCGAGGGGGTGACTCTGTGACACAGTCCAGTCGCCCTCCCTCCTCAGGCCTCCGCTCCGTCCTCGAGGTGGGCAGGCGCCCGCCGTGGGGCCCCAGGAGCGAGCCGGCGGCCGGGACTGGCTCGCGCCCCGCAGTGGCCCCCGGGCCGTCCCCAGACGTACTGGCCTGCGCCCGGCGTGGCTGTGCCGCCCGACTGGGTCGCCGCGCCGACCCGCGCGCCGTTTTAAACGCAGCTGCCTCCCCTTCCTCGTCCTCCGCCTCTTACCTGCTCAGGGGTTTGGCCGAGCTCCGTGCGAATAATTGAGTCCGCCATAGCCCGTTGCCCACGTGCGGGTCCTGAGGCAGCCTCGCCACGCCACGGGAGGAGCTCGCAGCCAGTCCGTCGCGTCCGCCGCCCGCCGCGCGCCAATGGCTTCGTGCCCGCAGCTGGGGGGCGCCCGCCCCCGGCCCGCCCTTAAAGTGGCCCTGCAGCCAGCCGCTGCTTCGAGGGTCCCGGCTTCCGGGGGTGGGCGTACCCGGGGGGACGGGGATGGACGGCCTCAAGGTGCCCTGCAAGTCCTAAGGAGACCCCGTCACTGGTGCGCTGCCCACCCAAAGTTCCATTCCACGTGACCCCGGGACATCACACAGCTCAGGCCCCGGGTGGAACTGCCACTCCCCGCCTTGGGGCGGGTGGCGGGGCGCAAGGGCTTGTCTAAAAGTCTTCAGAGTGTCTTATGGGAACGCTTTCAAGTTTAAATATTAGGAATTAACAAACTGGATTTTTTTCTTTTTCCAAGACAAACATGAGAGGACAGGGAAGGTTGAGGACTGTTATGGTGCTTTCTTTCCAAACTACTAAGAAGCTAAAAATTTTAGAAGCATTTCATGTTGTCCTGTGAGTCAACAAATATTGTCCTCATTTTCTCAAGTGAGAAATCTCCAATTGGCGGCTGCTATGTAATCCGCTTTGTTCGGCCTTGCTAGACATTATTATTGAGATCCACGAAGTGCCAGGACCTGTAGGGGATCCTTCCTCTTGTCTTTACTACTGTTCCCATTGCTAAAAGTCGGTGAGGATGAGAGGGTCACGGTATCTTACGGTGTTTGTCACTCTGGATTTGCCTAGACTCTTGACCTTACTTGAACATGTAATATGCACATGCTCTACTTGAACCACCATCTCTGATCTCTGGGCAAGCCTCCTGTTTCCTGAGCAGGCATCGGTGTGTTCTGATTTAGATCATGACAGCATGCAAATATATAGTGGTTGTCTACGATTTTCATGGGAAGAAAAGTGCAGATAAATTTCTGATGGGATCATTCTGCACTATTTTTGGAAGTAAATGTACACATTTTAATAGATATGAATTTTGGTTCTTGATTGCTTTCCCACCTAATCAGGAACTGAGAGTGTCTAGCTAAACATCTGTGAAGCAGTTAGCTTGCCCAACAATATCAGCAGAGGTGAAATCATGCCCAGGCATTGGGGTAGGGGTGAATTGAGGCAGCTTTGAGCACTTCCCCCAGTCTGGTAATCAGTTCTGCCTTGACCTAAAGGTCTAGATTAGCAAGTCTGATGCTAAAAGTGACAAAGACATTGTGGAAACTGACACAGACTCATTGCTTTTAAATTTGAGTGGACGATGCCCCTAAGCTTATGTGAGAGGAAGTAATCATTCCTGTGTTGGAGGAAGCAGAAAGATAATAGAGCTCTTCAGTATCAAGAATATAAGATCCTCGCTCCATAAGAACCAGATTAGATATTTAAATAGTTTTCAATCTCTTAAAAGAAAGAAAAAGAAGCTTACTTTGTAAATGAGCAGGCATCTACTCTCATTGGGGGTGATTTTTGTCTCCCAAGGGACATTTTTTCATTGTCACAACAGGCATCTAGTGGGTAGAGGCCAAGGATGCTGCTAAACATCACACAATGCACAGGACAGCCTCCCAGAACAGAGAATTAATTATCTGGCCCCAAATGTCATTAGCACTGAGGTTGAGAGGCTCTACTATAAACCTTCTGAATTACAGCATAGAATTATAAACCATTTAATTTCTTTATCACATTTAACATTCTTGAATCATACTCATTTTTATTATTGGAGACAAATGGGTAGATGGACTCTTTCTGTGGTTCCCTAGAGTAACAATATGCTACTTATATTCTTGATGGAAAACTGAATACCAAGAATCATAAAATATAACAAGAATAATTCTACATAGAGAAATATATTTAAAAATTTGCATTCAAAATTAACAATTCAAACTGCCTCTTAGAAAATGGTTTTCCAATCACTTAAAATTATTAGCATTCATAGCATATGCATTACATTATTTCCCCAAAAAACTAAATTATAATTGTATATTTTTCACAATATGCAAATTACAATTAGATTTGTAAGTAATACAGTACACATGGTCTCTTCAGATGAACTCATGAAGAACCTATGCTTAAAATGTTCGGAAATTTTCCATCCAGCTATTTTATAGGAACTGTTCTATATAAGCTATGTTCAGTATTGTTGTTTACCTGGCTTGTTCTCAGAATCACAGAAATTTAGAACTCAATAGGAACCTAGAGATTACCTAATTGTCCTTTCCTTTCAAAGATGCTGAGGCCCAAATAATGTTCTCATAAGTAGGTAGGACTGTAACTACGGATGTTGAAAGCCAGAGAATTAACTAATTTCAATCATTTTTACTAATAATTTCTTACATTTACTAATGTACTGAACTCACTTTTAAAATGCATATACTTTCAAACACTATGCTTGCAATATTTTTGGAGTATTAAATCCAAGAGTCTACCATAACTTGACTAACCATTAAGTTCCATTATACAATTATAAACAGAGATATTTTCATACTGTTAACTGAGGAAGGTGATTTTTGCTTCCACTTTTGCCATCTTCCCCAATCTCCTTTCAGGCAGTTCATCATAGAATAACCAGAATAATCTTTTAAAATATGTCAGAATATTAACTCCCTTTCTCAAAACCCTCCTGTCAGAAAAAAATCTAAATTCTTTTCCATGTCTAACAAGGCTTTATACCATCTGACTTCACCAACTTTACCTCTTGCCATTGTTATGACCTCTCATCACACTGCCTTCTTCTTCCTAAAATACCAGGTGAGTACAAAGCTAGAATACTTTGCGCTTGTTCTCCCTTCTGCTTGGAATGCTCTTCCCCAGATTTCTCCATTTCACGTATATTTGTTATGTCACTTCCTTGGATACTCCTATCAGAATCTAACCCCTCACTCTCTTTTTCTTTACATCATTTTTCTAATGTTATACAGCATATGTATTTGTTTTTATTTGTCTTTCTCCCCTCTCTAGAGGAGAAAATTTGTCTGTATTATCCACTACTACCACCTTGGCCTAGAAAAGTGCCTGGATTCGTAGCAGGCACTAAAATATTTGAATGAATGAATGAAAGTCATTTCAGTAGCTGATTGGTGTATGCAGATTTGGGATTCTGGTCTTTCTGCCTCCAAGTCTACATTCTGTCCTTTATTTCATAATGCCACTCATTTCATCATGGAAAGAAAAAGAGAAGGTCTGGAGGAAAGGAAAAAATATTGCAGGCTCCAAAATGACAAGCTTGGTATCTCAGAGTTGGAATAGTGTCCATTATGTTGAGGGGGGGCACGGGAAAGATGGAAAGGTCGGTTTTAATCTCATCCCTTCCCCATTTAACGTGTGCAAGGCTCCTCTGCTTATCAAATTAAGTTCTCATTCCTCAGTGTGGCAGTAGGGCCCACATTATCTTGCCCTTATCTGGCTTTCTAGGTTCAGCTTTTAATCAAGTCAACTAGATTGAACTAGATCAAGTCAACAAGATTCCCGGATAGGGTCCTGGCATTCTCCCCAGTGTAAGATCCCCCCAAACAGACAGAGTAACCTCTTTCTTGAGACTATAGTGCTGAAGGAATGAATCACCTGAAGCCTGGAGAAGCCCTGAACTACCTTCAAAGGATAAGACAGCATTGGCCAGCTACCCCCTGTGAGCACAGTTCACTAATTTGGGAACTGCCCCAGATATTTCCTCTGATCCTCCCCAGCTGCTAACTCATTTATCCCTTGGTCTTCTTTGGTTCCGATTTCAACCTAAAAACGTTCCGTGTTATCCCTGTATCAAAGAGGCTAGGACCCCTCCTGTTCACATGCCTCCTTTCTGACTCTGGGTCAGCTCTCCTAAGCTGAACGTTCAGCTCTGGTGACTGCATGGTGTAAGGTTTAGCACACTCACCCCTGAACATTCTCCTTCATCCTGGCTTGGGGTCTCTCCCACACTACCCTCCGACATGCACTTTCCTTTTGTGGTTAATTTGAGAAGACAATAGGAAAATTCCCAAGGCATTCCCAACTCCATCTCACATCTCTGCTTCAACAATTAGAATTCATTTTAAGTAGCGTGATAAGGCAGGGATTATTTTACTACACGTTGTATCCTAGTAGCCAGGACATAGAGGGTGATCAGTAAATATATGTTTTCCCAGTGAGTTAGGAACCATTGCCCTTAGGCAGTGATGAAGGTCGAAGAATAGTACCAACTTCTAATGATGCCCTGCAGCCAATTACACTAAGATGCGACAGTTTTCTCATCATCCAATATACCAATCCACTTTCAACAGGGTTTAGTTCTACTGAATTAAGATGAGGCAGATCTGCCTCATTTTCACCAAAAGTCTTTACTAGGAAATGTGGAGCTAAACCAAAGTGACTTTATAACTATGGATGAGGGAGGCTGTGTCACTCAAGGTCCAGAGCGAGGCTAGACACTGCCACGTTGATTAATTTTCTAGGCATCCTCCCAGGTAACCACACAACAGAACCATTAGAAGCAGCTCCCATGAAGTCATTGGTTACTACTGCTCTATTGCCTGAGGAGATCAGTAGTTACAAAGTCACTCATTCTCCTTTAGCCACAAAGACTGCTGACTTGAAGTCCTGTGGAATTTCTACATCACAAACAAGCCAGACAATCTTAAAGGAGAGAAGTCTGTGGTATGTGAAGGTGGGGATGAGGTGAAGGAGAAAAAATGATGTTCACACTTTCCTTGTAAATGCTTACATGTATACTAACATGATTTAAAGTCAGCTGGAGGAATTTTTATTTTTTTATTATGAAAGATTTCATACATACCCAAGAGTACATATATGAAAGATGTACAATATAAAGTATGAGTGTATATGTACCTATCACCCAGCCTAAGACACTATCAATAATTTTGAAATATTTTCCGCTCCCATTCCCAGTCTCCTTTCTCTTTCAAGGTATAAAGATTATTTATCCTTTTCTTTTAACTGCTGAACCTGAATGGATTGTATTGTGAGAGAGAATAAACCTCTGTGTGAAGCCTCTGAGGTCTGTTGTTTCTTATAGTTGTTTCTTATAGTCATAATGCAGATACTGATAACTTGAATTTAGGTGCTGCTTTAACAAAATACTAAAACAAGTGGCATGGTGTTAACTTAGCAGGTCTGCAGTGGGAGGCAGAGACACAATGTGACAGTGGAAACCTGGAAGTCCCTATTATGTCACAGCAGAACAAGTGCTTAATAATAATGATGATGATGAAGGTGATGTGTGCTTGATGTTACTGGCTGCCTTTGACAAGGCAGAAGAAAAAAATGAGCTTGGGATATAATCAGCCACTTTGTAAGGAAAAGGGAATAGAAAGAGTCTCAGGGAGAATCTAGAAATTTGGGGCATCAAAGGGCATAAGGGGCTGGAAAGGCCAAAAACTCTGAGAGCCAAAAAGCAAGAGATAAGACCGAAAAGGGTTTTGAGCAACAAGAGGCCACTAAGACAGCCTGTGGCAAAGATCAGATTATGGGTGTTAACTTTATATCCTAACCTATTATTTCAAATAGCTGCAAGGTAGCTGCCATTAGGTAGAGAGAGAGGCCAAAGAAACAAATCATGCTCTAAAATTATCATTAGTATACATGGAATTGACTACTATTTTGATGGAGCTATATTATCCAAGAAACCATAAACTTCGACTGAAAAGCTTTTGACTACTTGAACTATGATGCCACCACCCATGGGAACCCAAGTTTGTTCTAACAGAAAATGAGCTCTAAAAGCTGTGCATCTCTAAATGAGGGTCTAACCTCCACTGCCTACTTCAAATATGAACCAGAAGACTGAAATGAAAGAAACTCCCAAGGAGTAGAGTTAGAGGTCATTAAGAAAAATGGAGAAGAACATTCCTACCAGGAAGCAGAATCAGAGCCTGATCAAGGAACCCACCCAATTCCCAGGGAAGAGGGCTTTCACCATGTCTGCCCAACAGGATTCCATAAATGCTATGGATCAGTGATGCTGTGCATTCTTCCTTTTCTGAGTGAAAGTGATTAAGGGTATCTTCCCCTCAGACATGGATTGGTACATTACACGGTTGTTTGGGCCCAGCCTCTATTTGGCTTAGACTGTGCAGCATTTGTACAAGGCTTTAAAGAGCAGTATCCTAGAAACAAATTGATGAAAGAGCAAGAGATTCTGTTTAGTAAAAAAAAAAAAAAATTATTCTGGTTATGTTCAGCAGACTGGAAAATACACTGAGTTAGAATCACTTTAAAAATATCAATTGAAATTCTAGATTCTGACTGAATGGTGCAGGCAGGCCAGGGGCCATCACTATCAATGAATGGCTGAATTTATCTCTATGTAGTTGCAAAGAAAGATACCATTATCTACTGAAAACAATATCCAAAGACTTGTAAGTCTTACTAAAAATATTGTTTGATACTATATTAGTGAGCATAGGCTGCTTCAACAAGTAAAATCCAGATCTCAGTAACTTAACACACACACACACACACTCACTCACAAAAAGGATTTACTTTTCACATACACCACGATCAAATGAGGGCTAGCCAGGTAAGAGAAATGGATTTGCTATATGTGATTTTAGTACTTGTTTTTTATCACATTGAGATATCAGAATTGAAAACAAACTTATGGCTACCAGGGGGTAAGGGCAGAGAGGGATAAACTGCGAGTAGATTAGGATTGACATATACACACTACTGTATATAAAATAGATAACTAAAAAGGACCTACTGTATAGCACAGGGAACTCTACTCAGTACTCTGTAATGACCTATGTGGGAAAAGAATCTAAAAAAGAGTGTATATATGTGTATGTATAACTGAATCACTTTGCTGTACACCTGAAACTAACACAACATTGTAAATCAACTGTACTCCAACAAAAATTTTAAAAAAATAAAGCAAATAAACTTTTTTTTAAAAAAAAAAGATATCAGAATTGTTTCAAATAAAAGGGTTTTCCAGCCCCCTCCCCTTCCCTATCACATACACATAAAGGTACCTTTGAAATCAATTAGTTCTATCTTCATTCTACAGAGTAGAAACTTAAGACAGGAAAGTTAAGTAAACACCCCTAAGTTAATTAGCTTGTTAAAACATGTTCCCTTCTAGTACTCTACAAGTTTCCTCTCTCCCTCTCCACCTATCTCTGAATCATCACTTGGAGCCTACCTCATCTTCCCCTGTAGAGCTGGACAGGAAATTTGTGTAACAGAACGCATTTTGGGCACTATCAGACTGAAGCCCTCTTTTTGTAGCCTCTCCTATATTTTTAAATTGTTAAAATCATATTTTATGTATGACATTGTACATTGTGTTAACATTCTAACATTAAGTCCTCCCACGATCCTATAAACTCTTGCAAACATCCATTTAAGTTAAACAAAATGTATTAAGTGCCTGTCCTACGGTAGGTACTAAACTAGCTGGTGACAAATGATGAATAAGAGTGTTCATTACATTAAACTGCTGGAGATAAATTACACTGAAGTACTTCAGAACACAAGAAATACATGAGAAGAAAGAATTTTAGTATAAGATGGCAAATGCTAACTGCTGCATAATATTTAACCATGTGGACGAATCACAGTCTGCTTAAGCATCTCCCTGTAATTGTGCATCGAGAGAGTATCCACTTTGGGGTATTATAAATAATACTGATAAAGTGATTGTCCTTGTATGTTTTCTATATGCAGGATTTTTCATTAGAATAGATTACTAGAAGTACAAATATTAAGTCAACATATTAACATTAAGGCTATTCAAGAATATAATAAAATTGTCTTCCAAAAGAATTATATGAATTTGTACTCCCACCTGCAGTATATTAGAACTTCTTAACTTCAGATCTATTAGCACTGAAAATTATCATTTTGAAAACCACTGTTTATTTTATAGGTGAAAAATGGTATCTAATTTCAGTTTACATTTAACAAATGGACATTGATACTATTACACCTGATTTTGTTAGTTTTGGCTAGTGGTAAAGCAGCCCAGTTTTGAAAGTTCATATTTACAGCCTATACATACACAGCCTATATGATGCAACCAACATATATTTTAGGGAGTTATTTTTGGCTCTAGTTTCCCTATCCGATAAATGGGCAGGGAATCACAGTATCTTAGCATCAGAAGGGATATTGGCAGTCACTGAATCCAACTTCCACCCACTGCAGGGGTCCTTTCTATAACATCCCTGACAAAGGGACACCTAGCCTCTGCTTGAACAGCTCCAATGATGATAATCTCACTGTTGGGTAGTTCTCTGGATGATAATACTCTCTCTGTAACTGAGATAGAAATATGAAATTGCTTTATAAAGTTAAAAGGGTGCTCTATAAATTCAAGATTTTTCTAATTCATAGGTCAGATTAATCTGATGTTAACTTGTTTTGAAAATAGTGCCCTACTGTCAAAATCATATGATCTTGGGCTTCCCTGGTGGCGCAGTGGTTGAGAGTCCGCCTGCCGATGCAGGGGACACGGGTTCGTGCCCCGGTCCAGGAGGATCCCACATGTGGTGCAGCGGCTGGGCCCGTGAGCCATGGCTGCTGAGCCTGCGCGTCTGGAGCCTGTGCTCCGCAATGGGAGAGGCCATAACAGTGAGAGGGCCGCGTACTGCAAAAAAAAAAGAAAAAAAAGATATGATCTTGCATTTAAATAGTGCTTTATTATTTTAAAGATACTTTCATACCTCAATCACATTTAGTGATTTTAATAGCAGTTTTTAGTATTCTGGTATGCTTACCTCTCTTTAAATGCCAAAAATCCTAGCATCACTGTTGTCATAATTCTGTTTTTCTGGTATTAAAAAAATTAAAAATCTAAATTATTTACACCTTGAAATAACTATAATTCAATTACTCAATTTACTTAAAAAAATCACATATAATATGTGGTCTAGACAGGCTCCCACTTGGGCACACAGCAAAAAGAAACCAATTATTGCAAGAAATAATTCTTAGTCCAAAATAAAGTTTCTGGTCCAGTAGAATATGACTTTCAAAGTACTAAAATTTATATAAGTAACTCTGCACTGTAATCTCCAGCTATACATGATAAAACTAATGAAGATGATGAAAACTAGAAAAATTTTTTGAAACAAAAACTATATAGCTCTCTATAAATTAGAAAAAAAACCTAGTCCTAGTCAAAAGTCAAAAGGTGTTTTATAAATATCTCTACAAGGTTATTAAACAAGAGATGGGATTATTCAAAAGAAGTCAAGGAAATACTGGGAAGTAGCATATAAGCTTCATTGTTCTTTTGACTAGCGTAGTATCTGAAACAGCTTCTTAGGTGGAAAATTATGCTAATAATATACTCTTGACTCAACAATGGCACTAACGACAATGCATTTTGATGTTTAAGATCATATTTTCTAAGATCAAATAATATTCCATTAAAATTTATCTGCGGGCTTCCCTGGTGGAGCAGTGGTTGAGAGTCCGCCTGCCGATGCAAGGGACGTGGGTTTGTGCCCCGGTCCAGGAGGATCCCACGTGCCGCAGAGTGGCTGGGCCCGTGGGCCATGGCCGCTGGGCCTGCACGTCTGGAGCCTGTGCTCCACGACGGGAGAGGCCACAGCGGTGAGAGGCCCATGTACCACAAAAAAAAAAAAAAATTTATCTGCTAGTTTATATTAAAAGGTTAACATATGTTTAACATTTTTTATAACAGCTTTATTGAGGTATAAATCATATAACATGCAATTAACCCATGTAAGGTGCTTTCCATGCTTTTTGGTTCATTCATGAAGTTGTACAACTATCACCATGATTAATTTTAGAACATTTTCATCACCCCCCCCAAGAAACCCTATACACATTAGCAGTCATTCTCCATCATCCACCCTTCCCCCAGCCCTGCCAGCCTTCAGGTACTACTATTAACCTATTTTCTGTCCATATGGATTTGTCTATTCTCGGCATTTCATATAAATGGAATCATACAATATGTGATCTCTTGTGACCGGCTTCTTTCACTCAGGATAATGTTTTCAAGGTCCATCCATGTCGTAGCATATGTCAGTCCTTCATTCCTTTTTACTGCTGAATAATATTCCACTGTTTGGATATACCACAATTTGTTTACCCATTCATCAGTTGATGGACATTTGGGTTGTTTCCACTTTTTAGCTATTATGAATAATGTTGCTCTAAACATTTGTGCACACATTTTTATGTGCACATAGGTTTTCATTTCTTAGGGCTGTACACAGAGGAGTGGAATTGCTGGGTCACATGGTAACTCTATGTTTAACCTTTTGAGGAACCAACAGACTGTTTTCAGAGTGATGGTGCTATTTTACAGCCCCACCAGCAGTGTAAGAGGGTTCCAATTTCTCCACATCATCATTATTATTCATTAATATCTGTCTTTTTTATTATCACAACATCTGTTTTTATAAATGGTACTTTTTAATATTTTGTAATATATTTAGACATTAAAATTGTTTTAATATAATAAATATTGTTTACTGATATTTTGCTTTATGAATTCTGAACTCTTCAAATACTGATATTAATACATATTTCAGTATTAAACAAAACAGAGACCTCAAACTATCATTTTTGCACTGATTATTTCAATAAATAATTGCAAGTCCTCATAAAGCTTTACATGACAAATTACCTTCAGAGCTTAGTATTAGGTACAGCTTTTTCTCCACTTGTATATTTCCTTATACAAAAAATGAGAGCTGTGTAACTCACTCTTTCTTTGTGCTGATTACTAGAAAGCTTAAAGATAGAGCTTTTTCTTAGTTGGGAATCTTGCAAAACTTTAACTTTTATTTTTACCTTTTATCTTATGAGTCTTGTTTTTATATCTCTATATTTAGTAAAAGGTAACACAATCCTTTTTAGAGAGAAAATAGGGTATGAAAAAGTAAACAAATACATACGTAGTATCTAGCAATTATTTAATAAAATGAGTCATGGTACCTGATATCTATATTTAGCTTAAGAATGGGGGAGAGGGGGCTTCCCCGGTGGCGCAGTGGTTGAGAGTCCGCCTGCCGATGCAGGGGACACGGGTTCGTGTCCCGGTCCGGGAAGATCCCACATGCCGCGGAGTGGCTGGGCCCGTGAGCCGTGGCTGCTAAGCCTGCGTGTCCGGAGCCTGTGCTCTGCAACGGGAGAGGCCACAACAGTGAGAGGCCCGCATACCGCAAAAAAAAAAAAAAAAGAATGGGGGAGAGGGACTTCCCTGGTGGTGCAGTGGGTAAGTCTCCACGCCCCCAATGCAGGGGGCCTGGGTTCGATCCCTGGTTGGGGAACTAGATCCCGCATGCATGCTGCAACCAGGAAGTCCACATGCTGCAACTAAAGATCCCGCACACCGCAACGAAGGTCCTGTGTGCTGCAACTAAGACCTGGCGCAGCCAAAATAAATGAATAAGTAAATATTAAAAAAATATATATATATAGAAAGTTACTTTATATTTCTGTGCATTACTTTTTAAAGTCACATAAAAGAATTATTTGTCTATATGAAATGCATGCATTCTTCCTTAAAGAAGAAAAATGAGTATAAGTAGTTATAGAAATACATTTGGCATCCATTACTGGTGATACTGAATAGAATTTAGGTTTTTGGTGCCAGAAACTATACTTACTTCTGAGTGATTTCTGTAAAGTTAAAAGTCCAATAATTTCACTTATTAAGTTAGGGGAAAAAATCATATGTATCTTCCAGACCTAGGTGACAGTAACAAAACAATCTAAACACAAATAGGAGAATTGAATAAAAGTTTTAACACCTTAAAAGAACACTTCTTGGGCTTCCCTGGTGGCGCAGTGGTTGAGAGTCTGCCTGCCGATGCAGGGGACACGGGTTCGTGCCCCGGTCCAGGAAGATCCCACATGTCGTGGAGCGGCTGGGCCCGTGAGCCATGGCCGCTGAGCCTGCGCGTCCGGAGCCTGTGCTCCACAACGGGAGAGGCCACAACAGTGAGAGGCCCGTGTACCGCAAAAAAAAAAAAAAGAACACGTCTTGTACCCTCATTCTATTTCCACTCTATACTTGAGTATCATGAATGCTTGGCAAAGTTTGGTCCAAAGGGCCATCACTACAAATTAATAAACATCATAAAATGACTTAAATTACCATGTGCTAAGTGGCAGGACCTTGCAGTTGAGTAAGTATTAATTTTCTAGAATAGTAGGAAACCTTAGCAATTGTACAGTTTGCCTCAGTCATTTTACAGATGTGGGAAATGAAGATGAGGTGAAAGAACTTGCCCCAAATGTCCTAAGTTCACAGCAGGGTGGGAACTATACCCAAGCTGATTCCTGTTTCCACAATACCATGATAGTTCAAATCAAAGTTTAAAATGCATCTGATTTGCAGCTTTGTTTAAACCTTGAGTTTTAAAGAGCTGAACATGATATAGCGTAAAATAGCAAAAAGTTTTGATGAACGCACATTTTTAGCTAGCAGCCAACTAGAATCCAAATAAAATAGCAATGTTACTATCAGAGCAGATCATGGGTATATTATTAAAAGCAAGTGTAATGATGTCAACCTTAAGGCTTTCTAGGATATTTTTAAAATAATAAGAATGCTATTAGATGGTATAGGGTCACTTGAGAAAATTACTTTCATACAGGCAAAGGAACAAACTTCTGGAAGAAGAGCTAAAGAGAAGTTCAATAGCTCTTTCTTATCTATTCCAATCCCTGAAAAGTGTGTGGAACATTAACTTCACAAGTTGAAGATTACAGATGAAAAAAGGGAAGAAATAGTAAACCATACAGTTCTGGAATCACAGATTGAGTTTTGGAAGATGGTTTGATCTTGAAATCTTTTTTACTGGTCCTCTCATGGCATTCATTGTCTTCTGATTAACTGAATTACATCTTCCCCTGAAATAAAATAAGTGTTAATCGTGACTTTTCCGTTGCCGTTGTGTACAACAAAAACATTGTATGTCACGTGGGGAGGACTGTATATTTCACCTAGTTGACCCAGTTCACAGTCCTTCATAAAGAAATTTCCCTATGCAGATTTTCTGCTTACTGTATAATCCTAAACAGCCATATGTTACACCATATCATCTCGTCAAGCTAGAGAGGCAACTCAAGAGCAGATAATCCAAAGGCTTGGAAGCAGCCCATGAGGCGGCCTAATGTGGAGAGCTTTGTCCAAAGAGGGATGAGATGAACCATTCTGATACTTGCCTCTGGAAACGTAAATTAAAGCTAGGAAAATACATAGAGAGAGGCCATAAAGTAGAGCAGGGACAAGGTGGAAATAAGGATCCATGAGTAAACCAAAGATATGTGACCTAAAATTACAATAAAATTGAAACTATGATATATACCAAGGTCTATGATATAAAAGTGATATAGAAAGTGAAGATAGCAGTTGGTAATGAGAAGAAAAATGAAGTGGAGAATAAACTAGGGGTCTATTATACTACGAATAGTAATAACACCATTTTTATAGCATATAATCTGTGTCAGGGACTGTTCTAAATTTTATTTATTTATTTATTTACTCCTATCAACTTCACAAAATCCCTATGGTGTAGACACTATCATTAGCCCTGTTAGATAGAAGAAAGAAACAAAGTTATATAGTTAGTAAGTAGATCTGTAATTTGAATTCAGGAAGTCAGAGTTCAAAGCCTGTGCCTTTAATTTCCATTCTATATGGCAAATCACTAAGGTGATGATCCATGAACATCTGATAAGGTCTTTAAAGCTTCCCTGAATTCTAATTCTAATATCTGTGGGCCCAGTTATATTGGAATTCCTGTTCTTAGATTTCCATGGGATCATCTTTCCCTTACTGGCTTATATATCTTTATAAAGCCAACTTCCCCGTATGCTCACTTGATGTAGTAAGAGCCAGCTTCAATTCCCTGCAAGGTGCTTTAAAAATTATTTTTCTCAGGGAGTGATGTCAGCAAAAATGACGGAATAGAGACCTCCAAAAATTATTTCCTCCATAAAAGCAATGAGAAAATCAGCAAAAATGGTCAGAAGCAACTTTTTCAGAAGTCTAAAAATTAACCAAAGGCTTGCAGCAATCCTGGAGAACTTAATAAACACACACACACACACACAACTGAAACTCTGCAAGAACACTGAGCGTTGTAATATGTTAACTTGCCCTACCCTGCTTTCCTCAGCTCTGTGGTATTGCTGTGAAGAAATTGACAAACTAATCCTAAAATTCATATGGAAAAAGGGACTCCGAACAACCAAAACTATCTTGAAAAAGAAGAATAAATTTGAAGGACTCAGACTCACTGATTTCAAAACTTTCTGAAAAGCTAGAGTCATCAAGACAGCATGGTACTGGCATAAGGACAGACTTATAGATCAGTGGAATAGAACTGAGAGTCTAGAAATAAATATATGTTTATGGTTAATTTTTTAAAAGGGTGCCAAGGCAATTCAACTGAGGAAGAACAGTCTTTTCAGCAAATGGTGCTAGGACAACTGAATAGACACATGCAAAAGACTGAAATTGGACCCTTATTTCACACCATATATAAAAATTAACTCAAAGTGGATCAAAAAGGAGCTAAAACTATCAAACTCTTGGAAGGAAACCTGTATAAATCCTTATGTTCTTGAATTAGGTAATGATTTCTTAGATATGATACCTAAAGCACAAGCAACCACTAAAGTGATCCTACGAAGCCAATGTCAATTGGACTTCATCATCAACAAAACTTTCAGTCTTCAAAGAACATCATCAAAAAAGAAAAAAAAAACCAAAATTGGAGAAATTTTTTGCCAATCATATATCTGATAAGGTCTAGTAACCAGAATATATAAAGAACTCTTACAACACAACAAAATTAAGACAAACAACTTATCGGTAATTGAAAAATGGGCAAAGGACTTGAACAGATATTTCTCCAAAGATAATATACAAATGGCCAGCAAATGCATGGGCACTCAGTATCTAACGAGGGTCCCTGGAATACAAAACTTTACATGTTGTCACAACTCATTGCTGGAGGAACTAAGTCTGTTCCTATATGACTCCACTGGGGGACTTTTAGACACTTGTGCCTGGTTTCCTCCAAACTTCACCTCATACACCCTTTTCCTTTGATGATTTTGCTTTGTATCCTTTTGCTGTAATAAATCTTAGCTGTGTGGGCACATAGATGCTGAGTCCTGTGAGTTGTTCTAGCGAATCATGCACGGGAGTGGTCTTGGGGCCCTCCCAACACAGAAGTATAGTAGTTTCCAGAGGGAAGTCCTTTTCCAGAATTTACTTTAATGTTTTAACTACACTGTATTTCCACTGATGAAAACGTACAAAGATAATGAATTATAATTTAAAGTATTTATGACTACTCAAGGAAGAATACTTATTAGTCTAGCCAAATATTGAACAAATTGTTGCTTTCCCATGAATTTTCACCAAAGAAACTAGCTATATTGCATGCACCTTGAATGCCTGTATTTGAAAAGGATTCTGATCTATAGCTAATTTATATCTTCATTTACAATTTTTATATTGTTAAGTTATATATGCATATCTTCCCTATGTGAGGTAAGATTATAAAAGAGAAGGATTGCCTGAGTAATTCTTCTGTACTTAGTACAGGACCAGGAAAAATCATGTGTAGATATAACCTCCTAAACTCATAAAATATTCCTCTGTTCTTTATTCATTCTTAATTGTTTTTGTTCACATAGGGAAACACAGTTTAAACTGCACTGGCATCTACATTTATTTCAGTGTCCATATTTCCTCACTAAAAACGTTAAGGCTGATAATTTAATTGGATTATATCGTTGGTAATGGTGTAGTTGTATGCTCTACTTGGGAACAGTATTATTCTAGCTTGGAAAACAAGATCTTATCATGTTTGAGGACGAAAAGCATTCCTGGAACCTACAAAATATATATAAATAGTGAATGGAGAGAACAAACTTCTTTAAGTTCTCTTATCATCTGCTATTTTACATTGTTGCTATAAAATCTGGACATTCAACTTCCAGAATACAATGGACAACTGTTTTGTGAGTACCACTCACACATGAATATAATTAATTAGAAAGGAAAGATATAGTTAGACTTAAGTTTTCACTAGATTCTCTTTCATTCTAGGCAGTTGATCCATCTGTTTCCTTTTATTTATTTTTATTTATTTTTTTAAAGGGATTAAAAATAATTTAATTGAAGTATAGTCTACAAACACAAAAGTACACATATAATAAATGTACAGCTTGTTAAATTTTCATAAACTCAACATTTCCATGTAAGTAGCATCCAGATTAAGAAGTAGTACATTATCAATACCCCAGGAACGCCTTATTGTGTTTTTTTTTTAACATCTTTATTGGAGTATAATTGCTTTACAATGGTGTGTTAGTTTCTGCTGTATAACAAAGTGAATCAGCTATACATATACATCTATCCCCATATCTCCCCCCTCTTGCGTCTCATCTGTTGCCTTTTAGAAACTTGGTAGGAGCCAGAGACCTGAAATACAAATAGTTGAGCATTTATCCTCTTATTTCATGATTGCTTTCAGAGATAAGAGGAACGGTCAATTCCCAATTAACTCTTTCCTAGCCAGGTCCTTTTGTAGCATGACTAAGACAAGTTGAAGAATAATGGGAAATTCTGGCCTTCTCCAGTATTATCAGGCTTCTAAAGATTCTGGAAACCCCTCTATCTCAACCCCATAGTCCATGCAATTTTTAAAATAAATATAGAGTAAATTATGAAAATCATATCATCCATTTGGTAAAGACCATTAAAAGTTTTTACAGACACTAAATATAAATAATATATGTACTCTGCCATTAGGGTTGATAAGACAATAGGAGCTGTAGGTATCTTGAAATGGAAAGACAAGATCAGATTTTCATTTATTGTCTAGTTTTAAATTCTTCCAGGATACAAAAGTGGACACACCTTGTGAGTGATGTAAATATAATCTGCAATTCAGGAAAAATTGAGGCTGATGACCTTAGAGATGGTAACTGAAGCCATGAGTAAATGAGATCGTTTGTTAAGAGCACACAGAGAGGTAAGAGAGTTGGTGATATACACTTGGAAAAGCAACGTTTAAGGGATAGGAGAATCACTAAAGACAGGGCCATCATTTAAACGACAGGAAAACCCAGGAAAATATACTGGCATGGAAGTCAAGGGCGGTGGTGATAGTTTTAAAAAGTGAGCACAGTTAGCAGTATGAAATGCCTCAGACATGTCTGCTACCAGGAGGCTTGAAAAGGAGTCATTGTATTGTATTTGGCTATTGAGAGATAAACTGTGTCAGAACCCAGTGGTGGGGGCAGAAGGCAGCTGAAAGAGGTCGAGGAGTGAATAGCAAAGGCAGTGAGTGTATCCACTCTTTCATGAAGTTTAGCTGAGAATAAGAAAGCTAAGGTAGTAGTTTTATGAGGATAGGGCAAATAGAAGTTTGTTTTTGCTGTATTTTGGTGGAAGAGATGAGCATGCTGCAGACAAAGGACACACCACAGTCAGTGGAAGAGAGATTGGAAATATGAGAAAATAATTATGAAAGGAGTCCTAGAGGCAGCAGATAGACTTGGGAAGAAGTATGGGATCCTTTTTCTTTAAGGCAGAAGGAGGAACGGGAAAGATGGATAAAGATGTGAATACATTTGAAGGCAAAAGGGAAGGCCGTTGGATTTCACACCTGAGGAACTCTTTGCTTTGTGAAGCAAAATGTTAACTAATTTTCTAAAAGTGACAACTTTGGACCAGAAGATGGAATTCATTCATTTATTCACTCAGCAGATGTTATTGAGCATCTTCTATGTGCCACGACTACATTAGGCACTGGGGTACAAGGAAAAATTGTGGTTCTTACAATCTATTGAGGAAACAGCAAAATAAATAGATTGTACAATTAGCTGCCTTAGCAGAGGTTTGCATAGGTGCTTTGTAAGCATACAACAGATGCAACTAATTCTGGCTTTAGGGGGATCCACATGGAATAGTAGCCGATTAAGAACTAGGGAAAGGACATTCCAGACAGAGGGAGCAGCACAGGCGTCAAGGTATAAAGCAGATGATAGACACAGGAATCACATATATCATTGGTCTGGCTGCAGTACAGGGCATAAGTAAGGACATAGCTGGAGAGGCAGGCACTGCGTGTCAGACAGGACCTTGTAAAACACACTGAGCAGCTTTGCTGAGATCCTTTGGACAATGCAAAGTCACTGAAATTTTATACACTGAAGTGTTCTTCACCTGTATTTCAGAATGATTGCTCAGAGAGCAGAGAAGAAAAATGAGTATGGTGAGGACAAGACTAACAGCTATGCTGTTGAGATTATATCTCAAGTCTACATTTAAACCTGGGAGCTCTATTTTCAAATGAACAATAACAAGATAGAGTTGTCGAAAAAGGCAATGAAACAGCTGGATAGTCTAGAACCTATGTCATGAGGAATGGCTAATGTAACTTAATATTTTAGCTTAGGGGGTAAAAAAAAGCCATGAGAAGACGGAGAGCTGTTTTCAAATCTTTGAAAAGCTGTCATATAGAAAGAGTGTAGACTTCCTCTTCAGAGGATGGAACTAAAAGCAATGGGTTTTAAGGAAGTCTCAAAGAAAAAGAAGAAGGAACAAGTTTCAAGGAAGAAAAATAAGGAGTTGATGCTTTAACAAGCCTAAAAATTAGAATTGCCTTACAATCAAACAGAGCTGCCTCAGGTGCCTTATCTGGAAACCAAAGCATTATATTCAACAACTCTCAGATGCATTGCTAGAATTCTCTGTTTGTGGGAATAGAAGTTAAGTTTATTGTGTGTTTCAACAAGCTCTAGTCAGTCTTTCTGCCTGACTGTGAAGTATACAGTGCACTGTACAGGCATACCTTGCTTTACTGCACCTTGCTTTATTGCACTTTGCAAATAAATCTGTAGAAATTTTTCTACAAATTCAAGGTTTTGTGGCAACCCAACACTGAGCAAGTCTATCTGCACCATTTTTCCAATAGCACTTGCTCACTTCATGTCTCTGTGTCACATTTTGGTAATTCTTGAAAAATGTTTCAAACTTTTTCATTATTATTATTATGTAATCTGAGAAAAGATTCCTTTCAAAATATTACTGCTCATTGACAATGCACCTGGTCACCTCAGAGCTCCGATGGAGATAGACAACAATTGGTTTTCATGTCTACTAACACAACCCCCATTCTGCAGCCTATGGATCAAGGAGTTATTTTGACTTTCAACTCTTACTACTTAAGAAATGCATTTCGTAAGGCTATGGGCTGCCATAGTGATTCCTTTCATGGATTTCGGCAAAGTAAATGGAAAACCTTCCGGAAAGGATTCACCATTTAGATACCATTAAGAACATTCATGATTCATGGGAAGAGGTCAAAATATCAACATTAAGAGGAGTTTGGAAGAAGCTAATTCCAATCCTCGTGCATGACTTTGACAGGTTCAAGACTTCAGTAAAGGAAGTAACTTCCATCTGATGGAAGTAATGAGAAAACTAGAATTAGAAGTGGAGCCTGAACATGTGACTGAATTGCTACAATCTCATGATAAAACTTTCACGGATAAGGAGTTGCTTCATGTAGATGAGCAAAGAGAAGTGGTTTCTTGAGATAGCATCTACTCCTGGTGAAGACTGCTGAAATGACAACAAAGGATTTAGAATAGTACATAGATTTAGTTGATAACAGTGTCAGGGACTGAGAGGATTGAGTCCAATTTTGAAAGAGGTTTTACTGTGGGTAAAATGCTATCAAACACCATTGCATTCCACAGAGAAATCATTCGTGAAAGGCAGTGTCAATCCCTGTGGCAAACTTCACTGTGGTCGTATTTCAAGAAACTGTCACAGCCGCCCCACCTTCAGCACCCACCACCCTGATCGGTCAGCAGCCATCAACGTCGAGACAAGACCCTCCACCAGCAAAACGATTCTGACCTGCTGGAGGCTCAGATGACGGTTAGCATTTTTTTAGCAATAAAGTATTTTAAAATTAAGGTACGGATATTGTTTTTTAGACATAATGCTCTTGCACTACAGTATAGTGTAAACATAAATTTAATATGCACTGGAAACCAAAAAATGCCCGTGACTTGCTTTACTGTAATATTTGTTTTATAGTGGCGGTCTGGAATCAAACCTGCAATATCTCTGAGGTATGTCTGTATATCCTTTTTTTAATCTTTCATTTTTAAAAACTGAAATATAATTGATGTACAATATTCTGTAAGTTACAGGCATATAATATAGAGATTGACAATTTTTAAAGGTTATACTCCATTTATAGTTATTAAAAAATATTGGCTATATTGCTTGTATATTCTTAAAAAGCAATGTCTTATACACGGTGTAACTTAGAAGAATCCTGATATGTGGAAACTCAGTTTCAGTCAAAACAGTGAAGCCAGCAGAAATATAAACAGCAGACTCAGCAAAAAGCTCTAGTTAGCTACTAAAGAATCAATTATTTATGTATTCAGCATGGGAAGAACTGCAAATCATTCATTGACCTTTCCAGTCACCATAGTATCCACATGGTCAGAACCATTTTGACTATAAAGATTAACAATTCACTCTAGAGTGAAAATCCTTATTAACATTTATACAGGGAAACAGGATTAACATCTTCCTGGGAAGCTGTTAAAATAGGCTTTGATTGTATGTTCAGTGATCCTGTATAATCAAACTAGGAACTATTCCACCCAAATGATTTTTTCAGATAAACAAAGCTAAAGGAGGATGGCTAAGGCAAGTAGAAATTCTGATGCCCCTGTCGCAGAGAGAGGGGCTAGGGAGATCGGGAAAGAAACACAGGAAAATAATATTCACCATTTACTGGAATTTAGAACCAATTATGTGCCAAGCATTTCACTCAGCACTTTACTTACATTATATCTCTAAACCCTCACAAATCCCCTGCAAGATAACTACAGTACCACTGCTTCCCTTCTACAGAGGAAGAAAGAAATTGAGGCTCCAAAAGATTGAACCACAGTTAGGCACAAATCTGATATTCAAATCCAAATTTGCAGTGACTCCAGAGTCTGTGGTCTTTCATTGTATCACGGCCTCATAAGGGAGGTGGCATTTTGCTACACCTTGAAGGAGGCAGAACTGGAGTGTAAGAGAAACAACGTACTCCAAGTAGAGAACATGGTCTGAGGAAAGGAATGTGGGTGCCAGTGCTGCAGGGCTTCCAGCCAAGCACCCAGAACCATAAAGTTTGAAGTGATTGTCCATTTTCTGGATAAGAGACTACTGTGAGTGATGCTATTGTGTCTCACTTTACTGCTTATCTTCATTGGCACTAGAAGTCCAAGCCTCCCTTTATCCCCTATTGCCCTGACTCTCATTCTCAAGTTGTTCTATGCATCCCCTTGTCGGCTCCAATCCCCAGTGCTAACTCCCTTCCTCTCAGTCCTTTCATTGAACCTCTGGAGACTCCAGATCAGTGATTAGCCGATTACCTTTATGGCAAAACCAGCCCTCAAGGTCCTCTACCTCCTCGCCTCATGTAGCTATGTCCTGAGGACTCCGGCCCTCTTTCTGGCTCTTCTTCCCTTGACTATCGCTGTTGAAACTCTTCAGAGCTATATCTTAGACTATCTCTTCTTTTCACCCTGTGTATTCTCCCTGATGCATTTCATTCGTTCACATGGTGTCATTTACCATCTCTGTGCTAATAAGTTCTAAATCCATATCTTCAATCCTGATCTTTTTTTTTTTTCTGAGATTCATATATCCAATTGCTCTTTGGACACTTCCATTTGGATAATGCACACTGAAAATTGAATTCATATCCTAAACTTAAAATATATACCAAAATAAAGTTAATAAACATTAAATATTTAAATGTCAAATATTAAGCCATATAAATACTAAAGAGATGTGATGAATGTTATGAAACACTGAGGTGAAGACAGTCTTTTAAACTATGACATAAGAAGCCATAAATAAAAGATAGGTCTGACAACATCAAAACAAACTCTATATACCAACATCATAAATAAGATGAAAAACCAAATGAAAAACTGGAAAATATGTGCAATGTCTTTCATAATTCACTGATCACTTTCCTGTCCTGTCATTTATAAGTATACACTTTCTAGCAATAGCAATGCTGGGTCTATCTTAGACTCCACCATGCATAACTATGAGGTAAAATGCCTTAAGTTTCATGACAGCAGAGGGATAACCACTTATTTGTTTGAATTCTAGCAATTACAAATCAAACTAAAAGAACAACTGAGGAAGCAAATATGAAAAATACACTCTTAATATGGGAAACTTTTATCTCATTTTTACCTTTTTATAAAAGTTATAACCTTTTCACCCTCCATATACAGAAACTTGGTACCTTTGTTTCCCATAATTCCAACAGCTGTTTCCCTACCAAGCCAAACCAATCAAAAACCTAGAAAAGTGAATAACATAATTTACAGTAAGAGGAAACTCTTACAACTTGGAAGTAAAAAAAGCAAAAGTTACTTGAGACCTTTCGGCAAGGTGTGTACAGTGCTCACGGCTGGTCTTGTGGTAATCCTAGGTGAAAGATACAGAAGTAGAATCCAGCATCAGAGAAGATTTACAATACTAGCGAAACTACTGCTAAGTTAAGTTTATGTCGCTATGCTTTTTTAAAGTAATATACAAAATAGTTTTGTAAGTATATTGTGAGAATTATATAGTAGGTTTGTAGATAACATACTAAAAATCATGGCAGTTCCAAAGGGACATCTTAGTATAGAATAAAAACAAACCTTTGACTCTTGTTCCAGTCTCAGTGCAGAGTCTTTTACTTGATTTTCAAGACTCCTTTTTTCTTTCTCTAGTTGTTTAAGCAATGTATTTAAGCCTTCCTGAGAGTATAAACAGTAAATTTTTACATGTGCTCACATTCTAAATAACAATAAATATGACCACCAATTTCTTCATTGACAAATTCCCTCTCCTCTGTATCAGTCTGTGATTTCAGAAGTCTTTAATATGTACCTTTTCAGTAATAGTAATAGTCATAATTACAATATTCATTGAACCCTAGCAATATGCCATGTGCTAAGTGCTTTCCATAGATTATTTCATTTAATTCTTATTATAGCCATGGAGATGGCTAATATATTTATTTCCATTTTATTGTTGAGAAAACTGCTAGAGGTTAAATAACTTGCCCAAAGGCACAGAGCTAATAAATGGTAGAGCTGGAATTAGAATCCAGGTAATCTGACTCCGAAGACAACACACACTAACAATTATTGTATGTGTATTCATAAGATTGTTACCAGGGTAACAAAAGCAGAGTGTTAGAACAGGCGATAAGGTTGATAATGAGGGGAATTGTGAAAATATTGTAGAGTAGGACAGTTCTGGAATCTAAGACATCAATCCATCACAAATACCCCTCATCACAAATAGCTGAATCCGAGTAGAGAAGAAGGTTAGCCAAGTGCCAGAGCAATAATGCACTACACTGATTTGGTTTAAAATTTTAATTCCTAAACTAATAACTGATCTTTTCCAGTAACTCCAATTACTTCCCATATTCTTACATATTAGATTTTAAAATCGCCAAGTCAAATTCTACACAACTCTTGTTGGTCATGATCTAGGTCACCGAATTTATTAAAAGACACATTCAAATAAAAATGGAAGCTGCCGATTTAAATCTCCACAGAGCAAACTGCAAGCTATTTTAGAGCGCATACCCTTCTCCTGAAACACAGCTCATTCTTGAAAAAATTTGCTTATTCTCTCTTAGATACTTGTTAATAACTATTAGAAGTGTAAAAATTGTATTAATAGGAATAATTAGGTCAGCTGAAACAGGACAATTTCTAGTCTCTAAAAATAACAGCAGTGATAAAACAAAAATCCTTTGGAAGTGACAATTCTCCACCATGCATATGTGCATCCCTGTTAAAACATGATCAGTGATCTTTCTCAGGCAGGCATTATTTGTCTTCAAAAATTATGCACTGGCGTCCTGAATGGTTTTCAATCCCCCTCCCCCAAATACAAACTTGCTCCAGAAGAAAATCAATGAAAGCCCTGTAAATACAAGAGGATAAGCCTACTGAGTTCGCTATAAAAATCAAACCCTTATGAAATAAACCAATGCTCAAGGATGACAGTTTTTGAAGGGACAATCAGGGAGTGATGGATATAGTTCAAAATTTTGCTGCATAGACCCTTTCTCCAAGGATTCCAAGCTTAGCCTTCCATAGTAATATGCTTCACTTACATCATTTGTTAAATACATTTTTAGAGATGTAAAATAGGATCTAATCATTTTTAATATTGAGTCAATGGGAAAATGCACTCCAAATTCTAAAAGGAATTAATTTACAAATAAACAACTGGAATAAAATTATTTTTATATTAATGAGATATGGTCCAAAACTGAAGGAGATATGGTCCAAAACTCTAGAAGCTCATACAAGAAATGTAGATAGGAAAAACATAAATTCAAGAGCTGAAGCAAAGTATTTGAGCAATAAATAAGAGGCAAGGTAAGATCACTAGGGAAGGCCTTGGTTAGCAAAGGCTTGGTGTGTGCTAGTTTCGGGAGTCTACACACTGGGAGCTATTGAAAGTTATTAAAGAAGTGACATGATGAAAGCAGAGGTTTAGGAATATTAATCGAGTGGCAGTTTCTATGACAAAAGGATGATTTCTGTTACTTGTTGGTGTGGATTTGCAGTTTTAACCTTTGAGGTTTAAGCATTTTTAATATGCTTTCTCTGTGTTAGAATATATCTTGCTGCTATTCTCATGCAGACTGGATTCCTTGTCTTGTCTCCTAATTTTACAATTCATTTATTTATTAAAAAATTTTCATCAAGCACCTCCTGTGTGTCAGGCATTGCTGTAGGGATACCACAGTGAGAATTACAAACCTAGGCCCTATCCGCATGAAGCTCAGAGTCTAATAGGGTGCCTATTAAACCACCAACGTGGTTTACATTGGTGAATGTTACACGTAAGCTTGAGAAGAATCTGTATTCTGCTGTTGTTGGATGGAATATTCTATAACTGTCAATAGACTGAGTTGATTGATAGTGATGTTCAGCTCAGCTATATCTTCATTGATTTTTCTGCCTTCTTGATTTATCAGTTGCTGACAGGAGGTGTTACGTCTCCAACTTTAATAATGGATTTGCCTGTTCTTCCTCCAGTAATTCATCACATTTACCATATAAGTGTTCCTATCAGTTTGTGTTTGCAGCAGCTTCTGTTCCAGGTTAAGCAGATCTCGGTGACTGTCTGGATTTGTCTATTCATACAGATTTTGGGGTGGGAATTTTTCCTGCAAATTCAGATTTCTAAGGAGTCAAGAAGAGTCATTGATTTTCAGGTTATCCACCTTTTTTTGTTATGACATGATTGATGACTCCCAAGCACTATACATATTGGAGCTGAAACCAGAAGTCACAAACTTCTTGAACCTCTTTTCTAATTGGAATGGAAAGAGTGCATTCTCCAAATCAGTGGCTGCATACCCTTATGTTGAAGACTTGTTAGTCTGCTCTAGCAGTGATACCACATCTGGCAAAACAGTTGGTGCTACTAATTGGTTAAGTCTGCAGTAGCCTACAGTCTTTCTCCAAGATACACCTAGTTTATACAGGGGTCAGACTGGCAAATTAAACAGGGCTATGTTAGGCCCTCTTCCTTGGGATAACAAATTGTTCTTGTTTTACAATTTTGGCCCTGGGTGGGGAAGGCACAATTTCTCACATTTCCATTAGGTTTTCTGCACCATGATAGCTTTTACTTCAGAGATGAGGGCCCAATGGAGGGTTAACTTCAACTGCCAAGTATATCTACTTCAATTACTTAGGGACTGGAAAAAGTATCACTGTGGGAGTAGGGGAGTCTGTGGGCACATTGGGTCCAGTGTGATTTGGACTTCAAGCACAGATTGCCATTCTGGGGATCAATGTCAACTCAGACCTCGAAATGTCTGGTTATTTCCTTTCCCACAGTGTACAGTCACCTGTAAAAGTGGTCAGAGGTCTCTTCAGGGGAAGACTGGAGATATTGTCATGATATGTACTTGGACTGATGTTGTGGGGTCCTTCCTTTTAGGAACCTAGCCACTTCTTTGGTCTATGATTTCTGGATCTGAAAATTGGTTCAGGTCTGGGAAATGAGCAAACAGCTATGTTTTCTATTGGGTTAACGTCCTCAGCCTCTCCTCCTCCATTCTTAATTTTTTTTAATTATAGCCGTTGAACAGAACCATCATGAATTGGCTTGGCAGCCAGGATTGGAGGTGGGGCAGCTCCTGAGGCGGGGGGGAACTGGTTGCCTTGCTGGAGAGAGGCCTGTCGAGCAGCTTCCAGAACAGTGAGTGCTCTAGCCCTTACTAGAGCTAGAGGTGGGCCACCTCTGCCCATCCAGAGGGTCCAGGTGGAGTTGTAGAGCTGACATCATCACGAGCATCCATCCAGCTGTCCTGTCACAGTTTTAGGATCCCTGGTTATCCGCATCAGGACCCTGCCCTTCACATAACAGGCCTGCTTGGACTGGGTATCCAAATGCCTCTGGAGCTCTGCAACCCTCACAATCGGGTCTTCAGCCTCGCTGTTCTATTGTGGCTGCACTTTCACTACTGGTATAGAGGGCCTCTTTAGAAGCTACCACAAAGGCTCTCTGCTTTTCACTCTTAGATATTAAGTGCTTGCTAACTATTCTCAGCCTCTCATTATCCTTATGAAGGATGACAATACAATTGGGCAATAATCCCATATTTTCCAAATGCCTGCATCATGGCTTCTTCCACAGTATTTCCCTACATGAGAACATTTTCCAAGGTCACCATCAGTGAAATCTTTAGCAACTCAACAGCCACACTGAGCCAGGATCTACTGGTGCCACATCTACTAATCAGGACAGCCCCTACTGCCTGCTACATAGTGAGCCAGTGCCAAATCCCATCTAACCTCCTGTTTTCTCATATCACTCCCAGTACCTCTAGTTGTAGATGTGGTCTTCTGAGAAGCAGATAACAAGATGGGGTTAAATGTGAAAAGATTCTATTATTAGAAATGTCTGTGTGAAAGGAAACAGGGAAGGAACAGGAGAGGGCTGGGAAAGTAGTCAACTGTAATGCAAGGCTGACCCCCAGTGAAGGGGAGAGGGAGAGAAGGTCCTGGAAGTGGAAGCATCCATCCCAGGCTGGCATGCAGCCTAAGGAAAGTCTGGCAAAGCCAGCAGGGAATCCTTAAGCCAAAGTCACTGACAGTGGGGTCCCATGTTTCCTAGGAATAGGTCTGCCTTGGTATCCCCACTGCACCTGATCATGGGCCTGGAACAGCCTGTGGGAGGTGTGGTCTTGATGAAAAGCAGTGATGGATTTTGAGCCCAACACCAAGGGTCCTCAGTCAGTTAACCTTCCTGTCCTGGGAAGTCCGTGAGGTGCATTCTCTGAGTGGACAGACTGACTGCTTTTCTTAAGGGCATTTCAGTTTTTCAAATGAAGAATCCTCCAATCTCCTACTCTTTGAGGGTTAATCCTAGCTGCTGGTTTTCTGGGAGTAGGGCAAGTTGGAGAGAGCTGTGAGTCCCATTATCCAGATCACATATTTTCATTTAATTATATTATTTTAGACCTGTATCTCACTCTCACCCTCATCTGTGCCTGAAGGCCCAAAGTCCAAAGCTACTGCAGCTTAATTTTTTTTCCAGAAAATAGACGACTGACTGAAGGAGAGTATCCTGGCACATGGGGTGGCAGAGGGGTCCCAGTAACTAACTGCTCCATGTACGTATATATGTTCAATTAATCTCTCAGTTTCCAGCTCCATCCTCACCTCCACCTTCTTCAGCACCTGGTGCTGCCAAGTTCTAAGGCACTAAGTGGGTCTGAAGAGTGACTGCTCTAATTTCACTGATATTCCTCTCGGCAGGCACTTTGCTGTTTCTTCCTCAACTCTAAGTTAATGACTATTCCTCCAACTGAGGGTCTTCCAAAATTTGTTAATACATTTGTCCAAATGCATAGAATGTACAGCATCAAAAGTAAACCCTAGGGTAAACTATGGACTTCGGGTGATTATGATGGGTCAATTTACGTTCATTTTGATGAGTGATGTTGATAAGGGGAACGGCCATGCATGTGTGGGGTAGAGGGTATACGGGAAATCTCCATACCTTCCTCCCAATTTTGTTGTGAACCCAAAACTGCTCTAAAAAATAAAGTGTTATGTAAGTAAATAATTTTAAAAATTGCCTAGAGAGAAAATGAGAACACATTTTGGATTTTGCAAAACTACATTAGTCATTAAGTACCTTGGACCATTAAAAGCAATACATTTGTGATTCCAATTATAAAATTATTATACACATCAGAAATCCTTTAAAAATTATAAAACCATACTATAATAACCTTAAGGTTCATTCTAGAGTTTGATTCTTTATTTTACTTACTTCAAAATAAACTAGTATTTAAAAACGATTTTATCATAGGCACATAGTCTCTCATCCCATCACTTCCAGTTCATTAGAAGACCCACAACTTAAAGTTCTTGGTCTTCCCAAGGAGCTGGTTTTATCTGATTATATAATCAGTCATCATGTACTAGAAAACTGCAGCCTAAAAAGATATCCTAGAGCTACAGCTAAATTGAAGACACCACTAGAAACTACCCACCCCACCCCAAATCATGCACACACAAAATTAATTCTTACTATCATGGAAAAGCTGTTCTGTTTTGTTTTTGAAACTAAACAGATCTTAGCATTCCAAACAGTATCATACTTCACCTATATTCATGTCTTAATTTGCTTGTAAAAAGTCACCTTCCAACAGGAGATTGAAACAACAGGGAAAGAATAAGAAATTTCAGGATACTATTCACATACCTGAAATCAAATATACTTAGATATTTTTTAAGTCCCTTTCATCTATACCAAGTGGAAAAGAAGCTCTATTTGCCACTTATTTTTTAAAAAACAATCGCAATTACTATACTGAGGGGCACATAAAAACTACAAGCTTAAAAAATCACTCTATTGAATGCTTACAAGAGAAAAACCTGAGAATACAATTAATCACAACTCCTAGATATGCTGTACCTCTTAGTGAAAGCAATTGCAACAATGAAGGAGCACGGCGTTCTGCATGCTTAAATGACAAGCGCCCCCTGGTGGACAACATTGTTATTAGATTTATAAATAAAATCTGTAACTTTTCTCTGATTTGAGGCTACACCTGTCTCCAAATTAACCATTCTGATCTTTGGGGAGAACACGAATCTGGTGATGCCTATAACATAATACCTCATATTGATTCTACAGACTTCGTTTTTAGCTAATTGAACCTTTCTTTAAATGCCTTAAGATTATATTTATAAGGACGTAGTAAGGATTTGAATTTCGGCAAATTGGCTTTCTAGCAATTGATTCTCTACACATTGACCAAGAGTCCTGCAGAGAACATTTGAGGTGAGACTAAATATCTTCCCTCCCTTGTGCCTCCCCCAACCAGGCCGTCTTGTTGGCTTTAGGAGCGGGATCTCCTGTGCTCTAACCATCTGATTGACAGAGCATGTGTGCTGGTAAGAGGTTTCCTTGAAGGGTCCAAGTTGTCTGGATGTAGTGGAAAACAAAGGAGAGTACACTGATGGAAAAATTAGAAGCAGAGAGAAATAGGGGTGCTATGGTCTGAATGTTTGTGCCCCCCCCCCCAAATTCACATATTAAAATCCCAACGCCTGATGTGATGGTATCATGGGAGATGCTTAGGTTATGAGGTTTGAGCCCTCATGAATAGGATTAATGTTCTTATAAAATAGATCCTCCAGAGCTCCCTTACCCTTTCCACCATGTGAAGACACAGCAAGAAGGCGTTGTCTATGAACCAGAAAGTGAGCCCTTACCAAGCACTGAATCTGCTGGTGTCTTAATCCCGGACTTCTCAGCCTCCAGAACTGTGACAAATAAATTTCTGTTGCTTATAAACCACCCAGTCTGTAGTATTTTTTTTTTAACAGCCCAAACAGACTGAGATAAGGTGTCACTGATTTTGATTCAAGATGAGTCAAGGACCAAGACTCTCGCTGTCAGAGAGCTGACCACAGGGAAATTGTGGAAGTTGGTGATAAAGACTTTATAGTAACTCTTGTCGCAAGACATGCTGTCTTGCACATCTTTCTCTGAGGGATATACATTCCTTAAATTTGTTTGTTTCTTTTTCCCAAATTGTGCTCTGTAATACAACCTATTGAAATGCCTGCTAAAAAGACCAATGTTCAGGGCTTATCCTAGACCTACGAAATGAGGATCTCTGGGAGTAATGCCTAGAATGTATACTTTCAATAAATTATCCATGTGATTCTCTTTTTTTTTTTTTTTTTTGCGGTACGCGGGCCTCTCACTGTTGTGGCCTCTCCCGTTGCGGAGCACAGGCTCCGGACGCGCAGGCTTAGCGGCCATGGCTCACGGGCCCAGCCGCTCCGCGGCATGTGGGATCTTCCCGGACCAGGGCACGAACCCGTGTCCCCTGCATCGGCAGGCGGACTCTCAACCACTGCGCCACCAGGGAAGCCCTATCCATGTGATTCTTACAGAGTTTGAAAATTAAAGAACCACTACTCGAAAGACTGACCAGCAGCTAAGGATGCAGCAGTGCTGGGCAGTAAAGGGAAGTTGGGAAGTAGAGGAGCCAACCCTCTTTCCTGTTTGTGGCACAGTATCAGAGGTACTAAGCTTGACTTGGCCTGAACAAGCTAATCTAGGAAACAAGACATGCACTGTCAAATGTGAGTAGTGACAGTAAAGCACTGAAAGATTACTCAATTTATTGCTGGGGAACCCTCTGCAGGGCTGCATGGTACGAGCCATCAAGCTCTGATAAAGAGCGCAGTGCATCCTTAGCTCTGTAACCTGACTACCTAACTAGAGATTAATGAAGAGGCCTGGAGGGCCAGGTCAGAACCTGAGAAATAGCTATTGCTCATCAGAGGTGAAACAGCCAGATTAGCCTTAACTTTTAGTTATTTGGTATGCTTAAAACAGATTCTAGCCTTCCAGAAAGGCTACAGATCTTTGCAGGACACACCTGGAAATTCCTGATACATTAGGGAGCCTCTACATTCTTTTTCTGGTGGACACAAACAGAAGGGGCTAGAAAATGTATACCCAGCTAGCCCAAGGGAAGTAAAGGTTCTGAGCTTTTTATTAGAAGCTTTAACTCCCTGCAGAAGCCCCTGCTTTCTGGGCAGGTACAAAGAACCACAAAATTCTGCGAGAGCTTTAAGAAGGTACCAGAAGATTCACAACTGTGTAACAGCACAGCTAAATAAGTCAAACAGATTGCACATCTCTGGGCCTTACCCTTGCCCTTATTCCTTCCAAATAGATTAAGGTTAATCTCACAACAGACTTGTTTTTTTTGTTGTTTGTTTGTTTTTTGTTTTTCTTGTTTTTGCAGCTACGCGGGCCTCTCACTGTTGTGGCCTCTCCCCTTGCAGAGCACAGGCTCCGGATGCGCAGGCTCAGCGGCCATGGCACACGGGCCCAGCCGCTCCGCGGCATGTGGGATCTTCCCGGACCGGGGCACCTGGTCCCGTGTCCCCTGCATCGGCAGGCGGACTCTCAACCACTGCGCCACCAGGGAAGCCCACAACAGACTTGTTTCAATGAAATTTTACTTCTCCTTTATCAAGGGAAGGAAGGAAGAGAACTAACACGCTGCTCACTCTGTCAGCCACTATGCTTTTGGCTTGACATATCTCTAGTAGTCTGCATGACAACCTTGCAAAAGAGTTTAACTAACTCTATTTTACAGATGAGGAAATTAAGCCTCAGAGAGATGAAATAACTTCCTTAGTGTCCCATAGTTTGAATTTGAACCAGAACAGTTTAATTCCAGAAGCCATGTTTCCATGGCTTACACTCACTCCATTTTCTCACCCCTACTTTCCTCTGCACCACTTTTTTCCCCCAATATCCTCTCTTCTGGTTAGCACTTGCTTACATCCTTCGCCTCTGAATAATTTGCCCAAACTATGGACCATGAGCTCTATCCTACCCTGCACCAGAAGTTTCCTGGAGAACATCCTTCTGCTGATCATTCACAAACCTTCTCCTCCCTTGGCTTCTGGGATGCCACTCTTGCCCACTTCTCCCCCTCATCCTTTTTCAATATTTTTCCTTCTCATTGATCTTCACTGAATTACCTTAAATGTTAGTATTTCCCAGGGTTCAATCCTCAATTCTATTTGTCAGACTATATATTTTTGCCTGAGCAATCTCTTAAACTTTCATGACTTCAAGTGGCACTGATGACTCCATGGCCTCTATTTCCAGAGAGACAACGTTCTGCAGTCTAAAACTATTTCCAGTTGCTGACTGACCACTGGTATCTGTGTAATACACACAAACCTAAGTCATTTCCTATTATCCCCACTAGTTCTGATTTCTAGAGCCCTGCTCATTTTAATCCACAAAGTTATTCAAGCTTAACCATCCTCAAATCCTCTCCCACTCTCACCCGAGTATCCAGATACTTATAAAATCCACATTCCTCAACATCTCTTCAATCTGTCACCTCTGCTCCATCCCCATATACTACTGTCCAAGCTGAAAAACACCTTCCCTTACTTAGATTATTACAAGAGCATCCTAACTGGTTTTCCTGCTTCAAGTCTCACCCATCCCTGGGGAATCCTGGGGGGTGGGGTAGGAAATGACTTCAAAACTGTATACAAGGGCTTCCCTGGTGGCGCAGTGGTTGAGAGTCCGCCTGCCAATGCAGGGGACACGGGTTGATGCCCCGGTCCGGGAAGATCCCACATGCCGCGGAGTGGCTGGGCCCGTGAGCCATGGCCGCTGAGCCTGCGCATCTGGAGCCTGTGTTCCGCGGCGGGAGAGGCCGCAACAGTGAGAGGCCCGTGTACCGCAAAAAAAAAAAAAAAAAAAAAACTGTATACAAAATACTTCAGTAGCTTCCCATCACATATAAAAAGTTCACACTCCCTAACATGGATACAAAATCCTTTATTATGTAGTCCTTGTATGTATTTCCAAGCTCATCTCCCATCACCTCTCTTATTTATTCCTGACATACTAACTGTAGACCTGGGGTGTCTTCAGATAGATCGATCCAGAGGGATGTTATCTTTATTTGAAAATTTGAATATATGCATATCTCATGATCTAAAAACTCTGCTATAAGTGTGCTAGAGCAGCGGTTCTCAAACTTTCGTGTGTATTCGAGTTAGCTGGAGAACTAATAAAGACTGCAGAGCTAGCAAGCTGGATAAAGAATGGGGCTGAACTTTATATTTTTATGAAGTTCTCCAGGTGATTCTGTTACTATGGAAGTTTGAGGACCACTGCCCTAAAGCAAGGGCCAGCAAATTACAGCCTGGACACCAAATCTGGCTGTGGCCTGTTTTTGTAAAGGAAGATGTGTTAGAACACAGCAGTGGAAATGTGTAGTTGCAAGGGAGATGGGGCGACCTATAAAGCTGAAAATATTTACTCTCTAGCCTTTGCAGAAAAGTTAGCAAAGTCCAGAGGAACACTCTGTACTCGGAGACATTTATAAGGATGTTCACCTTGGCAATGTTTGTCATAGTGAGATTTTGAAAAGTCTTCAATGTACTGAAATAGAGGAATACATAAATTAGGATATGTACATCTAATGGAATACTATACAGCAGGTAAAATTTACTAGATCTTTATGTATTAACATGGATAGAATTTTTAAAAAATAGAAGAATGCCACGTACAGCATGATATTTTTTATATGAATGTTTAGACACAATATATGTAGAAAGGTATTTTATTTTATTTTTATTATTTATTTTTTTGGGGGAGTACGCAGGCCTGTCACTATTTTAGCCTCTCCCGTTGCGGAGCACAGGCTCCAGACGCGCAGGCTCAGAGGCCATGGCTCACGGCCCCAGCCGCTCTGTGGCATGTGGGATCTTCCCAGACCGGGGCACGAACCCACGTCCCCTGCATCAGCAGGCGGACTCTCAACCACTGCGCCACCAGGGAAGCTCTAGAAAGGTATTTTAAAATAAACTGGAATGGCATATACTAAATCCAAGATCATCTTGCCCCGACTCTATAAAGTATTTTCATTAAAAAAGCTGAGGTCAAAAAGTGACAAAAATCCAAAGATTTGCAAATACTACAATATATTTTTTGCCATATTGTCCTCTGTGGGTTTTGTTGTATTTAAAATTGAAACTAGAAATACCCTAAACTATTGAACTATAGGGGAAAGTAATTGAATATTAATAATCCAATGCAATGGAATATAATGTAGCCCTTAAAAATGTACATGAAGAAAACATAAGAAATAATTGATTTAAATGTCCATGGTGAACATAGCAATAAAATACAAAATTGTCCATGAAGTAAGGTTACAATTACATATTTTTTTTAAAGTGCAGTCCTTTTTTTTATTCCTTTTTTCCCCTTTTGGTTGTCTTATCTATTGAGTTGTTCCTTTTAATCAATATATATACACACCAAAAATTACTAAGAAGACAGCAGTAGATGTGTTTAACTTAATACTTTTCTTCTCTTTTATTTTCCAAATAATATTAAATAAATACATATTACCTTAAAATGAAATGTGGTGATAGAGCTTGTGCGTGGCAGATGGAACTGACTGCACATCCAATGTCCATCTTCCCCTTCGTCCTACTATGCTCAGTTAAAACACTACAAATCTCAGCCTTCCTTGCAAACATGGGTGGCCAGGTGATAAAGTTCTAACCAATGAGATGTACAGGGAAACTGCTGGGTGCAGCTCGTTAAGAGGAAGCTGACTTGACTAGCTTTCACCTTTCCCTTTTCCCTTCTCCTACTTCTTTCCTTGAATGAGACTGTGAAGCAAGTGAGAAGCCACTCATTAAAGGATGGCAGAGTGGAAAGTCAGGAGGAGTCTGGATTCCTGAAGGCATTATAGAGCCACTGCACCAACCCTGACTGCATACCTTCCACCTTTCCTGTTACATGAGGAAAAGCTCCAAAATAACTTACTTGTTTAAGCCTTTCTCCTATATGCAGCCAAACATAACCCTTAACTGAGACATCTTGCTAAAATTAAAGTTTAACAAGTTATATCACTGTAAGACACTTTAAAGTTTATCTAATCATACTGCCTTCAGATGAGAAAAGTAATCTTCAGAAAGGTTGAAGGCTTGAAGCCCATCTGTATCCGAACAAGGACTAGAACCCCACTCTCACTTAAGTAAATACTTTTTTCTAAAATATTAAAATCAAGTCCACTTTAGTGGTCCAGGTTGAAAATAACTATTGGACATTTCATATTTCTTTTTCTAATGATAACATTTAAAGAAATTAGACATACACAGGTCAAAAACCAGTGTTCATCCTTCTGTTGCTCATAAGCAAAGCTGCACTTTGAAATTGCTCAAAATTAGTATTCAAACTAACTGACATCAGTTTCTTAAGTATGTGGGTTCAGGTTACTCCTAAAGACTAAGCAATCTACAACAAGGATAGAGAGTCAGTAAATTTACAAATAGCATTTGAAGTCATACTCTGTCCCACAAAACTCTGTCCCACAAAACAACTAATTTAGGCCCTTTTCTCTGATTATCAACCTAACAGAAAACCAAAAATGTTTGTATTACACAAATGGTACATGTCTGAATCTCACAAATATTGTTTCTGATATAAAGAATAAGACTATCGCTTTTGTCCTCGGAAAAGAGAGATTTCTTTCCTATCCTGGATATAGGATTTTTGGATCCCCAATGCTTTTTGCTCAGTAGTTGGCTACTTCCATCACCAACTCCCCGGTTAGATTCCTAATCCCCGCTCTTCAGACAAACGCCCCCTGGATTCCACTGTGTAAGAAAACCCAGGTACTCAGGGCATCTGCCCAGAGAATAGAGAGGACCAGCTCCTTAAGAGCCTGAACTTTCATTCTCTCTCCTTTCTGCTTAGTATGTGGCCCCACTCTTGGTTCTTCTAACATTTCTTTTGTTCTTTACTGAAGAGAAATGTAATTCTCTGCCTCCAGCTCTAAACCTCTTAAAGAAAGACATTTTCTTCAAGAATAAGACAAATTCATCAAGGGAAATAAGTATTTTTGTGAACATGAATAGATTACAGAGCCTGAGGTAGCAATGAGAAAACTGATTAAATGCTTTTTAGATATGCTACAGAGTCTTCTCCCATGTCACACCAGCACTTGTTGCTACCCTCCAGGAGGCTAGATACCCCGTTTCTTGAGCCATGACTGGGGGTAGGCTGTCAAGAAGCAGGAAGCCAGAATATATTATATTCTGTAGGTAGAACTTGATATTTTATATTATGTAGGTAGTAATAAAGTTCTACCTACAGTTAAGAAACACTAAGCTTAAAAGAGCCCTTGCAGCAATTTCTAAATACCACAAGATGGAGCTATGACTCCATGGCAGAGGAAAAAACTTCACCACTTTTCCAACAACAAAAAAACACACGTTATTTTCCTGACTTTCCAACACACAGACATAAGGGTATTTCTGGGTTGTAAATAACAGAGAGGTCTGCAAAAAAGTTAATTTCTCCCTCAATTCATTAACAAAAATACAAGATTTTTCTATGTCTTTCACTAAAGGTTTGCAGTTATTCAAAGAGCACTCTCCATAAACGCCCAGGGCTTCTGTGAATACAGCAGGCATCTTAGTGCTCTACCTACAGCTACTGAGAAACACATTATTTCTGATCAGCAGTATCAAAGGGCTGTTGGTATAGCAGAGTTAAATGGCAGAGGTTTAAGAGGGAGAGACTCTGACTCCACATTTCCAGACTGTGTGAAACTGAGTAAATCATTCAATCTCTTTAAGCTTAGAATCACATGTATTAAAATAACAATATAAAATTGTATGTCATGGGGTTTGTTGCAAGACTGAAATAATGTATATAAGTTAATTTGCATATTACATATGTTTAATTTAGGACAAGTTATTATAGTTATTAGTGTAATATTAAGTCCTGCCAATTTGGCTGAGTATTGTATTTTCATTTTCATGCAAAGTACCCTTGGTTTATTTACGAGATTTCCATGTTTTTCTGAGTATTCTTGAAATAAAAATTCAGCAAGAGTTCAACATAAGTCATGCTTTGGGCCTCCTCTACATTAAAAAAAAATATTAACAAATATTTGAATGAATGAAAAACAAACGATACTCTTTGTAAAGTAGAAAACATAAATTCATTTATTGGAGATTTAAATTATCTCTCAAAAGAAGAAAGATGTCACTAGGGCAACCAAAAGAAAAAGTAGGTGAAGCAGCCCAGTGCGGTTGCAGGGTAATTTATGGGTTCTAGGAACTAGAATGGAACTGTTTTAGATGGGGATGAGAGAGGTATTTCTGAGTTAAACAGGCTCTTTCAGGTTGTAAGGAATACACTCAGGTTTCCCCCCAGCCTGACCACCGAGATCCTTTCACTTCCATTTTGTTTGTACCTGCAACAGAATCCCTGCCCAGCTTTTTACAGGAGAGACCAAGCTGAAGGCCTTGTTTATAGGATTCTTTACATCACAGGAAAGCTCCACTGAATAAGATATTTTATTTGGACCTTGTCACAGTCTTTAAACTTTTGTTTGAAATCTGTATGGGGAAAAGTACACATAATTTCTTTCAATCATTCCTTTCGTTTCAACATCTTTTACTCACCACTGGCATCCATTCATAGACACGAATAGAAGACAGTCTGTCTACAATAAAGCAAATGTGAGCAACTGATGTTTTATCAATTTTAACTCCACTTATAAAACATATATATAGGCGCTTCTGTACCTGAAGGATTTCCACAGATCTTTTCCATTTTCTCTTTGAGAGAAACAATCTGCTTTTCTAGTTGGTCATTCAATTCAAGTTGTGTCTCATAACGGGTTTTCCATTCACCACCTGAGTGAAGAGGTGGGGACGGTCAAGCTCACCTCACCACCTCTCATTTATTCATTAAAACAACATTAATTAGCTCCATTACTATACTGGACTTTATTAGTAACACAGATGTACTGGAGGGAACTCATGTCTAAGCGTGCGTTCTCCGTTACACAGGATCTGTGCAGACACCAGACTCACCTATTCCCACCCAGCCGGCCTCACTGTCACTATTGTGATCCCTGGTCTTCTTACTCTCCACCCACTTTTGTCTTTAGTTCCTTGTGTATCCTTATAAGGAATTCTATTAGAGGAAATATCAGGAACATGTTTCTTTCCTTGGAACTTGAAATATCCATATATTACAGCCTAAGGAGTACTAGCTTCCCGTCCAATGTCATATTCATTTTTTTCCTTTGCAAAAGAATTCTGAAATCCGTTCAACAACTACCAATTATGTGTTTGCTGTGTTAAAAGCACAAAATACCTTACATATATAAACTAATTTAATCCTAATTTACAAAAACTTACCCATTTTACAGATGAGGAAAACAAGGTTCAGAGATGTCAAATAACAGTATTAAGATGACAAAGTAATAAATGGGGAACTGGGGTTTCAACCAGTTTGTTCTGACTTGAAAGTGTGTCCTCTTATCCGCTGTGCTATGGTAACACTCTTTACCTTCGGCTACCTATTCAGGTATCTTCTCTTATCTGTAAGCAGTTTTCTTTCACTAAATCCCTTTGGCTACTGAGGCCAAAACATTTGTCTTCTTGCTCTGGGAGGAGGAGGAAGATGCAGCCTAGAATTAAAACCTCCTTTTCGGCTCCAAGGCCCAAAGGTAATTTTTTTTTTTTTTTTTTGAGTCTTGAAAGTCACACTTTGTAGAGAGAAAAAATGGTGTTTCTAAACTTTAAATGCTCTTTGCATATATGGGGCAACTTCTACTACATAATGGCTGATGGAGGAGTCTAAGCAGAAAGACTTACTAGCTCACACCACTGCCAGCCTCCCCAACCTTAACACAACCCTGCCCTCACTCTCATTTCTAGTCAGATGTGGTCTACCAAAGAGAGGGGCAGGAACGCCCTTCCAAACCGAAGTCCAAAGTCATTAATCCAAATGCTTAACAAGTGGATGGAGACCCACAAAACTGGAGATTGATAAAATTTTTGCTTTCTTTTCACATACCAGCATTGCCCCCCCACACAAATGTGGTCAGCTTCCTGCTGTCAACTGTTTTCTTTTTCTGAAAAAGGACCACACTGAGTTTGGCTTTCCCTGCCACACTTTGTTCTGTGATAAGCCAGAAGTACTGATTTCATACTGAGGTTTGTAACTTTTACAAAATTTTTGAAAAATAGTTTTTCATCTGACTTTAAAATGCAATAATGTTTAAATTATGCTTTCAACTGGGAATAAGATTAGCAATTCAAAATAGCAAGTTTCTGGAATAATCCTGATACTAAGGAATGTTCAGAGCCATCTAAAACCAGCCCAGGTAAGAGATGTGGTGCTCTCATTAGATGGTCACAATAAATGTGACCCTAAAAAAGATGATCCTTGACCTTGAGCACCACAGCAGCCAACCTATCAAGGCCTAAGATGTACTTAATTATCAAAATACAGATTGTGAGGATAAAAATTTAGCAGAAACATTTGTGTCTCTTGGGAGAAAAAATACCCTGAGCAGTAACTCCATGAAACCACTGCTTTTGCAGTAATTCTAAAAACAAACAAAAAACAAGCACTGTACCTTTGAAGGGAAAAATTAAATTGCTTTGCAGTCTCAAAGAGGGATCTTGGCTAGAATCACTACAATGAAAAACAAAATCAAACCAAAAATTGAAAAATTCTAGAAATATGCTTCATGGTCAAAATTGACCTTAAAAGAGGAAGTTCATAAAGCGAGAGAATATTAGGTGGAGGCTTATCTTTCAGATATGGACATTTTTTTTCCCAAAGAGAGATAGCATGTTAACAAAAACAAAACAAACAAAGCCCAACTAAACAACGTCAAATAATAATTTTTAAATTGTTAAGAAGAACACAGTTGAACTGATTGAAACTTGACCCTACATGGACATTCATGTTTGTGTTGTTCACTATATTTATGATTACAGTGATGGAGTTATATTAACTTGAAAAGACTTTGTAAAATAAGAAAATGTTAACAAGGAAAGGAAAGAGCCTACTATGTGGCACTGTACGAGGCACTAGGGATTCAAAAATAAAATAGACACAATCCCTGCCGTCAATCAGCAGTAGGAGAAGTTGGGAGGGGTGGGGAGTACAGAAACATAGCCAGAACATTTAAGAAATTTTTGGTTAATTGGTTGTAATGGTACACAAAGAAAGATATCCAATCTGGAAGGTGGCAGAAGGGAATCAGAAATGGGGAGGTCAAGATTGAAGAGGGACAGAAAATGCTTCTTGGGGGGAATGACACCTGTTCTAAGTCAGAGAGGGTAAAAAAGAATCTTCAAACAGCAAGAACTGCATGAACAAAAATGCCAACATGTACAAAAAGGGGGCACGGTGCAAAGACTATCTCTTTGAGTAAAGTTGCCCCCCAGCAAATTTTCAGAAGACTCCATGAGGAAAAACATCCCCAAAGTAGGACTAGTGGGTTTAAGCCATGTCTCCACCAGTTTATTTCTGTGATCCTGAGCAAGTTACATTTCCTGTGCCTCAATTTCTCAACTGTAAAATAAGGATAATTAAAGTTCCTACACTATAGGATATTGACAGGATTAATTAAAACATGTGAAGGCTTAAAGCAGTGCAGGGCACACAGAAATTGCTATAAAACTTAGTTGTTTTTGTTATTATCATTTTTATCATCATAAGAAATTTACTGCAAAATTTTTTCCCCAAAGGGTAGTACTACACTGCTATCAGTAATGTATAAAGTTCCTATTTCACTTATAAAAAAATCTCTACTTCTTTTATAGGCAACAAATTTCTTTGACTTAAAAACAAGTTGGATATTTTCCCATATTCACGAGTTGTCTCTGTGTCCTACTCATATTTATCTACTGGGAACTTAGTGTTTTCTAACTGAATTGCAGAGGACATAGATGTGGTGAAAATATAGACCTTTTGTCCATCATTTTGGCTACCAATGTCTTTCCCAGATTACTGTTTGACTTCTCATATTGGTCTTTTTTCCTTTAAATCGAGGGAAGCTATTTTCACAAGGGAAATCAAACCTAAACATGTTTTCCTCAGTGATTTATTGCTCTTTAAGAAAGGCCTTCTTTATCCATAAACAAATATACATTCATCTATATTTTCTTGGTTCATTTTAAAATATTTAAATCTTTAAATTTTAAATATTAAATCCATCTGGAAGGTTTTATTTTATTTTATTTTAGAGTAATTTTTGTTTATTTGGCTGCCCCGGGTCATAGTTGCGGCATGCAAACTTTAGCTGCGGCATGTGGGCTCTGGTTCCCTGACCAGGGATGGAACCCGGACCCCCTGCATTAGGAGCACAGAGTCTTAGCCACTGGACCACCAGGGAAGTCCCCCCAGAAGTTTTGAGAATTAAGTATACAGTGAAGATCTAAAGGGATTATTTTTCTAAATATTATACCAATTTTCCAAATGGAATTTATTGAATAATTCATCACTTTAAAAGAAGCTCATGTTTTTTTCTTTTTTTTGGCAGTGCCATGCAGCATGCAGAATCCTAGTTCCCTGACCAGGGATCAAACCCATGCCCCCTGCATTGGAAGCACGGAGTCTCAACCACTGGATGGCCAGGGAAGTCCCTCTTTTAGCTCTTTTAAAGCTCTGTGTGGTGACACAGATTCCAATAAAACATTACTGGTAATTGGCTCTTTGGTTCCAGTTCTCTGCCCAGAAGCCCTTTCCCAAACTTGGGCAGGCAGGCTAAAGTTGTTCTTTCTTGATGGTGGGAAGGGGAAGACAGTAATTAGAAAGTGATAGCTTCATGATTTTTATGGAATGTTTGTGTCCCTCTAAAATTCATATGTTGAAGCCCTAACCCCATGTGACTTTAGTTGGAGGTGGGGTCTGTGAGAAAGTGATAAAAGTTAAGTGAGATCATAAGGGTGGGGCCATAATCCAATAGGGCTACTGCCCTTATAAAAAAAGGAAGAGGCACCATAGCTTGTTCTACCTGCCATGTGAGAACACAATGAGAAGGTGGTCATCTGCAAGGCAGGAAATGGGTCCGCACTAGAGACCAAATCGGCTGGCACCTTGATCTTGGACTTCCAGGATCTAGAACTATAAGAAAATAAATTTCTGTTGTTTAAGCCACGCAGTCTTACGGTACTTTGTTATGACAGCCCGAGCAGACTAAAACAATGATCATTTGGTACTTTCCTATTTCAATGTCTGGTGCAGTTTTTGTAATAATCTATTTCCCACAAGTCTCATAAATGAAAATAGTTTTCTCCTTTTTTTCATAGATAACTGAAAACAATTTTTTAATTAACTTAGTAACCTGGCCCTGAATTTCACACTAGTACAACATTTTAATAAATTAGAATCTCTTTCTGTTATGGACTGAACTGTGTCTGCTTCCTCCTCCCAAATTCATATGTTGAAGTCCTACGCTCCCAGTACTCAGATGTAACTGTATTTAGAGATAGGACATTTAAAAAGCTCATTAAGGTTAAATGAGATCATATGCTTAGCCCTAATCCAATATGACTGATTTCATTATAAGAAGAAATTAGGACACAAACAGGTACAGAGGGAAGACCATGTGAAGACACAGAAAGAAAGCCTTCAGAAGAAACCAACCCTGTGAACATCACACCCTTGGACTTGTAGTCTCCAGAACTGTGAGAAAATAAGTTTCTGTGGTTCAACTCAGCCTGTCTGTGGTACATTGCTATGGAAGCTCTAGCAAACTAATATACTACCTATTTTGTTTTATTGATTTGTTTTCAGTTTTAATGACTTCAGCTTTACTATATATTGTAGGAGTCCCGTCAATTCCCCAAAATTTCTTATCAGTTATCCCTATTTATTCATCTCATTAACTTTAGAGTCAGTTATTGAAGTTAAGAAAAAACAGCTCTGTGTTTTAATAAGAATTACATATCAATAAATTAATTTGAAAAGAATGAGCATACTTATAACACCCAATTCTCCTATATAGGAAAAGTCTATGTCCCCATTATAAAACCTTAATAATAAATTTCCCAATTTCATTTCACTTTAGGGTTTCTCTCCAGTATGAAATCCCTTAGGTTGAACAAGGTGAGAATTCCGTTTTTTTTTTTTTTAAACATCTTTATTGGAGTATAATTGCTTTACAGTGGTGTGTTAGTTTCTGTTTTATAACAAAGTGAATCACTTATACATACACATATATCCCCATATCTCTTCCTCCTTGTGTCTCCCTCCCTCCCACCCTCCCTATCCCACCCCTCTAGGTGGTCACAAAGCACTGAGCTGATTTCCCTGTGCTATGTGGCTGCTATCTATTTTACATTTGGTAGTGTATATATGTCCATCCAACTCTCTCACTTTGTCCCAGCTTACCCTTCCCCCTCCCTGTATCCTCAAGTACATTCTCTTGTAGGTCTGCATCTTTATTCCCATCTTGCTCCTAGGTTACTCATGACCATTTTTTTTTTTTAGATTCCATATATATGTGTTAGCATATGGTACTGGTTTTTCTCTTTCTGACTTACTTCACTCTGTATGACAGACTCTAGGTCCATCCACCTCACTACAAATAACTCAATTTCATTTCTTTTTATGACTAAGAAATATTCCATTGCATATATGTGCCACATCTTCTTTATCCATTCATCTGTCGATGGACACTTAGGTTGTTTCCATCTCCTGGCTATTGTAAACAGAGCTGCAATGAACATTGTGGTACATAATTCTTTTTGAATTATGGTTTTCTCAGGGTGCATGCCCAGTAGTGGGATTGCTGGGTCATATCGTAGTTCTATTTTTAGTATTTTAAGGAACCTCCATACTGTTCTCCATAGTGGCTGTATCAATTTACATTCCCACCAACAGTGCAAGAGGGTTCCCTTTTCTCCACACCATCTCCAGCATTTATTGTTTGTAGATTTTTTGATGATGGACATTCTGACCGGTGTGAGATGATATGTCATTGTAGTTTTGATTTGCATTTCTCTAATGATTAATGATGTTGAGCATTCTTTCATGTGTTTGTTGGCAGTCTGTATATCATCTTTGGAGAAATGTCTATTTAGGTCTTCTGCCCATTTTTGGATTGGGTTGTTTGTTTTTTTTGATATTGAGCTGCTTGTAAATTCTGGAGATTAATCCTTTGTCAGTTGCTTCATTTGCAAATAATTTCTCCCATTCTGAGGGTTGTCTTTTCATCTTGTTTATGGCTTCCTTTGCTGTGCAAAAGCTTTGAAGTTTCATTAGGTCCAATTTGTTTATTTTTGTTTTTATTTCTGTTTCTCTAGGAGATGGGTCAAAAAGGATCTTGCTGTGATTTATGTCATAGAGTGTTCTGCCTATGTTTTCCTCTAAGAGTTTGATAGTGTCTGGCCTTACATTTAGGTCTTTAATCCATTTTGAGTTTATTTTTGTGTATGGTGCTAGGGAGTGTTCTAATTTCATTCTTTTACATGTAGTTGTCCAGTTTTCCCAGCACCGCTTATTGAAGAGGCTGTCTTTTCTCCACTGTATATTCTTACCTACTTTATCAAAGATAAGGTGACCTTATGTGCATGGGTTTATCTCTGGGCTTTCTATCCTGTTCCATTGATCTATATTTCTGTTTCTGTGCCACTACCATACTCTCTTGATTACTGTAGCTTTGTAGTATAGCCTGAAGTCAGGGAGCCTGATTCCTCCAGCTCCGTTTTTCCTTCTCAAGATTGCTTTGGCTATTCGGGGTCTTTTTGTGTTTCCATATATATTGTGAAATTTTTTGTTCTAGTTCTGTGAAAAATGCCAGTGGTAGCTTGATAGGGATTGCACTGAGTCTGTAGATTGCTTTGGGTAGTATAGTCATTTTCACAGTGTTGATTCTCCCAATCCAAGAACATGGTATATCTCTCCATTTATTTGTATCATTAATTTATTTCATCAGTGTCTTATAATTTCCTGCATACAGGTCTTTTGTCTCCTTAGGTAGGTTTATTCCTAGGTATTTTATTCGTTTTGATGCAATGGTAAATGGGAGTGTTTCCTTAATTTCTCTTCCAGATTTTTCATCATTAGTGTATAAGAATGCAAAAGATTTCTGTGAATTAATTTTGTATACTGCTACTTTACCAAATTCATTGATTAGCTCTAGTAGTTTTCTGGTAGCATCTTTAGGATACTCTATGTATAGTATCATGTCATCTGCAAACAATGACAGTTTACTTCTCCTTTTCTGATTTAGATTCCTTTTACTTCTTTTTCTTCTCTGATTGCTTTGCCTAAAACTTCCAAAACTATGTTGAATAAGAGTGGTGAGAGTGGGCAACCTTGTCTTGTTCCTGATCTTAGTGGAAATGCTTTCAGTTTTTCACCATTGAGGACAATGTTGGCTGTGGGTTTGTCATATATGGCCTTTATTGTGTTGAGGTAAGTTCCCTCTATGCCTACTTTCTGGAGGGTTTTTATCATAAATGGGTGTTGAATTTTGTCAAAAGCTTTCTCTGCATCTATTGAGATGATCATATGGTTTTTCTCCTTCAGTTTGTTAATATGGTGTATCACATTCATTGATTCGCATATATTGAAGAATCCTTGCATTCCTGGGATAAACCCCCCTTGATCATGGTGTATGATCCTTTTAATGTGCTGTTGGATTCTGTTTCCTAGTATTTTGTTGAGGATTTTTGCATCTATGTTCATCGGTGATATTGGCCTGTAGTTTTCTTTCTTTGTGACATCTTTGTCTGGTTTTGGTATCAGGGTGATGGCGGCCTTGTAGAATGAGTTTGGGAGTGTTCCCCCCTCTGCTATATTTTGGAAGAGTTTGAGAAGGATAGCTGTTAGCTCTTCTCTAAATGTTTGATAGAATTCGCCTGTGAAACACCATCTGGTCCTGGACTTTTGTTTGTTGGAAGATTTTTAATCAGTTTCAATTTCAGTGCTTGTGATTGGTCTGTTCATATTTTCTACTTCTTCCTGGTCTGGTCTCATAAGGTTGTGCATTTCTAAGAATTTGTCCATTTCTTCCAGGTTGTCCACTTTACAGGCATATAGTCGCTTGTAGTAATCTCTCATGATCCTTTGTATTTCTGCAGTGTCAGTTGTTACTTCTCCTTTTTCATTTCTAATTCTACTGATTTGAGTCTTCTCCCTTTTTTTCTTGATGAGTCTGGCTAATGGTTTATCAATTTTGTTTATCTTCTCAAAGAACCAGCTTGTAGTTTTACTGATCTTTGCTGTCATTTCCTTGATTTCTTTTTCATTTATTTCTAATCTGATCTTTATGATTTCTTCCCTTCTGCTAATTTTGGAGGGTTTTTGTTCTTCTTTCTCTAATTGCTTTAGGTGTAAGGTTAGGTTGTCTATTTGAGATGTTTCTTCTTTCTTAAGGTAGGATTGTATTGCTATAAACTTCCTTCTTAGAACTGCTTTTGCTGCATCCCATAGGTTTTGGGTCATCGTGTTTTCATTGTCATTTGTTTCTAGGTATTTTTTGATTTCCTCTTTGATTTCTTCAGTGATCTCTTGGTTATTAAGTAGTGTATTGTTTAGCCTCCATGTGTTTGTATTTTTTACAGTTTTTTTCCTGTAATTGATATATAGTCTCATAGTGTTGTGGTTGGAAAAGATACTTCATACGATTTAAGTTTTCTTAAATTTACCAAGGCTTGATTTGTGTCCCAAGATATGATCTATCCTGGAGAATGTTCCATGAGCACTTGAGAAGAATGTGTATTTGGTTGTTTTTGGATGGAATGTCCTATAAATATCAATTAAGTCCATCTCGTTTAATTATCATTTAAAGCTTGTGTTTCCTTATTTATTTTTATTTTGCATGATCTGTCCATTGGTGAAAGTGGGTTGTTAAAGTCTCCTACTATGATTGTGTTATTGCCGATTTCCCCTTTTATGGCTGTTAGTATTTACCTTATGTATTGAGGTGCTCCTATGTTGGGTGCATAAATATTTACAATTGTTATATCTTCTTCTTGGATTGATGCCTTGATCATAATGTAGTGTCCTTCTTTGTCTCTTATAATAGTCCTTGTTTTGAAGTCTATTTTGTCTGATATGAGAATTGCTACTCCAGCTTTCTTTTGATTTCCATGGAATATCTTTTTCCATCCCCTCACTTTCAGTCTGTATGTGTCCATAGGTCTGAAGTGGGTCTCTTGTAGACAGCATATATATGGGTCTTGTTTTTGTATCCATTCTGCCAGTCTTGTGTTTTGGCTGGAGCATTTAATCCATTTACATTTAAGGTAATTAACGATATGTATGTTCCTATTACCATTTTCTTAACTGTTTTGGGTTTGTTATTGTAGGTCTTTTCCTTCTCTTTTGTTTCCTGCCTAGAGAAGTTCCTTTAGCGTTTGTTGTAAAATTGGTTTGGTGGTGCTGAATTCTCTTAGCTTCTGCTTGTCTGTAAAGGTTTTAATTTCTCCATCATATCTGAATGAGATTCTTGCTGGGTAGAGTAATCTTGGTTGTAGGTTTTTCTCCTTCATCACTTTAAATATGTCCTGTCACTCCCTTCTGGCTTGCAGAGTTTCTGCTGAAAGATCAGCTGTTAACCTTATGGGGATTCCCTTGTGTGTTATTTGTCATTTTTCCCTTGTTGCTTTTAATATTTTTTCTTTGTATTTAATTTTTGATAGTTTGATTAATGTGTCTTGGTGTGTTTCTCCTTGGATTTATCCTGTATGGGACTCTTTGTGCTTCCTGGGATTGATTAACTATTTCCTTTCCCATATTAGGGAAGTTTTCAGCTATAATCTCTTCAAATATTTTCTCAGTCCCTTTTTCTCTTCTTCTTCTGGGACCCCTATAATTCGACTGTTGGCACGTTTAATGTTGTCCCAGAGGTCTCTGAGACTGTCCTCAATTCTTTTCATTCTTTTTTCTTTATTGTGCTCTGCAGTAGTTATTTCCACTATTTTATCTTCCAGGTCACTTATCCGTTCTTCTGCCTTATTCCGCTATTGATACCTTCTAGAGAATTTTTAATTTCATTTATTGTGTTGTTCATCACTGTGTTTGCTCTTTAGTTCTTCTAGGTACTTGTTAAATGTTTCTTGTATTTTCTCCATTCTATTTCCAAGATTTTGGATCATCTTTACTATCATTATTATGAATTCTTTTTCAGGTAGACTGCCTACTTCCTCTTCATTTATTAGGTCTGGTGGGTTTTTACCTTGCTCCTTCATCTGCTGTGTGTTTTTCTGTCTTCTCATTTTGCTTAACTTACTGTGTTTGGGGTATCCTTTTCACAGGCTGCAGGTTCGTAGTTCCCATTGTTTTTGGTGTCTGCTCCAACTGGCTAAGGTTGGCTCAGTGGGTTGTGTAGGCTTCCTGGTGGAGGGGACTAGTGCCTGTGTTCTGGTGGATGAGGCTGGATCTTGTCTTTCTGGTGGGCAGGTCCACGTCTGGTGGTGTGTTTTGGGGTGTCTGTGGCCTTATTATGATTTTAGGCAGCCTCTCTGCTAATGGGTAGGGTTGGGTTCCTTTCTTGCTGGTTGTTTGGCATAGGGTGTCCAGCACTGTAGCTTGCTGGTTGTTGAGTGGAGCTGAGTCTTCGCATTGAGATGGAGATCTCTGAGAGATTTTCGCCGGTTGGTATTACGTGGAGCTGGGAGGTCTCTTGTGGACCAATGTCCTGAACTTGGCTCTCCCACCTCAGAGGCATACCCCTGACGCCTGGCTGGAGCATCAAGAGCCTGTCATCCACATGGCTCAGAATAAAAGGGATGAAAAATAAAGAAAGAAAGAAAGAAGAAGATAAAATTAAATTAAATTAAAAAGTTATTAAAATAAAAAATAATTATTAAAAAAATTTTAAAATAAAAAAAAGAAAGAGCAGCCAAACCAAAAAACAAATCCACCAATGATAACAAGTGCTAAAAACTATACTAAAAAAACAAAACAAAACAAAAAAAACCGGATAGATCAAACCCTAGGACAAATGGTAAAAGCAAAGCTATATAGACAAAATCACACACAGAAGTATACACATACACACTCACCAAAAGAGAAAAGGGGGAAAAAAATATATATATTGTTGCTCCCAAAGTCCACGTCCTCAATTTGGGATGATTCATTGTCTATTCAGGTATCCCACAGATGCAGGGTACATCAAGTTGATTGCGGACAAGGATGAGAATTCTTGCTGAATGGTTATTATTCCATTATAGTCATAGTCTTCTGCTATCTCTTCATGTAAGTCCTGAATATTTCTTATCAAGGGTATTGTCAGACATTTTATGATTCAGGCTGGAATTGTTGTGCAATCATTAAAAAAAACCCCCTATTTTCTAACTGGTTATTGCTAGTGTCTTGGGTTTTTTTTAATAAAAATTTCTTCCACCTCTGTATCCAACCGTTTTCTAATTTTTTAGTATATTATATATAATATATATATAAACTAATATATAATATATTATATAATATACATATATAAACTAATATAGTAGTTTTTCAGTTGATCCTCTGGAAAGTTCTGGATATCAAGTTATAAAAGTTAAAAATTATAATAATTTTATATCTTCCTAATAGCTATAATGCTTATTTCTGTTTCATATTTTATTGCTTGACTGGACCCTTCAAAACAATATTAAATTTTAATGGTGGCTGGAGGCATCTTTGCTTTTTTCCAGGCATGGTAATGCCTCTAATGTTTCATCATTAAGTGTTATTCCAGTTCAAGATAAATAGAAATATATTTTTTTAATAAGACAACTTGAATTTTATCAAAACCTTTTTTAGCACTTACTGAGACGAGTTTTAAAAAACTATTTGATCTACTAATACATTACTTAATAGCCAAAGAGTTTTTAACTAGAAACCAGCCTATAAATGAAGACTCAAAGGGAGCTTATAGGAAAGCTCTGGGATGGAGATGTAAATCTGTATGTTATCAGTATACAGATGGCATTTCATACCATATGACCAGAGGGGATCTCCTAAGTAGTGGGTGCATGTATCAAAGAAAAGTCAGAGGACTGAGCCCTGAAGCACTCCAAGTTTTTAGAACTCATGAAGATGAAAAGAAGTGAGGAGTGGCCAGTAGATATGAAGAAAACCAAGACAGCATGGTGTCCCAGAAGCCAAGTGAGTAATGGGTTTCAATGATGAAGGTGATCAGTTCTGGCAGTGCTGCTAATGTCAAGATGAGTACTGAGAGATGACACTGGATTTTGCAAATTGAAAGTCACTGGTGACCTTGATAAGAGCAGTTTCAGTTGATCAGAGGCAAAACTTCTGATTGGAGTGAGTCCAAGAGAGAATAAGACAATCATGCTTGTGCTGGGCAAATCCAGCCCATTTCTATGCCTAGATGAGCAATGTCCCAGAACCTCAGTAAATCAAGGCTCTCTTCTCCAGATGAAAAAACTTTAGAAGCAAACTTAAGAAACTTAAGTGGAAAGAAATAGAGGCTGAGTTTGGGATCTGATGGCAAAATGCCTGGATCCCAATTCCAGATCTATCCCTCCTCACCTCTATAGCCTTGAGAAAGACATTCAGAATCCCTGAATCTCAGTTTTTCATCTATAAAATGAGGTGATACTGTTTTCAAAGGGTAGTGGTGAGGTTTCAATTTTTTGAAATGCACTTAAACCCCTACACCAATACTGACTCTTCTCAATTTTTTAGGTCTTCTGGACATTTTCTTTCCTGTTCTTTGTCTTGTGGCCAAGCTTTAAGATGGTAAAATTCAGATTTACTTAAAACATAAACCACTCGTTTTGAATATAGTTTCCTATGAATCCTAAAGGGCTTCAAAAGGCCACTATGTGAATGTGAAGCCCTTTGAAGTTTGTTCTGCTTGCTGCTTTGCCTAAAAATTAATCCTGTTACAAAACAGGTAGATTAAATATGAATAAACAGGTAAGAGTGCAAATAAAAAAAAACGATTCTATTGAAATATTTTGCTGTACACAGAGCAGTGAAAGGTGAAAGAGGATAATGGTAGAAGGGGAAACATGGGGCCAAAGAAGGGTTGCTATCTGTTTTTTAGATAAAATAAACTCGGCATGTTTGTGTGCTGTTGGAGATGATTCAGTGGAGCAGGGAAAATGGTGCAGCAAAGAGAGAGGACAATCAATTGCTGGAGTGATATCCTGGAGGAGGTGAGAGTAATGGCCTCTGTTGTACAAGTGGAGGGATTGACATTAAATAAGAGTAACACAGAATATGCCGAGGAACAAGAGGGAAGTAAGAGGATGTGCAAAGATGCACGTATGTAGGTGGGTAGCTTTCTTGGTAGAAACATGTGGAATCCTCTTCTGATTGCTTCTTGGTTCTCCTTCAAAGAGGAAGGTAAGCTCATTCGCTGAGAGTGAGAATGGAGAGAGGGGGTAGCGAGATTTGAGTAGAGAGTGGAAAGTGTGAAAGAATTACCTAAACAGATGTATCCATGGTTATCACTTGTGCATTTATTTCTTTTATAATGTTAAACAATAATAAATTTATTTTAAAAACTCCTTTAATATTACCCCATTGCCTTCAGGATAAATACAAATTCATCAGAATCATATTAAAGACTATTCTTCGTTTTCTTCATAAACTTTTGTCTCATCTCCTGTCACATTCTCGTTACAATCTATGTTCCACCCTTATCAGTTACTTAAGAGTTCTCCTCAAGAGGCATTATGTTTAATACTCCCTGTGGCAGACTATTTGCCAAAGATGACTGCAAGAATCCACCCCATTCCACATGTTCTTCTGCAATGTGACCTTGACAAGTAGATTTTCTCCATTCCCTGAAATCTGTGACTGGTTTTTTTTGTTTGTTTGTTTGTTTGTTTTGCGGTACACGGGGCTCTCACTGTTGTGGCCTCTCCTGTTGTGGAGCACAGGCTCCGGACGCACAGGCCCAGCGGCCATGGCTCATGGGCCCAGCCGCTCCGCGGCACGTGGGATCTTCCTGGACCAGGGCACGAACCCACGTCCCCTGCATCGGCAGGTGGACTCTCAACCACTGCGCCACCAGGGAAGCCCATCTGTGACTGTTTTGACCAATAGAATATAATGGAAATGACGCTGCCAGTTCCGGGAGTAGCCCTTAACTGGACTGGCAGTTTCTGTCACGGTGCCTTTTGGAATGCTTGCTCTTGGGATACAGCCTCTTGGAACCCAGGCACCATGCTGTGAGAAGCAAAAGCTACAAAGCCATGTGTAGGTACTTCTGATGGGTGGTCCCAGCTGGGCTCCCAGCCAATACCCAGGATGAGTTCCCAGCCATGTGGGTGAGTCATCTTGAAATGTCCAGCCCAGCTGAACCTTCAGATGACTGAGCGCCAGACTACACCTGACTGCAATCACATGAGAGACCCCAATTAAGAACTTCCCAGATGAACCCAGTCAATCCACAGACTTGTGAGAGACAAATGTTATTTAGAACCCTAAACGATAGGCTGGTTGGCTATGCAGCAGTAGATAACCAGAACTACTGAGTGCCGACGTGGGGAGACAGCAGTTGTCATGGTAGTAGTGGTGGTGGGAGACAGGTGATTCAGGCTAAAATCATGGCTCTGCCACCCCCTGGCTCTGTGATCTTAGCAAGTTACTTAAATTCCTGAACTTCATTTTTCCATAAATGGGAATAATAATAACCACCTCACCTGACACAGTTCCTGGAGTTAGTTGATTCTGAAGAAGGGATAAAGGTTTCTGCCCTTCACCTTAGGTTTTAGCTTGGCCTACTGAGGAAAAACTTTCTCGCCTGCCATTTTACCTTATCTCTTTATACCCATATTCCAGCTCCTCCCCATGAGAAGAGCTGTTGATAATACGACTTGCTGGGCTTACATTTTACTTGTGGGCATAGTTACTGCATTGTGTGTGTATCTGAGCATGACGTGTTTCGTCTGTAGTTAGATGGATGAGGAAATTCCAGCCAGCCTTGCCAGTGCAACTACTTGGTAAGTGTACTCACAGTCTGCCTCCACAGAGCCAGTTTATTAAGGATACAGACATGGAGATGTAGGAAGCTACTTCAGCCTTGGGACAAAGCAGTGTTCTCTAAGCAAGCTTTAACATAGCATTTGGTATTATGAAAAGTAGCATTATATTTGTCATATGGCTACTAATCCATTTTGTTCATGGCTTCCCCAATAGAAGAAAAGTATGAATGGGTTTAAGAAGCAAAGCCCACCCCCATAACCCGAATAAACTCCTACTGTTCTTTAGTAGTCAGTTCAACACTGCCTCCTCTGCCCTCATGCAAGGTGTGTCGGGTTCCCCTTACCTGAGTTGCCATTTCTCCTCATGCAGAACTTATATTACTTCTGCTCATATTTTAGTTTGACACTTCCTCCCAATAGTCAGTGAAACTCTTTAGAAAAGGGAAAAGAAAGGTCTTCCATTCAAAGTGTTGACATATGGCAGGATCTCAATCAATATTTGTGTAATAAATTAACATCTTACAGACATTATAAATTTTAAGGATATATGGGTATGTTCCTGTGTGTAGGTGTGTGTGATGAGTGTGTGTGTGCAACACTCGCCTGCCCCTCCCCCATTCTTTCAACACAAACAAATAGCCAAAACCTAGATAAGGATTTTAAGGTTATATCCCAAATCTAGCAGTTAAGATATAAAGGTTACTACTTGAGTTATATAGAAAACGTGTGATATTTTATTACTAAGGAAATAATGTATTTATCTCACGTAACAAAGGTTTTGCTAATTGAAGAATGAACATTCTGAACTTGTAAGTAGACAAATAATTATAAAGTAGCAGGTTTGACACTCTGAAATATGTTTTTAAAGCCTCTATATTAAATTATTATTAATGCTGCCAAAAAGCAATACGGAAATCTTGACACTATTATTCCAAATATGTAATTTAATGTACTATAGGTATCTTGGTAAAATGAACAATAGCTATACAGGAGTCATAAATAAAAATATTTACTTATATACCTTCATCGTCAGTATTGAGTTTGGCTTCCAGTTCCGCTATCTTGTGTCTTATTTCAAGCACTGAGAGCTGCACTGTATCCCTATTATTAAACACATTTTGTTAATTATGATTCGATTAAAAATAACATGAGAAAAATAATACACAGTAACCTACCACTACTTCAGGAACAACCTATTATGAAACATCACTTATTGAAGGCCTGGTTGAGAATTAGTAATCAGGCGAACGCAGGCTTCCGATTACCCAGGTCCAGGAGGACACTAAAATGCACTAAAGCTCAAAGCTCCCCATGTAACCACTTAAAACCCTTTATTCTTAAAGTTGGCCTCAAGAAGTCTGACAATTTTGGTTACCTGGTTTCTCAAAGCCCAGCAAAGGAGCTGCAAATTACTATAGACAGGAACAGCTAGGGCAACAGGTAACAACTGACAACCTGAAATAAAAAGGAAAAAAAAAGAAACACTAATAAAAAAAAAATACACACACACACATAGCATTCCAGAGATTATCTATTTAGGACATCAGCAAGTGGCATAGTAGTTATCAAAATACGATGACAGAATCATTTATATTTCTGAATGCCTATTATGTTAAAGGCATTGTGCTAAGTGCTGAAGATACTACGGTAAGTGAACAGAACAGCAATTGCAGCAGCTAACTTCCACTGAATGTTTATTACAAGCCAACGCTAAGTGCTTTACATACATTTCAGTCCTGGTACCAACCACATGATGTGTGAGATACCGATTTCTACGCCAGTCTTAGACTTGAGAAAACTGAGGCTTCAGAGGTTCATTAACTTGCGCAAGATCATGTACTTGCTGAGTAAGTGATAAGAGCTGGGATTTGAATTTGTGCAGGATTCCTCTAAAGGACTGGCTCCTACACTCTACTGCTTCAGGAAATACAGAACCTGTCCTCAGAGTGCTTACAGCTTAGTACCAGACCAAGAAATAACTGAGCAATTTAAAAAGTGTGGTTGGAGCTACGGCAGAGGAAAGCACAGGAAGCTACAGGGTGACCCAAGAGAGCCTAGCCCTCCTGTGGCCTGCGGGTGGGGGTGGGGGTAGGGTATCTAAAAAGATACTTAAAATGTTCCAAAGACTTAGTAAGAAGTACTGATATTGAGTACTTTAAGAAGTATATATAGTAGGGGCTTCATTTTTACCAAGTATCACCAATTCTTAAGCTCTTCTAAAGGGATGAAAGAGAAGCATAACTAAACGAAACCTTTGGAATTTGAAACAGAAACCCTGAACTTAGTGGAACATCACAAGCAAACACATGTTTCAGAATTATAGTCTGTGCACACAGTACACTCCACCGGACTCGCTCCTGAAGGCAGAACCTCAAAACCTGCCTATTTATAATACCAAACGCAAGAGCTAAATGAATCTCTCCTATAAAACACTGTTTTCAGATGTCACCAGTTCTGCCCGGGGATTAATGACACTGCAGGTGTCACCTCGGCCTCAGGGGCTTCGGCCTTGAGCCGCGGGGCTCACACAGGCGCAGGCCCTCGGCTTGGCGGCGCCAACGTGAACCCCACACCCGGCGGGGCGCGCGCCGCCCTCCGAATCACTTCAGGTGCCTTTCTTCCAGTAACTCCAGTTTAAGGCGGTCGGTGTTCATACCGTCGAAGGTGTCGCCTCTTCCTTCCTCCACCGTGTCAGATCAGAGGCCACCCACGCCCTTCCCTCACACGGCTTAGAACACGAGACCTGACGGGACCCCCTGCAGTCGGGAGTGGTCAGATTCTGTCAGCCGTAGTGGGGGCGAACTGCCTCACGGTCGCTGCCTGGCGCCGTCCGGTGACGTTACAGGGCGGCGCCCGGGGGCGGGGCCAGGCTGGGACGCCCAGGGCCGCTCACACAGAAAGAGGGCTCTGTGCTGGGAAGTTTGGAATTGAATTAACTAGAAAGTAATGTAGTATCACGTTAGACCGACAGACTAATGTCCAAAAGAACCACCCAAATTTGTGGGCAAGAGATGATGTGAAGCATTTTGAGGAGTAAGTTCAATTAATAGCAATCGAGGGTTTATTTTATACAGAGTGATGTGTAAGAGATGCTAAGTACGTTCACTGCTTTCAGAGAACCTACGGTTTAACTGAAAAGTGAAGATCTCTTGTCAGTGTGTCAGTAGTAACGTGCTGTGGCAAATCTTGTACTCCCAACTTTTGTGCCCAGCCTGAGGCAAGCTGTGGGGAACAAGGTGCTGGTCACCTCTTAGACACTCACCGGTGTCTATTCTGTCTTGGTGGCTCCCTTCCTTCGTCCTCAGCCAGCGTTCCTAATTCTCTGATTGACTGGGGAGGTGGGGATGAGAGGGACCTGCATGGCAGAGAGATAGTCATGCATTTTATATTCTCCCAAATCTTTCTGGTTCACACCTAAACCATAGCTTTTGAAATATCAAAAGCTAAGAACTGATGGTTTTGTTCTCTATATTCTCTGTAGAACCCCTGCTCCTTTAGGTTAGGAGGGTCAGGAATCCTCTCCACCTCTAATGCTGCTTCCAGGATCTCTACTCTTCCATCCTCCTGTAAAAAACTCACTCCTTATTTCATCTGGGTGTGACACCATCTACTTCTCCTTGCTTCACCCAGAGACTTAATAGTCACAACCTGTCTACTGACTTGGACAAAAAAAGTAGTTTTTCCACCATAGGTCTTGTCTACAACCTCGCCCTTCAATATGCAACTCTCATCACTTTATCTCCACTCCACATCCACAGCTATATGCTGAACCCTGTCATCAGTGTGGCTTTAGTTCAAAAGCCTTAAATTTAAAAACTGCTGTATACCAAAGCCCCTTTTTCTGCTCCCAGCTCAGTTACTCCCTAAATAGCAACATTTTAACTAGAGACATTATCTGTGGGGCTTCTTGAACATGCAAATGCTAGGATCCTATCCCTTATCTCAGTAATCTTGCTTCTTGGTAGCACTCTAGCAAGTTGCTTTTCAGCTGGCTAACTAAATTTGAACAGAACAGATTGGGTGGGATGCCGGGGGAGAGAGAACACTTTCCCCCACTAGTCATTTTTTCCTCCAATGAATAGCCTCCAGGTTGATCAAACTGTTTCTTCACATATGACAACTTTTTGCATAGAATACATTTAAAGACATTATTTCGGGTTTCTTTCATCTGACCTGTGTTCTTAAAAAAAATTTTATTCATCTTTCTGGATCTTTAAAATATATTGTAAATAGAAAAAATGTCTTTGAAGAAAAGCTATTCAGAAATCAACAAAATATTCTCTTTTAAGCAATTCTGTTGCTAAAGTAAACACAAAATAGCAAAATCCATTAGGAAGTCTGTTTAAAAATACCTAGTCTTAATTCTGGCAAGAACAGACCAGAGAACTAATTTATTTGAGCACAGCATTATAGACTTAACTGATATGTCTGGCTTTTCTTAGCTTACCCTAGAACACCTATGAAGACAGAGAAAAAGACTCACACTATCAGGTAGGTAGTGATGATCTATTTTGCTAATATCTCAAGAAATTTTCTACCAACTATTAAGCCAATAGAATTGTAACAAAAATTAATTTGATAAGCAGCTGGAATCAGAGGAAATAAGACCATTTGTCTTTCCCCATCTACCTCTGTTTAAGAAAGACAAGATGCCCGGCCTAACAGGCCCTCCTTTTTGAAGCATGTGTGTGACCTCTTCTTTCATACTGTTCCCTTACATCTTGGGAAGGTTATTTCACCTCTCTATACCTCAGTGTCCTATTCTGTAAAATGAAGACTGTAATGGTATAACCTCATAAGAATATTGTGAGGTTAAAATAAATTAGTCTGTGTAACAGCACTTAGAACATTTTAACACTACCTAAACATTAGCTATCATTATTTTTATAGCTAGTAGGTTCCTAGAGGCAATGCCAGAAAACTACCCAGTACAGCATGGGGGAATGACAGTCTGTAGAGGCAAAGTGAGGAAAAACCCTGGTAGCAGTAGATACTGAGAACTGTTTGTCAGACACTAGATCTGTTGCATCTCAAAAAGCCAAGAAAACCTAGGAGAAAGACCTCTAGAAAATAAAAACCGGGCTAAGAAGCTGTGATGGTTAATTTTATTGTCAGCTTAACTGGGCAACGGGGTGTCCAGACATTTGGCCAAATATCATTCGGGGTGTGTCTGTGAGGGTGTTTCTGGGTGAGATTAACATTTCAATCGGTAGACTGGGTAAAGCAGATTGCCCTCCTTAAAAGATGGGTGGACATCACCCAATCAGCTGAAGACCTGAATAGAACAAAAGGGCTGAATAAGAGGGAGCTCTTCCTGTTTGATTGCTTTCATCGGTGTATTGGTCTTTTCTGGCCTTCAGACTCAGACTGAAACATAAGCACTTTGGGGTCTCAGGCCTGCCTACCAGCTTTCAGACTGGAATATACATCATTGGTGCTCCTGATTCTCAGGCTTTCAGACCTGGACTGATACAGCACATCAACTCTCCTGGGTACCCAGCTCACTGACTGCAGATCTGGGGCTTCTCAGCCTCCATAGTTGCACGAGCCAATTCCTTATAATACATATTGGTTCTGTTTCTCTGGAGAACTGGAATATAGAAGCTATACTTACCAAAATTTTGTCTAGCTGTTGATCTGAAAAAGCAACCCACAAACAAGTGAACAGAGTAGAATGAAGTGAAATGGACAACTAGGTTCCCGTTGACAAGTCCAATTTTGCTGACCTCTTCTCTAAGGTAATTTTTTAAACTTTAGGCTCCACTATGTGTCATTCCATTTCTTAAACTTAAATAAGGCAGAGACCGACTGGAAGCTATTTACCAATTCAATTTTATTTCCATTTTAACTAGTACATTATCCTTGGCCCTAGGGAAAGGCTCCACCAATTCTGTGTCCCTGAAATACAAACCCATGAATACATTTGAGGCCAAGTAAATCAGACAGTTTATTCACAAAGTGCATTCTTTATATAGTTTCAAATAAAGCCTAATAAACTAAATAGCAATTGGAGTTTCAGAAATATTAAAATGGACTATACTAAGAAAACCAATACCAATCTTTTAAAATCATTAAATAAAAATAAAATGCCATTAGCTATTTTACTTACATATTTGTAGCTTATAGGTCTGTGAATATCCTCTCTTCTGCCAAAGTGGACACTGTTATGCCTAGCCACCATGGATTAAAGCCTAAAGTCTTCACATTCTTTACCTTAATTATGAGTAAAACCTTTCTAATAATTTAATCTATTGGCTTTTTAATATATAAAATTCCAATGACTGAATCCCAAAATAAAAATTATTTATCATACATAAACTCAACTGTTTATATTTTAGTTTTTACTAAATTTCAGCCTTTTGGCAAAACTTACAGAAGTAGACACAGTAAAGTGATTAGATTTTCGTCCAATTAAGCTGACAATAATCACTTTGAATTTTGATACAATACCAACCATACCCCCAAATTTCCTAGGCTCCTAACAGATCAATAACAGGCCAAATCTAGAAGACTTAAAAATCTATTTGTATTCATTTAAAATCAAAAAGACCATTCCATTTCCTAACAAAGAGATAAGCTACCAATGATTTTATAGAACCTCATTTTATTTTCCATGATTAGTCTACTCCTTGTTTTGAAAAAGTCTTTTAAATGTTATACAAGAATTCTTTTCATTTAGGGTTAAAGTTTTTGTTTAGCTTACACACTGAAAATTCTCACAAGCACCTAAAAAAAAAATCCACAATTAGTGCAAAAAGAGGAAACAATGTTTAAAGCATTCATTCCCAGTACAAACATAACTAAGGTTACTAAATGCCAAATTTTAGGTAAATATATAATTTCCTACTTTGCTTTCTGAAAGACAGCAAATACAAAAATAGTTTAACGTTAGGTTTAATGAGATTTATAGCACATTATTAGTCTTATTTTAACTGCAAAAATATTTTAGCCACATTTAGAAAAAAATCAACTCACAGAGAATGTAACTATATTTCTAAAGGCCAGATGCAAGAATACTGATTCTTTTCCTTAGAAGTAGAATACATGACATAAAGCTTATGAAATAGTCACTTTGTAGGAATGAATACATTTTAAAAATCCTGGTTAATCTGTAGGGAATTCCACATTTGCCATTTAACAAAATTGCATCCATCTGTAAGGCTTTGGTATAGACAATTCATAGCACTTCCATCATTTATCTTTCTTCTTTGCCCCATCCTTCTCTAGTGCCTCTCTCTGTTCATCTTTCTCCTCTTTCATGTTTACACTTGCTCCTCCTCCTTGATTTTCCCCCTTAGAATTATCAACAATTTTATAGTCCTCAAGCAGCGTGTGTCCCGTTTGTTTTGCAGTTTTCTTCACGATTGCTTTGATGCCAACGTTGTCAATATTATAGGCAGTTACACCAACATTGATGGCAGAATCTACTGCATTGTGTGTAGCTTCTCCTGCGGTATGCCCGTATCTTTAAAAGAAAGATTAGAGAAAATACAATAAAATTACAAATATAAATTAAGATCTTCTGAATTAGTATTAAATAGGTCACATGATTAGCATGTTATCCGAAAGCAAAATCAGAAGTTAGGTTTCAATTTAATTAATAACTTAAAACACAGTAAAGAATAAAATCACACTGTGCCAAGGCTGTTATTTTCTCCTTTAGCAAAAACACTGTGAAAATAAACTGAGGCTGAGATTAATGTAATAAAGACTGTTTATGCTGAAGAATAAAATGTAAATTATAATAAAGGTTGTTAATCAGTCAATATTTCCTTTTTTATCTTCTTCTGGAAATATAAGAGAATTCTAACTGAAACAACTATAGGTCACTATAAATGGTTTTGAGTTCTACCTTAACTAGACTTTGGTTAAGTCTTTCAAACTACTGGAATCTGAGTTTGTCTCTAAGCAGAGATTCTACAACACTCTTCCTCACTCCACTCCACCCCACTGCAGACTCACTGGCCTTCTTGCTGTTCTTTGAACCCACCAAGCACACATGCGCTGCCCTATGACTTTCGTACTGGCTGGTATCTGCCTAGACTACTCTCACCCCAGGTATGCATGTGGCTAACTGCCTTACCTTCTTCAAGTCAGCTATTATCCTCTCAGTATTTAACCTATTTTAATTGCCTTATCTCACATGTCCTACCCCACTGCCAATCAATCCCCCCCTTAAACTTCTCTTTCTTCTATAACTTAGTCTGCTACATACTATAGAACTTTTTTACACCCATTGTTTTTGTTTTGCTTATTGTTCGTCTCACTAGAATATTTTTTGTTTGGCTTATTGTTTGTCTCACTAGAATATAAACCCCATTAGAGAAAGATCTCTTTACTTTGTTCATTAATGTATCTTAAGTACTTAGAACAGTGCCTGACATCTAATATTTGTTGAATGAATTAAATGAGGAAGTCCTGCCCTATCCATCTAAGAGTTTCTTGAGTTCATATGTATAGCAAAGGGCTTGGGAAATTACAAAGCATTACACAAAAGTAGCTATTCCTGACCATAATCAATACCGCTGATGGTGTTTAATACCATTTCCATAAGAAAATAATACAACTTGAGGTCTTAAGCAAGGACACTAAAACTTATCATACTTCTTGTTTTACTCTTTACCTTTTTTTAAAGCACCAGTCTTTTAAAGCTTTTCTTGTCCATACACTTCCCCAAGTAGAGGACTGCTTAAACAACATACAAGAACAAAGAGGCAAAACTTTACAATTTTCTCCAGGACACACTGAAGTTTCCTAGATGCACTGAGACCCAATATCTGGACATTTTTTCTAACACTGGATCTGTCCTCTGAATTAACAAGTACTCTATTACTATTAGCCTGGCCTAAAACAGTGGCTTGTGAGCCTATTGGCTTATTCATGCTTGTCTTTTTTTTCAACTTCAGTGTAGAAATATGAAATAATCTTATTATGCTTCTGAATGATATCTCATTCTGTCCTTCGCCTAATGTTAATCAGAGCCAGGGCACAGCAGAGCCTACAATCTGTCAAACCTTATGTCTATACCACTCTTGATTGGGGCTATTTCAACGGTTACCCAACAGAAAAGCTTCTGACTGCTTTCTGCCTGTCCTGGTTGCTTTGCAACCCCTCAGCACTCCATAGGACTGCTGATGTTGCAGAAGACACTGGGCCTTCTCAGTCAACCAAGTCAATCAAGCCCCAGTCACAAAAGCTACTGTCAGGTGGAATGCTCAGGCTCAAGGAGGAGAAAGGGGCGGCAGCAGTTTCAGCAATGGAAGTGTGCCCGTAACTCCTGCTTGAGCAGGTTTCTCTCAGGGCTTCTCTCTCCAGGCCTGTGTTAGCTACAATGAAGCGACAATGATAACTTAAGAAGGTGGCCGTATTAGTGTTTTCGAGCACAGGAAATCCTCCAGACTCATAAACTTCCACTTCTGAGTATTTCGCACGTTCCCTATTCTACTGATGCAGTTTGATACCTCAAATTGCACTTATGATATTTCTATATGCAATACAATTCTAAAGACTACATTTAAAAAAATATAATATACTGAAAAAGAAGTCTGTGTTGGTCCCCTGATGATTTTTCTTGTTCTTCCATGCTGTCTCCACTTTAGCAGCAACTCCTGTTAATCTGGAGAGAAGTACCAAACTGGGAGCCAGAAAACTAGATTCTAATACCGACCATGCCAACAACCAGCTGCGTGACCCTGGTGAAGTCTCAGCCTCTTTGCATCTCATCAATTTCCTCTCCTTTATCTTATAAAATGAGATGTATATGTTAAAGCACTTTGAAAATTCCGTAGTACTAATCATACAGTTATCTCCAAAGACCCTATACAATAGTTTTTCAGCAGTTGTGTTTATTTTTTAAGTATATCCTCACTTATTACCTCTGCTTCCCAATATGCCCTAAAACCAGGATTCCTGGCAGGCACCTACTCTCTTCTCTTGCTTGATAAATAACTGTTCAGTTCTTTTCTTTATTCAGATTCAAACTACACAGTTAAAGACTCCTAGAAAGCCTATCTCTAGCAAACATTTAAAAAAATAAAGCTTAATTTTTATTCTTACTTTTTAAAAAGTTAACTATAATTAGAGCTTATTAAATTAGATTTTATATACTGAGTAACACTACCAATTTAAGAATAAAAATGAATATAAAGAATGCTCTAAATAAGTCAATGGGATTCAATTTTCAATTTGAATAAGACTTTTCTGAAATTTCTCCAGTGCATTCAGTAATGTATAGCAAAACAGCATACTGGCAGTGATTCCAGATTTCACTAATTATAGCAAAATTTCAGTCACAACTTTCTAATAAATATGCCTAAAATTCAATTTACATGCAACCTTCAAAACTATTCTTAGAAACATTAACCTTAAATATTTAAAATAGACATAGCTTCTTATTAGTCTATCCATCAAAGGCAGATGGGTTATGAAGGACCTTGTAGGTGAAGCTAAGGAGTTTAAACTTTATCTTGAAATCAATGGGAATGGCATGACCAAATTTATGTTTTAGAAAGATCTAATACAGGTTGCACTGTGAACTGTAAGGGTTTAAGACTGAGGAACAAGTTAGGAAACAAGTTGTGAGCTGGATGAAAAACAAAGAAAATCTATTCTCTAAGGTAGTGCTAATGAGGCTGAAGCAAAAGGGATGAATATATAAAACAACAAGACTCAGGGACTGAATGGCTGTAGTGGTATGTAGTTGGGATGTATGAGCCTGAAGATTAAAAGTTAAGAGGAAACATAGATTTGAGAGTTGCTGAAATACAGGTGGTAATTGTAGCCACAGATATAGATGATATCCACAAAGAGCAGAAAAGGGAGTATAGAGTAAATCCTTAGACAGAACCAATATTTAATGAATGGGTGTGGAAGACAACCACACTAAGAAGTATCTAATAAGACAAAACTGAAAGATGAGAAATGACAATACTGTTAGGAGATTTGTAGACAGCTGACCCACCAATCTCACTAAGCATTAGATCTTGGAGAAAGATCAGTCAGGAGGAAAGGCTATAGCAAGCATGTGAATAGATTTTATCCACAAAAAATTGTGGAAAATATCTAAGATGTAAAGAAGACATGTCTTTCAAATCTACAGGTAACACAAAATGGAAAGCTAATATGACACACATCAAAATCTGAAGCGAAAATTATAGATTTAATGATGGGTCAAAATCAACAAAGTGCAATTAAGCAAGAATAAATGTAAACTTTTTATTTAAGTACAAATATCAATTGTCCAAAAATAAGACAAAGGTCCAGATTTTAAATAAAAGGTTCATTTTTAAAAAACCCAAGTTTGGACAGAGGTCCTGAACCAATATGGCGGAGTAGAAGGACGTGCTCTCACTCCCTCTTGTGAGAACACCAGAATTACAACTAGCTGCTGGACAATCATCAACAGGAAGACACTGGAACTCATCAGAAAAGATACCCCACATCCAAAGACAAAGGAGAAGCCACAGTGAGATGGTAGGGGGGGCGCAATCACAGTAAAATCAAATCCCATAACTGCTGGGTGGTGACTCACAGACTGGAGAACAATTATACCACAGAAGTCCACCCACTGGAGTGAAGGTTCTGAGCCCCACGTCAGGCTTCCCAACCTGGAGGTCCAGCAACGGGAGGAGAAACTTCTAGAGAATCAGACTTCGAAGGCTAGTGGGATTTGATTGCAGGACTTTGACCGGACTGGGGGAAACAGAGACTCCACTCTTAGAGGGCACACACAAAGTAGTGTGCGTATCGGGACACAGGGGAAGGAGCAGTGACCTCAGGGGAGGCTGAACCAGACCTACCTGCTAGTGTTGGAGGGTCTCCTGCAGAGGTGGGGGCTGGCTCTGTTTCACTGTGGGGACAAGGACACTGGCAGCAGAAGTTCTGGGAAGTACTCCTTGGCGTGAGCCCTCCCAGAGTATGCCATTAGCCTCACCAAAGAGCCCAGGTATGTTCCAGTGCTGGGTTGCCTCAGGCCAAACAACCAACAGGGAGGGAACCCAGCCCCACACATCAGCAGTCAAGTGGATTAAAGTTTTACTGAGCTCTACCCACCAGAGAAACAGTCAGCTCTACCCACCACCAGTCCCTCCCATCAGGAAACTTGCACAAGCCCCTTAGATAGCCTCATCCACCAGAGGGCAGACAGGAGAAACCAGAAGAACTACAATCCTGCAGCCTGTGGAACAAAAACCACATTCACAGAAAGATAGACAAGATGAAAAGGCAGAGGGCTATGTACCAGATGAAGGAATGAGATAAAACCCCAGATAAACAACTAAATGAAGTGGAGATAGGCAACCTTCCAAAAAAAGAATTCAGAACATTGATAGTGAAGATGATTCAGGACCTCGGAAAAAGAATGGAGGCAAAGATTGAGAAGATGTAAGAAATGTTTAACAAAGACCTAGAAGAATTAAAGAACAAACAAACAGAGATGAACAATACAATAACTGAAACGAAAACTAGACTAGAAGGAATCAATAGCAGAATAACTGAGGCAGAAGAACGGATAAGTGACCTGGAAGCCAGAATGGTGGAATTCACTGCTGCGAAACAGAATGAAGAAAAAAGAATGAAAAGAAATGAAGACAGCCTAAGAGACCTCTGGGACAACATTAAACACAACAACATTAGCGTTACAGGGGTCTCAGAAGGAGAAGAGAGAAAGGACCTGAGAAAATATGTGAAGAGATTATAGTCGAAAACTTCCCTAACATGGGAAAGGAAATAGCCACCCAATTCCAGGAAACACAGAGTCCCATACAGGATAAACCCAAGGAGAAACACGCTGAGACACATAGCAATCAAATTGGCAAAAATTAAAGACAAAGAAAAATTATTGAAAGCAGCAAGGGAAAAATGACAAATAATATACAAGGGAACTCCCATAAGGTTAACAGATGATTTCTCAGCAGAAACTCTACAAGCCAGAAGGGAGTGGCATGATATACTTAAACTGATGAAAGGGAACAACCTACAACCAAGATTACTCTACCCAGCAAGGATCTCATTCAGATTTGATGGAGAAATCAAAAGCTTTACAGAAAAGAAAAGCTAAGAGAATTCAGCACCACCAAACCAGCTCTACAACAAATGCTAAAGGAACTTCTCTAAGTGGGAAACACAAGAGAAGAAAAGGACCTACAAAAACAAACCCAGAACAATTAAGAAAATGATCATAGGAACATACATATCGATATTACCTAAACATGAATGGATTAAATGCTCCAACCAAAAGACATAGGCTTGCTTAATGGATACAAAAACAAGACCCAGGGGAAGCTTCCCTGGTGGAGCAGTGGTTGAGAGTCCGCCTGCCGATGCAGGGGACACGGGTTTGTGCCCCGGTCCAGGAAGATCCCACATGCCACGGAGTGGCTAGGCCCATGAGCCACGGCCGCTGAGCCTGTGCGTCCGGAGCCTGTGCTCCGCAACGGGAGAGGCCACAACAGTGAGAGGCCCACGTACCGCAAAAAAACCAAAAAAAAACCCCCCAAAAAACGAAGACCCATATACATGCTGTCTACAAGAGACCCACTTCAGACCTAGGGACACATACAGACTGAAAGTGAGGGGATGGAAAAAGATATTCCATGCAAATGGAAATCAAAAGAAAGCTGGAGTAGCAATACTCATATCAGATGAAATAGACTTTAAAATAAAGAATGTTACAAGAGACAAGGAGAGACACTACATAATGATCAAGGGATCAATCCAAGAAGAAGATATAACAATTATAAATAGATATGCACCCAACATAGGAGCACCTCAATACATAAGGCAACTGCTAACAGCTATAAAAGAGGCAATCGACAGTGACACAATAATAGTGGGGGACTTTAACATCTCAGTTACACCAATGGATAGATAATCCAAAATGAAAATAAATAAGGAAACAGAAGCTTTAAATGACACAACAGACCAGATAGACTTAATTAGTATTTATAGGACATTCCATCCCAAAACAGCAGATTACACTTTCTTCTCAAGGGCTCACGGTGAATATTCTCCAGGATAGATCACACCTTGGGTCACAAATCAAGCCTCAGTAAATTTAAGAAAACTGAAATTATATCAAGCATCTTTTCTGACCACAACGCTATGAGATTAGAAATGAATTACAGGGAAAAAAAACATAAAAAACACAAACACATGAAGGCTAAACAATACATTGCTAAATAACCAAGAGATCATAGAAGAAATCAAAGAGGAAATCAAAAAATACCTAGAGACAAATGACAATGAAAACATGATGATCCAAAACCTACAGGATGCAGCAAAAGCAGTTCTAAGAGAGAAGTTTATAGCTATACAAGCCTACCTCAAGAAACAAGAAAAATCTCAAATAAACCACCTAAAGGAACTAGAGGAAGAAGAACAAACAAAACCCAAAGATAGAAGAAGGAAAGAAATCATAAAGATCAGAGCAGAAATAAATGAAATAGAAACAAAGAAAACAATAGCAAAGATCAGTAACACTAAAAGCTGGTTCTTTGAGAAGATAAACAAAATTGACAAACCATTAGCCAGACTCATCAAGAAAAAGAGGGAGAGGACTCAAATCAATAAAATTAGAAATGAAAAAGGGGAAGACACAACAGACACTGCAGAAATACAAAGCATCCTAAGAGACTACTACAAGGAACTCTATGCCAATAAAATGGACAACCTGGAAGAAATGGACAAATTCTTAGAAAGGTATAACCTTCCAAGACTGAACCAGGAAGAAACAGAAAATATGAACAGACCAATCACAAGTAATGAAATAGAAACTGTGATTAAAAATCTTCCAACAAACAAAAGTCCAGGACCAGATGGCTTCACAGGTTCTATTAAACATTCAGAGAAGAGCTAACACCCATCGTTCTCAAACTCTTCCAAAAAATTGCAGAGGAAGGAACACTCCCTAACTCATTCTATGAGGCCACCATCACCCTGATACCAAAACCAGACAAAGATACTACAAAAAAAGAAAATTACAGACCAATATCACTGATGAATATAGATGCAAAAATCCTCAACAAAATACTAGCAAACAGAATCCAACAACATATTAAAAGGATCATACACCATGATCAAGCAGGATTTATCCCAGGGATGCAAGGATTCTTCAATATATGCAAATCAATCAATGTGATAAACCATATCAACAAACTGAAGAATAAAAACCATATGATCACCTCAACAGATGCAAAAAAAATTTCTGACAAAATTCAACACCCATTTATGATAAAAACTCTCCAGAAAGTGGGCATAGAGGGAACCTACCTCACCATAATAAAGGCCATATACGACAAACCCACAGCAAACATCATTCTCAATGGTAAAAAACTGAAAGCATTTCTTCTAAGATCAGGAACAAGACAAGGATGCCCACTCTCACCACTCTTATTCAACATAGTTTTGGAAGTTTTAGCCACACCAATCAGAGAAGAAAAGGAAATAAAAGGAATCCAAATTGGAAAAGAAGAAGTAAAACTGTCACTGTTTGCAGATGACATGATACTATACATAGAGAATCCTAAAGATGCCACCAGAAAACTACTAGAGCTAATCAATGAATCTGGTAAAGTTGCAGGATACAAAATTAATGCACAGAAATATCTTGCATTCCTATACACTAATGATGAAAAATCTGAAAGAGAAATTAAGGAAACACTCCCATTTACTACTGCAACAAAAAGAATAAAATACCTAGGAATAAACCTACCTAAGGAGACAAAAGACCTGTATGCAGAAAACTGTAAGACACTGATGAAAGAAATTAAAGATGATAAAAGCAGAGGGAGAGATATACCATGTTCTTGGATTGGAAGAATCAATATTGTGAAAATGACTGTACTACCCAAAGCAATCTACAGATTCCATGAAATCCCTATCAAACTATCACTGGCATTTTTCACAGAACTAGAACAAAAAATCTTAAAGTTTGTATGGAGACACAAAAGGCCCCGAATAGACAAAGCAGTCTTGAGGGAAAAAAACGGAGCTGGAGAAATCAGACTCCCTGACTTCAGACTATACTACAAACCTACAGTAATCAAGACAACATGGTATGGCACAAAAACAGAAATACAGATCAATGGAACAGGATAGAAAGCCCAGAGATAAACTCATGCACCTATGGTCAACTAACCTATGACAAAGGAGGCAAGGATATACAATGGAGAAAAGACAGTCTCTTCAATAAGTGGTGCTGGGAAAACTGGACAGCTACATGTAAAAGAATGAAATTAGAACACTTCCTAACACCATACACAAAAATAAACTCAAAATGGATTAAAGACCTAATAAACACCAGACACTATAAAACTCTTAGAGGAAAACATAGGAAGAACACTCTTTGACATAAATCACAGCAAGATCTTTTTTGATTCACCTCCTAGAGTAATGGAATAAAAACAAAAATAAACAAACGGGACCTAAAGAAACTTCAAAGCCTTTTCACAGCAAAGGAAACCATAAACAACACGAAAAGACAACCCTCAGAATGGGAGAAAATATTTGCAAATGAGTCAACGGACAAAGGATTAATCTCCAAAATATATAAACAGCTCATGCAGCTCAATATCCAAAAAACAAACAACCCAATCCAAAAATGGGCAGAAGACCTAAATAGACATTTCTGCAAAGAGGACATACAGATGGCCAAGAAGCACATGAAAAGCTGCTCAACATCACTAATTATTAGAGAAATGCAAATCAAAACTACAATGAGGTATCACCTCACACAAGTTAGAACAGGCATCATCAGAAAATCTACAAACAACAAATGCTAGAGAGGGTGTGGAGGAAGGGGAACTCTCTTGCACTGTTGGTGGGAATATAAATTGATACAGCCACTATGGAGAACAGTATGGAGGTTCCTTAAAAAATTAAAAACAGAATTACCATATGACCCAGAAATTCCACTACTGGGAATATACCCAGAGAAAACCATAATTCAAAAAGACACATGCACTCCAATGTTCACTGCAGCACTACTTACAATAGCCAGGTCATGGAAGCAACCTAAATGTCCATAGACAGATGAACGGATAAAGAAGATGTGGTACATATATACAATGGAATATTACTCAGCCATAAAAAGGAACGAAATTGGGTCATTCTTTGAGACGTGGATGGATCTAGAGACTGTCATACAGAGTGAAGTAAGTCAGAAAGAGAAAAACAAATATTGTATATTAACGCATATATGTGGAACCTAGAAAAATGGTACAGATGAACCGGTTTGCAGGGCAGAAATTGAGACACAGATGTAGAGAACAAACGTATGGACACCAAGGGGGGAGAGCCACAGGGGGGTAGTGGTGGTGGGGGTGGTGTGATGAACTGGGCGATTGGGATTGACATGTATACACTAATATGTATAAAATGGATAACTAATAAGAATCTGCTGTATAAAAATAAATAAAAGTGAAAAAAAAAACATGTTTGATATGGGCCAATAAAGTAACAGCTACTATAAAGATATACTCTTTGTTTTCTGTGCCACGTTTATCACATGCTAAATATGACCAACACAAGAGAGGCAACCCTACTGTATTTAATCTGGTCACAAGACCTTTGGAATATTAGATTCAATTTTGGGTTCCATATTTTGAGAAGAACAGTGATGAAGGAAGGATCTGGAATTCAAACTATATATGGAATTGTTAAACTGGGAGTATTTAGTAAAGAAAAAATAAGTTAAGATATAATGACTGTGTTTAAATATTTGTGTAGTTACCATATTGAAAAGAGAAGACTAATCCTATATAACTCCTGAGTAGATGTTATATAGAATTCATTTTGGGTAACATGACATCTGCCAAAGGAGATACCCTCAAATGGATTTGAATTTGCCCCTTCACCCAGTGCAAATTTAAGGGGAATTGTAATTAAAATTCATTAAATAAACCAATAAAATACTATACCTTATAAGAGTAAATTCTTATAGGAAAATATTTTTACTAAGCTTATTCTTCACAAATGTGTTCTAAGATAAAATATTACTGAGGGGAAACGAAAAATGCACCTAACTTACTGAAGTTATATTATTTTCCTCTAAACAATTTAAAGTGGAAAAAAAGGAGCTTAAAGGTGAACTTTAGAAGCTATGTAGAAGAGTGATGAATTATTTAATAGATACTATACTGCAATTAAATATAGCAGGTTTAAAGTTACTTAATTGCTTTTCATTGTTCCTGTAGGTCTTCATGTTCCTAAATCTAAAATAGGACAAAAGTATTAATGTAACCAAAAAAATAAAGTCTTAATAAATATTTCTTATACATTTACCTTAAAAATTTAGGAGAGTAATTAATTATATAGATCTCTAGGTAAATCATTCATAATCAATGAACACAGTCCTGAATCATAATCAAAACCATAAAAGGCATGGAGAATATACTTCTCTAATACAAACTGCCTTTAAATAGCCTAGATTAAAAAAATAATCCTCTGCATTGGCTTATACTACCAGAAATCAGATAAAGAAGTTTATATAATACTGGGCTGGCCAAAAAGTTCGCTTGAGTTTTTCCATAAAATGTTACATGACTACTTGGGGAAATAATTTCTCACAGACAATAAGAATACACATTTTCCAAAAATAATAAGTTTTCTTTACTATACAACCATCAGTTGGATGAGAGCAGAAAAACACAAATGCTCACTCTATCAGATAATTTTCACAGTGTAAATAAATGTAAACTCATAAATGTAAATAAATGTAAATTTATGTAAATTATTGAGAACTAAATTAAATGAAAGAACAACAAGCTTTTCCAATTCTTGAGTGATAAATATCACTGAGTTATTACTGGTTTAATACTTGCAGTTTCTTCCCCTAAAAAGCAATTTCTACTTCTGAGCCAGATTATTCATAAGTGAGAAAACAGTATTACTTGGACAAAACTTGTTATTCCCCACTGTCCCTCCCATCTTTCCAAGTTTTCTAATTAAGTTACTGCTAAGACTAAAGTACCCTTATAACTGGAAATACAAACCTACTTAAATAAATTCTCACCTGCTTTTTTTCACTCCATGAATCTTTGGAGGAAAGGATAAAACTAGCAATGTACACCATAACAGAAATAAATTAGCTCAGAACCAGTTAAAATACCCTATTTATCATATTAAGTTCTCCTCACTAAGGACAAGAATACAAAATCTACACCAAAACCTGTACTTCCTCATTATGTGAATCTCAAACCTTTTAACAGGGCTCCACTTAACTGTACTTAGGTAAGCATTTTTTTTTCATTAAAGTAGGAAATGGGCAAACCCAATAAAGCACTTCCTACTTAATCATATGACTGCCTATTTATATGTGCTAACATATGATAATCTGAAAATAACCCACTTTTGGTCTAAAAGACACTCTGACTTTCTCCTACTCTTGCAACAAAAGAAGAAACCATTTTCCTAATTATGACTCATCCATCAAAGTAACCTGAAAGGCATAACAAAAAGAGTGTTAGAGGTCAATGCCACAAGTAGCAGGAAGTGAGCTGGGAGACTTGAGTTTTACATCTCCACCAAAATTTCAGATCTACTCTGCATTTTGTTTTCCAAATCCTTTGGTAAAATCGACACTCCAAGATGATATGGCTGTGTTGCTTTGATTCTAAGGTATGCATGCCCCAGACTGAGCAGATAAAATCAACTCAGGCTGGAAATTAAGTTAGTATTTCCTAAACCAAAGGTAATTTATTGTGGTGGGAGGGAGTCTAAACGCATGCTAGGTAGCGTTAGAAAATAACTCTAGATACTAAACTTGCACAGATATCCCATTAAGGGCAGTGTTGGCCCAGCACTGTTCTCTGATACTGCATGACAGGGGGACCTGGCTTACATCCCAGCTCTACCACTTACTAGGGGGGTACAATTCTTAACAAGTATTTAAGGCTCAAAAGCATTTGGTTTCTTCATCTGTAAAATGGAGATAATAGTGTTAAAGATTAAATAATACACATGGAAAGCACTGAACACAACGTCTGATATATAATTATTAACTCAAATGCTGTCAGTGAGTAAATAATTAACACAAATAACCAAGAGTTGAGAACACCATTATTTTTTTTCTTCGAAATAAAATTAAATATTAAGATCTAAACTAATTCAAAGCTAAGAAAGCAACTCAGGTCCTTCATACTAAATTTAAGTTTAGCCCTCTAGTACTTATAAAGACAGAATAAAGAGCTAAAATCAGAAAATCCTGTTCTTAAGTCTTATCTTTAATACCACTTATCGGATAAGCTTGAATAAATCATTCATTTCTATGTTTGTCTATTTCTTAATGGTAGGTCTTCTCATACCATCTGTCTATTCCAATACAGATGCACAGTGGTAGATTCATAAGGTGTGAAAATTTAACATTCTTTGTATATAGAAGGGGCTAGTATTAACAAAGTACAACAGTTTAATTATAATTCAAGTTTTCCCCGTCAAAACTATAGACAAACATCACCCATCAAGAACATGCAGTTAATAAGGCATACAGAAATTCCAGGCATTAAAAAAAAAAACTTAAACCTATTCTTTCCATTAATGATGAACAAGTATTTATAACAGTAATATAAAGGCAAAGTCACAGTAATACTATTAATTTGCTAAAACTTTATTTTTCTCCCTACTTAAAAATAGCAAGTGAAAAAAACTGTTTTATCAGATACTTAATAAAAATAACTACACAATCATTTTAACTGTCCTAGAGTTTTACAAATGCTACAAGAGATTTCATCATTAAAATGATAAAATTCAACTTACTTGTATCTGACAGTTTGTACAGTTTCTACTGAAACATTATTAACAATGCATTTAGCTGCACATTCCAATCCTTGCCAGACAGTTGAAAATCCTGCAAATACATTTAAAAGTAAGTAAAACCAGCCCTCAGCAAAAAGATCTTCCTAAAGTTTTAGACCTTTATGTTACCTTGAACACTGCTTGCTGCTACAACCATAGCACCATCCAGGGGAGACTTCCCATTTTTGTCTTTTTTAAGAGATTCTGGAACAAGTTTGCTTCCATGCTTCTTGACATGTGGAGCTAATTCCTTTCCAACACAATTTGCTACAGTACAAACTCCGTCAACTAATATAACCATAAAAAAACAAAAACAAAAAAACTTAGCAAAAAATGTATTCTTCCCTTGATTTTACCACTCTCACTTAGCAAAAGTCTTCCATGAGCATCTAAAGTTGTTTTACTGTATAATGTTACCATTCCTATTTAAAAAATAATGAAAACAGGGCTGGTTACTTTTTAAACAAAGGCTATTGCTTAGTTTAAGGATGTGTTTGCAGAGATTACTGACTCTTAAATATAATGTTCTTTTTGGCAATTTGCTTAGAAGAGAACCATCCACCTTTTCTATCTGCAATGCAAGACTGGTAGGTCCAACTTTCATGTTTTCCAGCTAAGCGTATTCATACTTTTTCTCCCTATCAGCAAATACTCACTGAAATAGTAATAAAGTATTTAAGTCTATGTAAAAGTAAACAAACCAAAAATCTGACTCCAAAGAATACCAAATACCAAAAAGATAATCTTACTAAATTTTATGACAATCCTCTAAGGAGCTATCTGACCATCTTAAAATACCAAACTTTAGAGCTGTGATCCTCAAAGGAGAGGGGTTTAGAGGCATATTACTAGGGAAGGCTGACACCAGAATCACTAAGTCAGCTTTATTCAAGACAATACATCCCTCACTCTTGACTCTCAACTGCTTATGCAGTGAGTTGTCCTTAAAAGAATGTGTCATATTCAAGGATAGCAAACACATTCCTTTTCAAATGCACAGACACTCCCCTCTCCAACACAACAAAACCACCCCTAACCAGTGTTTCTCAGACTTTAATATGCAAATAAGAATCACCGAGAGATCTTATAAAAATGGAGATATTGAATCAGTAGGTGTGTCAAGTGCCTGAAATATTTCTAAGGCTCTCAGGTTGATGTTGCTGGATTACTGATTCTACCCTGAGTAGAAAGGCAAAACTGCTTTGTCCTAATTCTTTACTCTTAAATTTAAAACATCTAAATGAGATTTAGATTAACCTGGACTAAGAGATTATTTTTATTTAACTGAAAAAAAGTAAAGGAATCTAAAGTTACTTTACCCAGGAACTGACTGACTTTCGCTGCTCCTCCGGTAGCCTGTTTTGCTATATAAAGTCCCTTGGTCACAGTTGGACTAACTTCCACTGGTTTTTCTTCTGGTTGAATCCGTTCTCGGAGTTTAGAAGCGCCTTTCTGGATGGCTTTGCCAGTAAACTCAGCACCTTTGACCAAACCCCAACTCACCCAGGAAGCACCTTTTTAAAGGAAATTTTTGAATTGCACAAAATTAGGACTGATTATATCTTTAAGCCCTTTAACAAATAACTGATCAACAGGAAAAAAAAAACCAAGGAGTTCAATATTCAAATCCCAAAAATGCCATAAATTTTCAAGCCAACTTTGTACTTGTAGTGTTCTGCCTGTAATATATACCTTTTCTAAGTAAATTTGTCTTTCAATACTTAGGTCATATATCACTCAACAACAGTTTTGTATCATGCTGTCACTACAACTTGTAGGCATCTCTATATATTACTTACCACAGTATACTACTGTTAGGGACTAATTTGGGGTTTTGGTGCCATTACGATGGTATTTGGCTAGAAGACCCAGTATCCTTGTTCTTTTTGCCTTAGTCCAGGCACCACTTTTCCCCCACAAAGCCTTGAAGCTGACAGATACACCAACAACCTGTATCTCAAACACCAAGGCAGAACTTTTGCTTGTTTGCTTTGGGCTAAAGACATAAGGCAGGGGGTTCTGCTCCTTCCTCAATCCCAAATCCCTTGATCTCAGCACCTTTTAATTTGCACTTTAAAGCGAACGACAAAGACATGAGAACTCCCAAAAAATTCAGGAGAAGAAAAACTCTAAAAGAAAAGAAGATTGAGCTATTTCTAGCTATTTCTCATGAGACTAGGCCCTAGCCTTTTGCTTTGCTCATGCTTCTTGCAGCAAGAATGAAAGAAGCAGAGACTGTCAGAGAGAAAGCAGGGTGACAGAGACTTCTCTAGTGAAAAGAAAAGGCCTTGAGCTAGACAGCATGTGGGAAGAGGAGAAGTGGGAAGGAGATGGGAGAACCAAGAAAACAAACACAAGGGGAACAGTTTTCCCTAAAAGGGGGGAGGAAAGTGTTACCCTCCCCTGGGGAGAGTTACAATTTTAAATATCTCCTTTTTGGCTATACCCTGAAACAATGAGCTTTTAAAAATACTTAAGTATGTTTTCCAAGATCTGTGCCATGGTTTTTACATAATTACTTCAGCCCATTAGTAAGCAGGCATCCAATGATGTGAAAATCATACCCATTTAAAAATGTGAATGAAAAGTACCAAGTAGTAACTGATTGGAAAAATTGATGTGTTTCTCTTCCTGTTTCAGACAACATGTCCACCTCCGGCTCCAACCCTATCCCCACTGTCCTACCCTTGGCGGAGGATCAGGGCTCAAACCCAGGCAAACAGGTTCCAGCCAGGAGTTCACATAACAATAAAGGGACTGAAGATGTCTAGTCAAGAAAAAAATTATGCGTTTTTAGAGTTAACTGATAGATTGAAAAGTGTTAGGTGAAAAACAGCTGAACTTGAAGTTAAGGAAAACTAATAAATCATAAAATAAATGACAATGCACAAAGGAGAGCTCAAGTAGACTATAATCCTACAAAGAAACTATATCAAACAAGGGGGACGGAGTCCATCGAAGACTTTCAGAAAAATAAGTGGAAGTGAGATAAATGAAAAGTCACAGGACTAATAAAGAGAAAAACTAGATGTTAATTATAAACAAGATATCACCATGGAAGAGATAATTAAAACTGTAAAGGCTGCAATAGAAGATATGGAAATACAGTATTTCATTGGTAGCTATTAAGATCTTTTAAACGGCATGTGTAATGCCAGATATAGATTTATTCTATCCATGTCTGCGTCCTACACACCCAGTTAATGCTGAGAGATAGCAGGCAATGAATGAATGCTGAATAAGTGAGAGGTTGGCATATGACATAAAATGACCTAATTCAAACCTAACCCAATGGGGGCTCTATTCAGTCTACTGCCACCAATCTTCTCCCTCCTCCCAAATTAGCTTATTAGACTCTACTCCATCTAAAATGTTTGGCAGCTGCCTTCTTAAAGTGTAATGTAAGTCTAAGCTTCTCACACAAATTTTCTACATGTGTAAATTTTAAGCATTGTTTTTTCACCTCTTACATTCATAACGTATAAGACTATAGCTTTTACTGATCTTTACTCATCACTGGGATAAGGTGAGTGAGCTCAATTTAGATCCCTGGTTACTCATCTTTGTACAGAACCTACATGAGTGAGGTAGAAATAGTTTCTTGACAGATCAGATAATTTTTTCTGGAGTAAATTTTGGATATTTCTTACACCTTTCTCTGTAACTCGTACCTTAAGTATTCAGTGAGCTAGTTGTTTTTCATGCTACCTATTAAAAAGTATATAAGGAGACAGGTATTCTGATTGGCAGTTAAATAGTTTTAATGTCATTATTAGGGCTATTGCTAAAACTCTAGCCCTGAGGATACAGGATGAAAAGGAAGAGAGTTACAAGCCTGAAGACACTAAAGTCCCAAGTAGTAAAGAAGGTCTCTAAGTGTTACTAGAAGGTAGTTTTGGCTCATTTTCAAATGATGCACTGCTAACAGTTCTTTTGAAATCTATGAAGAGATCTCTCCTCAGCATTAGCTGGCTCTCAGGATGATCTACTTCTTCGAATAGAACCAGTGTGTGGAATCTGTATGGTACCTAGGAGTCCTAAGATTTTGTGGCCCATGGTATTTTCCAAAGATGGTCAAAAACAGTATCTCCTGTTCCACATGTTCTTTCAACATGACCTTGACATTCTTCCCATTGAGAAGTGGGGTCTATGTCACATTTCCTTGAATCTGGGCAGGCTTGTTACTTGCTTAAAACTAATGATGCTGGAAATTTCCAAGAGTATGTCAGAAATGGTAATGCAGCTTCTGCCTATTTGGTGGACCATTCACGCTTGAACCCTGAGCTACTACGCAGATGCCAGATGAGCTTAAGGCTGCCCTGCTGTGAGGAAGTCAAGAGGCATGGAGAGGTCATGTGTAGGCAGTCCTAGATCTTGAGCTCTCCTAACCCAGATGCCAACTCCAGTGTGACTGAAGGAGGCTTCAAATGATTCCAGCCCCCAGCTACTGAGTCACTAGTCGGCCTTTGACTCTTCCTAGCTGAGGCCCTGACATCATGAAGCAGATACAAGCCATCCCTGATATGACCTTTTGGAATACCTGGCCCACAGAATTCCTAAGCGTAAACAAATTGTTGTTTCACATCATTAAGTTTGGGATGATTTGTTACACATGGATACTATACAGTCTTATAGCAGTATAAACTCAAAAACTTAATTACCTTTGAATTTAGTTACCTACACATGTGTGGATAAGGGCTAATTTTCTAACACTGACCTAATTAACAACTTAGCAGCCTGTAAAGTTAGGGTGCAAGGTAGTAAGAGTGAAGGTTTCTCTTTACAACTTTTGTTTTTTTGATGTGCACCATTTTTAAAGTCTTTATTGAATTTGTTACAATATTGCTTCTGTTTTACATTTTGCTTTTTTTTGGCCAGGAGCCATGTGGGATCTTTGCTCTTCAACCAGGGATTGAACTTGCACCCCCTGCATTGGAAGGCAAAGTCTTAACCACTGGACCACCAGGGAAGTCCCTTTACAACTTCTTTAAAAATCTCTTTCAAGGATAAATTTTAACTGTTACACATATATTTGAAAATTTGGCTTTATCTTTTCTACTTGTATCAAGCAGCTCTTTGACATTGGGCAAAATATTTTGTTTGCTCCTAGCTACTTAATCATTTTTCACTTATTTTAGTTTGTTGGTTTTTCATGTTAAAGATTTCCTCTGCTTTAGACACCTCCATTATTTTAATGAGTTTAAACCTATAAACCAGGGATGGAAACCTATATTGATAGTCTATTAAATAACTAGTCAAGATCCCCTTACTGGGTCATGAATTTGACTTACTGAATAATAATGACTGGCAATGTTTTTTAAAAAACAAAATATAAGGTCTCAATCTGAGAGCTACTGCAGTTAAATTGTTAACCAATTAAAGTATAAACACATGTGTCAGTAATGATTATTTTGTTTTTAAAATAAATGATCTGAAGCCCTTTCTAACCATAATTAAATAGTAGGGTCTACTTCCCAAACAGCTTGGCTGTAATTCTCAGGTCTCCTCATGCCTGTATTGCCATGAAGTTAGGCGAGTGCTACTTTACTTCCAAAGACAGATGAATGTCATTTTTTTGGTGGAGAAGGAGGAAGGAGAGGGGAGAAAAAAAGATTAAGGGGGAATTTCAAAGGGGAAAGGAAAATAACTAATTTTATGTTCAGAGCTATTCTGAAAGTTTGGAGATTCTTGAAGCTTTCCACTACCAATTTTCCCAAGAGTAAAACAAAGAATAATAGACCAAGAAGAACTTACACCAATATGACAATATGTGACATTCAAAGAGACTAGTTCCTTCTATTTTTAAATATTTATAAACTGATCATTTAAAACCAAAACATAAAATAGTATCTTTCCAAGTATTCTCTAATGGGATTAAAAGGTTTCACATTATGCAGGCAAAAAAGTTAACATTACTATAATACCTGACAAAATGTTTTGAGCCACTTTCTCACTCCATTCAGGTAATTCCTTTGCTTTTTCTTCTGAAACTGGCTCATAAGGTACAATGTGACTCAGATTAACTTCTTCACTTGAAGTACCTTTGGTCTAAACAGTAAAAATATTTCAAAATGTGAAATAAATACTAAGAGGAGGAAAAATCATAAGCATTTTGTAATAAAATATTAAGCCAACAAATACTAATTAATGAAAATATTTCCAGGCAACCTAGTTATAAGTACATTTTATTACATAAAGTGCAATACCATAACCACCGTGAAGGTGAAAACTGTTCTGGTCTTATGTTAGGTACCATTGGTAAGTAAGATTTAAATACCAACATACCTCCAATACAGCATTTATCAAATTATATTTAAATTGATTAATTTTTTTCTTTCTTTGACCACTCTGAGTTTTCATAGAGCTATCACCCCCTAGATATTGGTATGTATGCATACAGTACTCAGTGAGGTTAAAAGATTTCTGTTAAATGACTCAGTCAGTAAGGAAGGATGTATCCAAATAAACTGGTTTTGACAGAAATCAAGCAAAAGTAAATAAAAGTATATAAACACAGAATCTACCATTCCATTTGAATGGAAATGGGAAACAGAAATACTTGTACTTTGCTAATTTAACAGCTAGGGCCAACATTCAAAATCTCAAAGCTAAATTTGTTTTCATTCTAAAAACTTAGGAGTAGGCTAACTCAGACCTCATTATAATTTGCAACTTCTATCTTTGACAATGTGCCAATGTCCCTAATATATAAAGAGCTCCTAGAAATTGTGAAGAAAAGGACTAACAACCCAGTAATAAAAATGGACAAAGGACATAACTAGACATCACACAGAAAACAAAATTCAAGTTACCCTTATGCATTTGCTCAACTCACTCATAATAAAACTGATGCAAATTAATATATTCCAATATATTTCTCTCATCATCGGATTGCCAAAAAATAGACCACCACTCTGTTGAGCAGGCTGTGGGGAGACAGGTATGCTCCAACAGCTACTGGTGCAGTGCTGAACAGTATCCTCCTTAGGGAGGGCAATGTAGCAAAATCTATCAGAATTACAAATGCATTTACCTGTTGACACAGTAACCCCATCTCTAAGAATTTATTTGATGAATTACCTGCAGATGTATGAATCAATGGCTCTACAAAGTCATTCATTGAAGCACTGCTTGTAATACCAAACAATCACACCAAACACCCCTCAATAAGAGACTGATTAAAGAAACTATGATATATTCATACAATGAAATATAAGGTAAAAAAGACTGAGGAAGTTCTCTATTTACCCCAGACTTTATTATCAAAAAAAAAAAAAAATATATATAGGACACTCTATATGATGTTCCCTTATGTATAAGAAAGGGAGAGAAATAATTACAGATTTTGTTTGCTTTTATCTGCCTCAAAAAATCCAGGAAAGAAACACAAGATCCTAATAAAAGTAATTACCGACAGTGGCAGGAGGAATGGTGTAGACAGGGACAAAGGTGGGAGTAAAGGTTTCCAAAAGTATATATATTTTAATATAATTGGATTTTTTTTTAACCAAGGAATTATATTTTTTAAAATGAAGTTCTAACTTCCAGTTTGGACTCCCAATGTCCTCATAAAGCTGGTCTAAGATGCTCAACATAACCCACAGTGACAGTTGGCAAGTAAAAGTAGAATATTCATGTGATATTCATTAATTCCAAAGACAATTACTGAGCACTTATAATATGGAATACAACAAAGAACAGTACGAAACTGTTTACAATTCAATACTCACACAGTGTTACTTTCTTTCACCATAGGTTTGCTTATTTCACCTTCGGGACTCATCTTAGCCATAGTGCCTTCCAGGAGCAGCCTCCTTAACTGCTTCCCACACCACTCATCTATGCGGAAGGTATAACCTAGCGTTCTAGACAACTTATGTACTTTCATCTAATGATCACATTGGGTAGAAATTATCTCTTTGCTAATATGTCCTCCCCACTAGATGGGAAATATTTTGAGATGAGAAATTAAAATTTTTTCCCACTATGCTCATCTTTCTAGCACTCAATAAATATTTCCTAAACTCTAATCCAAATTTACCATTTGGAACATATCACAAAATCTAAGAAATGAAAGAAGAAACTACTAAGTGTATTTTTTTAAAAGCCCATTTTCTCTGTTCTGTTGACTATTAATGAAGAAATAAGGAACTGAATAAAAATGGTAGTGTAAGGAAAAGCATACCTAGCCCAAAGATCTTGGTGTATATAGGAAGGTGGAGAATAACACAAAACAAAAAGCATACACATCATTAACGTAATTATAAAAATCTTTCAAATAGTTGCAAAAAACTATCCCCCCAAACATAGATTACCTTTTAAAACAGTTTAAATAACAAATACTTGGAAAGGGAAATATTAAAGCTGATTATAATTATTTTACCAGTGATAACTGTGAATCTGCAAGTTGCTCTGCTTCAGTAAATGGGGATCTTATAAATAATTTAAACTGGTGAAAGGTACCATTAGAATAGAACACACACTCATACCTTGTTGATCTTTCACTTACTCTACTAACCTTTTTCCCCCGTTTTCCCTTATGACGCACATCCTTACTGCCTGGGTCCAACTGTCTCACATCAGTGCCACTGGCTTCCTTCAACTGGTTAGAGGGGCATCTTGATCTTCCAGGGATTTGGAATTCATTTTCTCCTTCTGCCCGGTCCCAGTTGGCCTAGGGAGTAAAGGCCTAAGCTTAGCTCAAATTCAAATTTCCTCTAAGCTACAGTACACCATGCTCCAATAATATACCTATTCAAATGACAGTGTTTTACAACTACTTTTACTAGTTTTTCTCTATACTTTTATCTCATCACCAAACCTCAAACGTTTGAGTTCTTTGGCTCACAGGATATGGCCTAAAGCAAATTTCAAAAAAAACAAAGTACAAGAGATAAACTTATAGCAGTAGTTGGTACAAGTGATCGTTAAATCAGATGCAGCTACATTTGAATTTAGTTAAACAATAAATTATAAGTTTTAGAAAACACATACAAGACTAAATGAGTTTAAAGGCAATTAACAATTGGGAGATTGGATTGACATATATATACTAATATGTATAAAATGGATAACTAATAAGAACCTAATGTATAAAAAAATAAATTAAATTCAAAATTTCAAAAATAAATAAATAAAGGCAATTAACAAACCTCATGTCCAGTTTAACTACTCTGCATTGTTGGAAGGCTGATTTTGTTTTTCCATTTTTGCACTCAACACTAAAGATAATCTGCTTGCGTACACTTTGCTGAATGAATGCTTAAGAGTAAAGGCAAATCAAAAGTATAGCTAGTAACTAGCTTTTGTTTACTGTTGGAGTTCTAGGACAGTACAGAAAACTAAAAATAACATTCAACCAAAAAAATAAAACTGAACAGAGGAAATAAATATATAACCTAAAGGTCAGTTTAATTTCTCTCCTAGAGTCCAGTAATACAGGCCAAATGAATGTAGGGGTAAAGGGAGAAACAGCTCCATAAAAGGTCTGGAATACTTAAGGAATGTCACTTCATTCAGCTAGTAAACAGCAAAGCTTATTAGACTTAAACCCATATCCATTTGACCATGTTGCTGCTTTTGTAAACTCCTCTCCTAAGCACATCGAGGCTACACAGACTTCTGTATGGGGGCCGTGGGTTTTGTTAACGCAGCTTAAATATCTAGTATTTAAGAACATGTTGATCACCAGGTCATTCTCATATATAGTTCTTACAACGTAATGCTGAGATGACTCTCCGACCTTTCACTTAGCTGGTGATCTGCTCCCACCACCTCTGATCTTAAATTTTTAATACAGGTATGGATTAAAAGTGTATTCTATTTCCTCAGAAAAAAGGAACCAATCTTTCATGACTGAACTCAAAGGAAACTATTTTGTGAAATCCTCCCAGACCTCCTTTCACTTTTATTTCCATCACCTCTCATACTGTACTGTGATTATTCAACAGACTGTAAGGTGCTCAAGAATAAGAGCTGTTATATATGTATCTTTATAGCCTCCTCTGTTCTTTCTTCCCACCCCGTCATTTAACATAGAACCAGGTTAAATAATGAATTCTAAGTATCTGCTGACTGAAAGAGAAAATAAAAGATTACACTACCATGCTGTGAATCTCCTTCAACCTCAGATAACTGTCAGTATTCACAATCAAACATATTTTCCCCCTCTTGTCCTACATTAGGATGGGCAAGAACACTTAAAGAAAATATCTCCATTATACTCTATTTCAACTCCCTATAACAGATCAGCATGTGGGCAGAGGAAATGGGCTAAATAAGGCAAGTTCACAGGATGACCAACCGTATTTTAAATCACATTTTATTTTGCCTTCGTTCATCATGAGAACAAAGACAATTCCCTCAAACAAAACCTGTTCCTCAAGTCATACCCCTAAAATGTCCAATATTACCCAGATGATAATGCTGAAATTACCGTCACTTCACCATTTAGTCCCATTGGCCCACTTTCCCAACTGAGAAGTAAGACAGTGGTCATAACAAAAGCAAATATTCACAGAACATTACTACTTGCTAGCACTGATGTAAGTGCCTTAATGTATTAACTTTTAATCTTCATCACAGCCCAATGAAGTGGATGTTACCATTATCCTGACTTTATGATAAAGAAACTAAACTATAGAGAAGATCAACAGCTTGAGTTAAACAGCTATTAAGCGGAAGAGTTCAAATTCAAACAGAGGCAATCTGACTCCAGAGACCACAATCTTAATCACCATTTACAGCCAATTCCCAACTTGTATTTGTGAATACGCAAGCAAATGATATACTCTCAGTTTCCTAACTCTGATCACATTAGAGCTTATTACAGTTTCTTTAAAAGCAGAAATGCTTATGTTACAGTAGGTTTACATCCTGAAGGTGATCGCACAAGTTACCTGGAGCCGAAGGTCAGACATTTGTCTTAATAGATCCTCAAAGAGTTCTCTATCATCTTCTGGTAATTCAGAAGACAAGACGACCCCCACAAAGCATCCTGATGCTTGTAACATTGTATCAGGAAACATGTAGGCTCCTATAGTACATTTAAGAACTGGAGATCTATCAGGAACTAGAGGATACAACCAGTCACAAACCTGAAAAGGTTAATTTAAAACAAATCAATTAATAGAACTAGGTTTTCACCGAGGTTTTAAATATTGTTATACTAGCAAACACACATTTTAAAGTTTGAAATGCATTTTACAAGGCTTTCTAGAACCATTAGCATCGACAAACCCCCAACAAAAATCAGCCATTTGCTAGTCTGATCTCCCTGCAAAACACTCACAGGAACTGTGCTAAAAATGTTATTGCTCCACTAATTATATAGTCTTAAAACTGGTGCCCTTAAACAGCCCACTGTTAACCAATAATGAGCCTAGCTTTAAATAAATGGTCAAAGTAAATTAAGGTTTTCTTTATTATTCAAATTAGACATCCCTTTGTGGAAAAAAATAAAATCAAACTGTTTCCAAGTACTCCAAATGTATTTACTGATTTAATCCTCTTGGTTAGTGTTGTCATTTTAACTACAAGAAAACTGAGGCACACAGAGTTGCTCAGAGTCAACAACCAAAAAGTGGGGCTAGGTAATTAAGCACATGCTATCTGCCACAGGAGAAACTAAACAATTATTTTAATTAGAAACCCAGCATTCAAAATGTTGAATTTTCTTTTAACTAAACCCAACCTGATCTGACAGAGCAAGAAGATTAAGTTACATTTATGGGTTCACTATCTATTGTGAAGTTAAATCAAAATGGCACAAAGCTGCCCTGCAACGTCATCTGGTGACGTCAGATTATCACAATAAGACTTAATTAAGCTCACCTCCTAGAGATCTAAATTCAGAAGAAACTAAGTTTAAATCAGAATACCCAAATTATTCATTTCCATTATTCTTTGAGTGACCAGAATATAACTTCACCCCTCACCCAGGACACGCTCTTCCTAATATTAAGAAACTTGGGAGAATAGATGATCAAAATACTGTGCAATAAACATGAGTCAATGGGATTAAATATTTCATATAAACGATGGAGAATCCTGGTATATTATCATCATCTCTGACCAACAGAATACGAATGTGCAGGGATCAAGCACTCAAGTCTCTTTCCTAGAAAGTGCTTAACAAACATTTTCAAATTCTTTTTTTTAATGGATTCTCTTTTTTTAGTCATCTCAAAAGCCACTCTCCAACTTTTATAAAAGTCAAACTTCAGACAAGTTACAATAAAACTGATTACTGTATTTTCCAAAGTATGATATATAACCATCTGTGGTATACGAAATTACTTCAAGTAATATACAAACTAAAGTTGAGTAGCAACATATTTTAAAATGTATTAGGGAAAAATACGGTATCTTTCCCTCAATTTCACAGTTGTTATTGTTTAGGAAAAAATTAACAAATGAGACATTTAAATTAAAATATGAATAACAAGTGTTGGATTTAACAAAAAAAATCATAATGGTTATACTTAAATGACTAAAGATTGGGAAAGGTTTCTTTTACTATGCCATGATTTCTCTAAGATTAACTACAATTCTGGTCATCTTGACTGAAATGGAGTATCCTCAAATCTTCTCAAATAAAACTTTATAGACCTTTCTCAGGGTAGATTATTACAGATTGGTGAGCTCATCCACCACAGGCTGACTTCTCCCAGTTTCACTTTCAGAGGGCAATCTCATGTCCAAGTTCCCTATGAACTGACCATAAATTTAACAGGTTTAAAAAGTATATTAAAACTAAAGTCAAGAGAAAAATAGTTGTTAGAATTCACAGAATTCTAGTCTGCCTATTTAAAACCAAATTAATTTCTAATTTCCTAAATAAAGCAATAGTGATTTTTTTGCAGTGTAAAAAATTACATCTAGGGCTTCCCTGGTGGCGCAGTGGTTGAGAGTCCACCTGCCGATGCAGGGGACATGGGTTCGTGCCCCGGTCTGGGAAGATCCCACATGCTGCGGACCGGCTGGGTCCGCGAGCCACGGCCGCTGAGCCTGCGCGTCCAGTGCTCCGCAACGGGAGAGGCCACAACAGTGAAAGGCCCGCGTACCGCAAACAAAAACAAAAACAAAAACAAAAAACAACAACAAAAAAATTACATCTAACTTCTAATACTTAGCTGTTTCAATGTCTGATTTTTAGAACAAAAAAATTCAGTAAACACCTGGTTACTCTCTTTAAGGACACTGCTACAAATATCCGAATACATTTAAATGAGAGCCCCTTAAAAAGACTCAAACTTTGGGTACAATTTTACATTTTATTTAGGACTCAAAATAGGAGATGTTGGAAAGGTTAAAAACAAAATTAAAAGAACTAAGACAAAACAAATTTTTACTAGAGAACAAGTCATTTTAATGGTTGAGCTCATGAGCTCATTCTGCATGTAGTAGAATGTTTCTGATGTTCATTCCCTGCACCTCCAGTAGCCCAGGCCCCAAAGGTTTTTTAAATTCCACTTTTACTCTATTACCAGATCAGCAGAAAGTATTATATCTTTTATCAGCCCCCTCCCAATGCCAGTCAAAAAGCCTACTCTTTTTAACCTCAAGGCTTCTTTTTTAAAATAACTTATGGGATTCACACTATTCTTCCTGTCCATTAATGAAGTTTTCCTGTCAACAATGCCCCAAAATATCTCCTTCATACATCCCTAGTAAGTCTCCAACTATCTTTAAACAACCTTCAAGTTGACTCCATGTACAAGCTGCATAAGAACTGAAAATAGAATATACCAAGAGAGAAAATAAATCTGGATAACTAGTACTGTAACTAAACCACATCATCTGGACTCTGGATAAAAGCACCTGCCTTGCTCAAATAGTCATCTCCCTTACATGCAAACCCTTTTGTTATACCCAATGTATACTGAATCCTTACTTCTAGAACCCCATCTCCCTGTACCAATGTCCACTCTTTTAAAAACAGATTGATATTGGACCATCACCTTCAGAATACCTTACAAATTCCACAAGTTTCCTAACAACAACTTTTATTTAGCACCAGTCTTTGTTCTTGGACCAAGGACATCCTGGTAAATTTAAGTGCTTGGAAAGTTAGAACTGCATCTTAGATGATCGTCACAGTCTCGACTTGTAGACCAGGGTTTCTCAACCTTGGCATGACTGAAATTTTCAGTTAATTTTTTTATTGATGAGAGTGATCCTGTTTAGATGTTTAGCAGTATACCTGGCCTCTATCCACCATATATGCCAGTAGCAATAGCACACTCCCCAGTCCCAGGTGTGACGACCAAAAATGTCCTCCCCATGATGGGGAGACCGGGGGTGGCGGGTATTCCTACTAGTTGAGAACCACTATTCCAGACACTGGATCTAGCCCAGTTCAGCCCCTCAGCTGGGGCTTGACATGTATAGAAATTTACAGTTACACATTCACACATGAGTTACATAAATCCCTTTTGAAATCAAAGTTATTATGTTTCTTCTTCAGATAAAAAATTACAAGTTAAGGATAAATATTCTGATTTCCCTCAGGTCCTGTATTCACAAATTCAGTACTAAAACAAGAGTTTACATCTAAAGAAAAGGAAAAAGAAAGGCTATCAAACACAAACATAGATGCTCAAGGCTAATAAATTTCATGAAATATATTTTAAAAGGAACTAGAATTTATAATAATCTTTTTGCACTTACTGTCTTGGACACATTATAAATATTTACAAATAAAAATAATATATTCTACACATATTTCAAATTATGTTTACATTTTTCTTTGGCTTACCTGAAGAAACCCAGGAGGACGGTTTAGAACTGTATCAAGAGAATTATCCAAGAACCTCACGATTCGAAGGTACCCAGGATATGAAGGTGCACTAACCTCCCCTGCAGGATTTACAAAAAAAATCTGTACTCCATTTGGTATCAAAATCAACTCATCTGCATCTAGCCCTAAGGTCTCAAGAGGAGGTGGCTGAGAATGATTCCTATAAAAGTTTTCCCCAACTGATGAGAACTCCCCAGATTCTGTTCCGTAGGATACAGTGTAGTGACCCTCAGCAGCCTGAGGAGTATAAGCAGGAGGTGCTTCTGATGGATGACTTTGAGATGGTAAGGAAAAAGTACTAGGTGTAGAAACTGACTCTGTACTTGTAGTTGAAGTGTTTCCATTTACTTCATTGTGCTGAGGAAGTGAATTAAAGGACTGAGGCTCCAGTGACTTTTCGGACATATCTTTAGGCGGAAATTCTGGATATAACTTGGGCACCTCCTGAAGATCATTCCGTAGAGAAGTGGCAAGACCCTTCTCTAGAATTTCCAACCTGGTACGTACATTCTGTAGTGTTTCTTTCATTTTCTGTTGCATCTGTCTAGCAGATTCCCACCCAGGACCTATGTGTTCGGGATCTGCTGATGAAATGCTGATTCCTCTGAGCAAGTGCCCTATTCCTTGCTTATAGTAGTTCTTTGCTTCTTCTTTCTGACCTAATTCATCTGTATTCAGTCCTTTATTAACAAATAAAAAGGCCTTCTTGTATGCTTCCTTGATGATCTTAATTTCAGCAGGTTCTCCGTCTTGTGGCTCTTGTTCCATTTCTGCAAAACAGGAAATACATCTTTAATTACCTTATTTAGCTCTTTGTTTACTTATTATCAGTTTCTCCTACCCAAATATATTTCAGAGGATTGGAGCCTTGCTTGTCTGTCCTGTTCACTGATGTATTCCCTAAGCCTATTATTAGATCTGACAATAGAGAAGGCACTCAATATGTATTTGTTGAATGGATAAATAAATAATACTCTTGGTCCTAAATATCTTTTTTTTTAACATCTTTATTGGAGTATAATTGTTTTACAATGGTGTGTTAGTTTCTGATAAATATCTTTTTAATTAAAAAACATAAGAGAATAAGCCAGAACACATCTGTTGAATAATTTTCTTGTTCTAGTTTCTTACAAGAAATAAAAGTTCCCTGTACCTTTAAGGTTGGAACAAAAAAGTCTTACTCTAAAATTCATTATAATTCCAGATTATAGTAGCTAATTAAAAATGAGGTTGAATCGTACATTGGAGAGGACAGAAATGAGAAAAAAAAATGATCTGAGTGAAGCTTTAAAGTACCCAACTTCCACTTAAAGGCGGCAGGTTACTCACATGCAGTTAGCCCTGTTCCCTCCCAAAACTCCATTAAAATGACTTACAAGGTTATGAAAAAAGCATAACCATTCTTTTCAATGAGAAAAAGGCATGAACAGGTACTTCACAAAAAAGGATATTTAAATGACATGTGAAAAGGTGTTCAACACATGATTCCCTCAGGGAAATGAAACTAAAATCCATAATATGACTACAGCTGACCCTTGAACAGTAGGGGATCCACTTATACAAGGATTTTTTCAGTAAATACAGTACTGTATTTTCATTTTACAGCTCTTTAAATTAACTAAGTATGGGGGAAAGTGTGTTTGATTAGAGATCACATTACATGGAATCAAAAGAACTGGGGTCTGCATCCTGCTTCTATCCAAACTGTTTCAGCTTCCTGCCCTTGGATGAGTCATGTATCGATTCCTTTGTGTTTGAGGCAGAGACAGCAGCAGAGGGACTTCTGATCGTGTGGGGACTGGCGCCCCTTATCCCCTGTTGTTCAAGGGTCAGCTATATATACTTATCAGGAAGCTGAAACTGAAGACTGACGAGCGTTAGAGAAGATGGCAACTGGAACTCTCATATACTTTGCTGGTAGAAGTGAAAAATGCTACAGCCACTATGGAAATTTGGCATTTCTACCAAAGCTACATTCACCCACTCTATGACCCAGCAATTCCGTTTAGAGGTATATAACCAAGAGAAATGAATGACTATACACAACAAAAACATGTACAATCATATTCACAGCAGCTTTATTCACAAAAGCCAAAAAATCGAAACAACCCAAATGCCCACCCACAGGAGAAGGGATAAATAGTGGCATATTTATATTATGCGGTAATACGTAGGAATTTTTTTTTAAATTGATGCCTGTAACACTGATGAATCTCACCAACTGCACAAAAGAAGCCACATACAAAAGACTTCATATTGAGACTACTATACTATACTATATGATTTTACAGGTAAAGTTGAGGAACAAGCAAAACTAGTCTATTATGATAGAAACAAAAATAATGATTACAGGTGTTGGTATAGACTTGGAAGGGACACGAGGGGACCTTACAGCATATGAAAATGCTCTCTATCTTGATCTGAGTGATTACATGGGTGTATACATACATTAAAAAATCTGTAAATCTAAGATTAGTGCACTATATTGCACCTTATTATATCCTTTTATAAAACAAATAACAAAGCCGTAACTCACAAAGAGGGAGGATGAAGAGTCAACAGGGCTTTGTTCCTGAAAAAGGAGGAAGACGAGTAGTAACTCACAAAACAGATTTGAGAAAGCTGAAGCCTACACTGTCAATCGGGAAACCAAAGAAGCAGCCCCATTTATATCTCATCACAGAACCTCCGAAAGGCACAGGAACTGATGGGATTCAATCTTCCTCTGGAAGAGGGAGTAGAGGTAGAGCTGAAAAAAGGACTGATTCAAAGCTAATTTACGAAGTAGACCTTTAGATCTCTCCTATACCAAGCACCCCAAAACACTATTTCTCTTCAGCCCTGAAAGAAGACTGGATATTTTAATTCAAAAGAGCATAAAATAAAATGTCTCAGGACAGGAACTATCAGACATGATTAAGGGTAAATATCAAAAGCAGGACGATGAAAAATTAGATACTGAATACTGAGACCTTCAACCTTTTCTCCCCAACTTGGGTCTTAGAGTTCAGGCAGATAGGTACCACTCCAGAAAAAAGATTGTAGTGTCTTCTCTGAGAAATCTGACCACCACCAAGAGGAAAAACCTAAAGAAGTGACACTGAGAGTTCCCCCAGGAACTGTCCAAGCAACTAACTCTTCAGAGAATCCATGGTTGATAGGTTCTACCCCAGAGTCTCCAATTAACATTTTAGTGCCCCAATCTTATACATAAGCAGAGAGCTAAGAATCAGAAAACTGGTGAGGAAAACATCTAATATGAAAGAAAAGAAAAATAAGAACAATGCAATTTGGTTGAAATGGATAATACGCAGGGAGAAGAACACTTCCAAAAACCTTTGTATCAACATAAAGAAAAAGAAAATACTGCATCCATGAAATAAAAACAGGATATACACATACAAAAAAGGACAAAGAACTAAAGGAGCTTTTAAAAATTGTATACAAAATAGCTGGAAAGAAAAACTCAGTAGAGGGATGAGAATATAAGGTTAAAAAATTATAGAAAATTTCTGCAAAGCAGAGCAAAAAGACAGAGATGAAAAATAGGAAAAAACAGACAAGAAAATTAGAGAGAACTCAGTCTAGAAGGTCTGATATCTGAATAACAAAATTTCCAGAAATAGAGAATAGATAAAAAAATATATCAGGGATAGAAGAGCTGAAGAAACAATTCAAAGAATTTCCCAGAACTGGAAAGCACAAAATCCCAGATTAAAAAGACCCATGAACAAAGGGTGAAAAAAACCCCACAACCATGAAATTTCAGAACATTAGGCTCAAAGGGACCATCTTAAAAGGGCTTATCCATAAAAATAAATAGAGAAATAAGATTGCTAAGGAACTTCTTAAACCCAACAGAAGTTAGAAGAAAATAGTATAATTAATTCATGACTGAGTGAAAATAACTTCCAAACCCAGCCAAGTGACTGCTCAGATATTACGCCTTCTTTTTCTTGGATTCTCTGTTTGATGAAAGGAATCACAAGGCTGATGACAGCAGTTCACAGATGACAATTACGCAACCAGTTCTTACTGGAGTAGAAGACAGAACTCCAGAGATGTCTTCAAGCAACTAAAATTGATAGAATACCTAATGTGTTCTTAAGTTTTGAGAAGAGATCTATTAGGTTGGCCAAAAAAATGCCTCTGGTTTTTAAGTAAAAATAAAACACACATTTTTCATTTTCACCAAGAACTTTATTGAACAACATATTCACCCTTTTGTTCCACTACCTTCTGCCATTTTTCATGCAACTTCGTAATTACATCTTCCCAAAACTTTTTATCCTTTTGAGCAAAGAACTGCTCCAGGTGTCTTTTAGTCTTTCAGGGAACTGAAGTTTTTTCCATTAAGAGATAAAGACAGAAATGAATGGAAATCTGAAGGTGCAACGTCTGGTGAATATGGTAGATGAATCAGAACTTCCCAGCCAAGCTGTGACAGTTTTTGCCCGGTCATCAAAGAAACATGCGGTCTTGTGTTACCCTGATAGAAGATTATGTGTTTTCTGTTGACTAATTCTGGACACTTTTCTTCGAGTGCTGCTTTCAGTTGGTCTAATTAGGAGCGGTACTTGTTGGAATTAATCATTTGGTTTTCCAGAAGGAGCTCATAATAGAGGGCTCCCTTCCAATCCCACCATATACACAACATCACCTTCTTTGGATGAAGACCAACCTTTGGTGTGGGTGGTGGTGGTTCGTTTTGTCTGCCCCACGATCTCTTCCTTTCCACATTATTGTACAGTATCCGCTTTTCATCACCTGTCACAATTTGTTTTTAAAAAGGAATGTTTTCATTACGTTTAAGTAGAGAATCTCATGCGGAAATACAATCAAGGTTTTTTTCGCTTAACTTATGTGGAACCCAAACATCAAAACGATGAACGTAACCAAGCTGGTGCAAATGATTTTCAATGCTTGATTTGGATATTTTGAGTATGTCAGCTATCTCCTGCGTGGTATAACGTTGATTGTTCTCCATTAATGTCTCGATTTCATCGTTATGAACTTCAACTGGTCTACCCGACTGTGGAGCGTTGTCCAGCGAGAAATCTCCAGCATGAAACTTCGCAAACCACTTTTGACGCGTTCCATCAGTCACAGCACCTTCTCCATCCACTGCACAAATCTTTTTGTGTGTTTCCATTGCGTTTTTACCTTTCTTAAAATAATAACCATAATATGCCAAAAATGTTGCTTTTTTTCTCCCATCTTCAATATTAAAATTCACCAATTTTGATAAGTCTTTTTTAAAATGCACGCTGATATGACAGCTGTCACATACAATCTAACAAAATTGTTTTGAATGAAGTTAAAGACAACTAAGTGCTACTAGAGCCATCTTACTGAAAAAACCAAACTAACCTTTTGGCCAACCCAATAAATAACTGTGGGAGGACTCAGGGTTTAATCAGTGATAAGTACATGGTAAACTAAGGAAATAAAAATCAAGACAATTATTAACTCCAGGGAAAACAAGATGCTGAGCTAGAAAGAAAAGTAATCATGTACAGCATGTTTCAGTTTTGATTAATGTCATAATAATGTAAATAATGAATCTTGATACAAGCAAAATTATAATACAACCATATTGAGAAGATGGGAAGATGGATGGATAGAAAGTTTCTCTGCCTGTGGTACAGGATGGAAGACCTGAAATTTCATCTTTCCTACTAGGAGATTAATGGACAATGCCTAAAACTGAAAAATAAAATAAAGTAGCAATATAAGCATCCTGTTGACAGATTTAGACAGAAAGACCAAAAGAATTGGTAAGAAAATTGAAACATGCTGCCTTTGGGAGTAAGGGATGAGGCTGGGAGGGTGGGACCTCTGATTTTCACTGCAAGTCTTGTAAAAATATCTAATTCTTAATAATATGTACAGGATAAAAAATTACTAATTTTTAAAAAGTAAACTGAAGCTTTAGAGCAGATTGTCTAACAGAATTATAATGTTAACTGCATATGTAGTTTAAAATATTCTAATAGCCACATTTAAAAAGTAAAAAGAAATCTCAGTGATGCTATTTATTTATCCAAATACAGCCAAAATATTATTCCAACATATGCCCAATATGCAAATTATTAATGAGATAGTTTACCTTATTTTTTGGCATTAAGTCTTTGAAACTTAGTGTGTATTTTATGCTTGAAGCAGATCTCAATTCCAAGTACCTTCATCTCAAGCGCTCAATACCCACATGTGCCTACTGTGGATACTGCAGTTTTAGAGACTGTCTTCCTGTAATCTCATTAAAAATTATAATAACAGAATAAGGCTGTTTTTGCAATAATTTACATTATAAAGGCATCACCAAAACTGGCCTAACCATACTTTCTAACCTGAAAAAGAAACAAACCATTGGTTAGCTTTATCATGCAGTGACTTCATAGTAGTCGAGAGAATATATATATTCAGTCTCCAATTTAGAAAACATCATATACAATTGACCATAATCAGACCTCATTTGCCCTACCTTGAATCCCCTATCAAAATCAAATTTCCTTTCCCTGGAATTCCGTCTTTAGAATAGAATGTCAGTAGATCTTCCCTTAGAAACCAGGGGACAGGAATTCTGCACTCCACGTCCCTTAGGGTACAAGGAGGCTCAGAGTTCAGAAAGCAAGACAGCAGAGGTTAAACAGGCTTTTGTGAGCTGATCTGGGAATTTAACCAGCATTTTTAAGTTTGTCAAATTGACTTGAATAGGGTCTTGAACAACGCTGTGACCTGGCACCCACTTTTTTGCTACTTGCTACAGGATACCACTACCACCAATGCACAATTTACAGAGCGTTTAATGTGTGCTGGAGACTATGCTAGATGTTTATCTCATTTAATCCTTACAAACAACTCCTGAGGTATTGTTACTATCACTAGTACTTTGCAGAGGGAAAAAAATTGAGGTTTGAAGGCAGTAACTGCCTTAGATCACATGTTCCTGAAAGACCTTGGAGCTAATAATTATATTCACATTTTTAAAGGGTTATAAAAACAAGGATATGCAACAGAGATCATATGTGTCCCACAAGCCTAAAATATTTTACTGTCTGGCACTTTACAAAAAAAGTTTACTAACCCACTGCCCTAGGTTATAAATAGTCTGATTCCAAAACTAATCCTCTAAACCAGGGCTTCTCAACCTCGGTTTGATTGACATTTTGGGCTGGAAAATTCTTTGTTATGGGAGGCTGTCCTGATCACTGTAGGATGTTTAATCACACTCTGATCTCTATCTACTAGCTGCCAGAAGCAGCACACCCTCCACCCGCCATGTGACAGATCAAAAATGTGTCCAGACATTGCCAAATGTACCCTGGCAGCAAAATCATCCCCCCGTTGATAACCACTGCTCAAATGGTCTTTAAATTAGGGAATGTGTACCCCTAGGGCACGTGAAGATTTGTCAAGGAACATGTTGCAACAACATATATAATCCTAAGAAAAAGGCTTCCAGATCCCTGTACTTCCATTTAGTACTCCTCACTAAAACTGACCTCCCTGGGAATATGCCTGCAGTTCAGCTATCATACTGTTATTTTTCCTCTTCCAAGCTCCTTTCAATCTTCCCACTTTACAAAACTTTACCAAAAATACCTCTCACTCATTCCTATTTTTACTATGGTGTATTCCCCAGAATGGAAAGGCATGGTACTATGAAACAGCCCAAAAAAGTCAGAGGTGTCAATTTCAACTGAGGCACCACTCCAACTATCAATCTCGTTAAGATATAAATTTCCACTAAACCTCCATTTTTCATATTTATTCTTTGTCAAAATCCATCAGGTATTACACTGTTCTGACCAACTATTACTACTTGTAATAATTCAATCCAGAAGAAAAATAACTCCTAGAGTTACAGTTAAAGGAAATTTTTAAAACTTAGTTTCAACTTACACAAATATTTTTATTAAAGACATGTATGACAGAATAAAAAGCTGTCAGGTATAAATAAATTACATTAAGATAATATCCAGTGGGGGTGGGTAAAAATCAAAGTACAATTTCAAGAAAAAGGAACTGTGTAAAATACCACGTATTGGGCTTCCCTGGTGGCGCAGTGGTTGAGAGTCCGCCTGCTGATACAGGGGACACGGGTTCGTGCCCCTGTCTGGGAAGATCCCACATGCCGCGGAGCGGCTGGGCCCATGAGCCATGGCCGCTGAGCCTGCGCGCCTGGAGCCTGTGCTCCACAACGGGAGAAGCCACAGCAGTGAGAGGCCCGCGTACCGGAAAAAAAAAAAACAAACAAAAAAAAACATGTATTTTTAAAACTGATGGTGATGGCTATAAAAGTTCAATATGATACTCCTTGAGATACAGTTGAGTGATGTACCAATTTTATATTAAAATGTCAGTATCTATACCATGTGGGAAACTGCATCCTTTCCAACTACCTGAAAGTATGATGTAAAACATTATAAAACAACCTATCATGTGCAAGGGGGATAGTTTTACAAAAATTATTTTGGGGGTTCGCAAGCAAATTAAAAACACTGTTCTAAAGCCACTCACTATTATATTGCAAACACAAAATACACATGGTCTGTGGCGCTTAGAAGCACCGTAATTCACTACCTCTTATTAAGCTCTCTGGATGTGCTTGGCACTGTTCTACGCTCCATTTACTCCTCACATCCTTGGAGGTTTGATCTGATTTAGAAAATCTTTTACAAATATTGAGCAGCTTGCTCAAGAACTAGTAAATGAACTAGTAAATGGAAGAGACAGATTCGAAGAGACAGGCTCAACAGATATTTGTCAAGAAAATGAAATGAAATGTCTGATTCCAAAGCTAAACCTCCTGCTATGCTTACAAGTTAGCAGAGTGAGGGAGGTGTGAAAGGTACTTGGAGTGTTTCACGGTAGACTTAAGCCTTAAAAAAAAAGATAACATTTAAAGGCAGAAAGAAGGCACAATAAAGGAACCCTAGGTAGAAGCAATATGACCTTGCATATATTTTTATTTCAAAGCTTATTTCACATAGTGTGCTGAAAGATTTCCTAAATAATGTGTCACTGAACGAAATGGGAGAGCTATTCAAAGGGAAGGCAGGCATGTGTGTGCACACACGTGTGTGCATGGGGGTGGGGGGGTGTGATTCCATGGGTCAGCTGCTGCTGAACAGCCTTCCTTGCTGGGCATCTCTACTCTGAAGAGAAAAAAATTTAGCAGGGAGAAGAGCCTGTGTATCTTTCCCGTGAAATGCAGTTGGGAATCTCAACACAGAAAGAAAAAAGTTTGTACTAAAATATTATATTTTTATTTTGTCGTTGTTCTGGGATTTGCTTTATTATCAGTAGCCTCTGAGAAAATGCATTTCACAGGAATAGGACTATACGATGGTGACTTTAGAAAAAAACAATGTCTATCATATCCTCAACCATAGTTAAGTGTTCATCAAGTGTCTTGAAAAGATAAAAGCTATTATTACATGATTTGACGCTTGAATTTTTAAAGCTGGGGACAGAAAAAGTCTTTGAAATGTCAATCTGAAGTATTAAATAAAACAGTACCTACACCTCTATAACCATCTTCAATCACAACCAAAAGCTGTCTCCAGATACCAATGGCACATTTAAGTTATTTTTTAAACGTTCTAATGAAAGAAGTAAAATATATTTGCTTCAAATATAACCGTGTGTGCGCGCGCGCTTTAAAAAAAATACTGAGGAGCAAAGGTTAAATTCTGAACCAAACCCTTGGACTTAGTTCAATCCCATAAACACTTGAAAGTAGTAATAATCATGCTAACCGTCAACATCACTAGTAGTCTTTAATAATACAGCTACTCATCTCCCTAGAAGGAGCATCAGAAGTTGCTCTAATGCCCGCCCATCTGGCCCTTTACAAAACAAAACAAAAAAAAAGGAGCGGGAATGTCTTCCAAAGACCTGTCTGTAACTGCCTCCTGTAGCATCCCACCCTACTCTGGCTTGCTAGAGGAACTACACACAATGACGTTTCAGAAAGCCCCACAGGTTAAGAGACGACACACATAAAAGCTTCCTATTTCAAACACGTTTCATATAAAGTCACCAAATGAGGTCCTTTAATGTGAACGAGAGCGAATAAAAAATAGTTCCATTTATAATGGGGGGGGCTTTCTTATATTACCTTTTTTTGACTTGCTTTTGGAAATTTCAAAGAAAACTGCTGAATCCCTATATATTTAAGGCAACGTAATTTCACAGGCAACAACAATCTTGAAGGCAAATCCGTTAAATTACAATACACTAAGGCAAATCTCGACCATTCTCAAGAGTCAGAGTAAAGCAATTCATTACAATTAGAGAGTGCAGAACTGTGCCAGCCCTACGGGAACGCAATAATGCCGTGTCACGAACCTGCGCATTCCAAGAGAAACTTCTTCCAGACACATAAATGAAGTCGGAGGAACCTGCTGCAGTGCTCAATCCCTAATAAACACGAACAATCGTATTCGAAGGAGTAAAATCGCGAGCTATCCGTTCCTAATGTTGACCTTTGTGGAAAGAAAGACTATCGAACTTTCACGAAGCTGTAAGTGCTGGGTGAGGGTGAATAATCGATTCTCAGAGCCAACATAAACACCGGGGGTGGGGCAGCAAAAACTGATCAATAGAGATGCGTCGGGAGGACTGCGACCGAAGCGAGAAAGGCGGCGCTCTGCGACAAAACAGTAAATAGAGGAGAGAAAGTAGGGAGCGCGAAGGTTCCGTAAACCTATGCGATGGGGGTTAACTAAGAACAACTTCTCAGACTATTCTCTCCCAAAATTGCTCCCTTCCAGGAAAGTTTCATCTCCCAGACTTGGATTGGGGGCCGCGGCCTTCTCGGCCCTTCTCGCCCGGCCAGCCCGCGGGCTCGGGACGCTGGCACAAACCCGCCCGCCTTGGGGGCCCGCGCAAGGGCGACTCCCTCCCGCCGGCCGCAGCCCCACCTGTGCCTTCCAGACCTCGGGCGCTTCGGCAGCGGCCGAAGAGCTCCCCGCCAGGAGGCCGCAGCCCAGCGCCCGCTCCCTCAGACGCGGCGCAGCCGCCGCCGAGCGCTCAGCCGGGACCAGCCCGCCGTTCCGCGGTTCCCTGCGCCCCGCACGCTCGCGCCCGCACGCCGGAACTGACAAAGCCTCCGGAGCCGCGCGCCACGTCACGCTGCCGCGCTGCCCGGCCCGCCAGCCCGGCTCCCGCGTGACCCGAGCGCGAGCGCGCAGCCCGCGCAACTCGGCTTTCACGGGAGGCCCACTCGGGCTTTTGCCCGGGGGACTCGTCCCCGCCTGCCCAGCCTAAATTCTGTCCACTCTGACCTTCTCAATGGTCTCTGGGGAGACGTCACTCCACTTCGAACCCCTGAGTCCCGTAAAACTCTAGGGCGAGAAAAGGATGGAGGGCGGAAGGCCCGGAGACAACCACTTGAGCCAGCGGCTCAGCGTGGACCCCCAACCATGGTCTCCCGGCCACGTCGACGGCCCCGCGCTTGCGCAGTCTCTTGCTCTCCGCGGACCCCAGGCGGCTGGGGGGAGTGGGCGAGAGCGGTGGGACGTGAGAGCTCTGACGGCTAGGGGGAGCCGTGTGCGCCAGAAGTCTGTAGCAGCACGGCAAAAAATGTTAAATTCCTGATTCCTAAGGTTAAATAGCAAGTGTGCCGATACCATTTATGATTATGGAAAGCTAACAGGGGAAAATCAGAGTAAACATACTCTACTTTTCTTCAGAAGTTCTTTAAAATTAGTAAGATAGCATAGCTGTGTGGACAGGGAATGCTACCTGCTTTTCCGGTCCTACAAGGATCAAGCCAAAGCAACAGCCCCTGCCCCCGCCCATAAGCCCTGAGGGGAGTTTAGGATGGAGAAAAATCGAAAGCGGTCTATGCTTTGGATACTGGCCCTAGATAGTAAAGATGCATATCTATGGAATAATGAGCCCAGACTCTTGCATCTTCCCATATAGAGAAAAGCACTAAGATCATGAACTTTAGACGTCTGTTCTTTGTGATTAGCGGTAATCTTTTGATGTTCTACCACATTTTTAAAGCAAAAAAAAAAAAACCAAAACCAAAACCAGAAAGCCCCACAGAACTCCTACATATCCTGGTTCCTCCCTTATCTCTTCAGAGCAGTTCCTCAGAGTTATCTGAGAGGCTGTGTCCCAGGCAACTGTCCTTAGTAAGAGCCCTGAATAAAACTTAATCTTGAAACTTTTAGGTTGTATGTTTTTCTTCAGTCAAAAGATGTCAGATTTTATACTCTTGAATAGACCTGCCTTAAAAAACTATATACATATGTATACATACATATATATGATGTGCCCTGAGCTCTTAAGACTAAGTGACTTTTTTAAGGATGGCAGAGACTTAATTCCAGATGAATTGTTACTCCCCTCAATCAAAATTAATTAATGACGGGGAATATTGGATGACTACTGGGGGGGGAGGCTTTTAAATTTAAAATTTAAAATTTAAAATCTGGTAGTTCCACTTGGTAGTTCTCTGGAGTCTCAGAAAGATAACAGCCAGCCATCCCAAAGAGAAAAACCTCTTAGGGTTGTATATATTAACACAGTGGTTTTAGATGATTTTGCTCTTATACACCTTAAAAAGAATTCTGAAAAACTGTGACTCTGTACCTTCTCCCTCATTTTTAGACGGAGCATCAAAATTTTTCATCTCACTTAGAGAGTTGCAAGGGATGCAAATTGTTTTATTGTAAATTGACATTCTAAAATGAAACAGTTACATAACTTAGAATTGTAGCCAGTGGAACCTAAATACCAGATAATTTTATATCCATCATCAGTTTTTAAAACTATATTAACAAGCTTTTCTTTAATAGGAGGAAATTTTACATCATTCCTTTTCTTCTTAAACTCATATCACTTGATGAAATTTTATCCCAATATTTATTTATTCTGGTTAGATATGACCCCCCAAAATATAATCAATAAAAGAAAAAAAAATGGTAAATTGTACATCATCAGAATTAAAACCATTTGCTCTTCAAAAGACACCATCAAGAAATTGAAAATACAACCTATAGACTATGAGAATATATTTTCAAATCATCATATTTTACATGTATTTCAAACATACAAAGAACTCTTATAACCTAATAATTAACAAGATAAGTAATATAATTTTAAGTGGGCAAAAGATTTGAATAGGCAATTCTCTGAAGACATACAAATATCCAGAAAGCACATGAAAAGATTCTCAGTGTCATTAGTCTTTAGGGAAATGCAAATCAAAAACACAGTGAGATGTCATTACTTACCCACTAGAATGTTTGTAATAAACAAGATAGATACTAACTGGTGTTGTACAAAGATGTGGAGAAATTCAAACCCTCATGCATTACTGGTAGCAATGTAAAATGATGCAGTCACTTTTTGATAAAAAATTTGTTTCTTGAAAAGTTATACATAGACTTGCTATATGACCTAGCAACTCCTCTCATAGGTGGAGTTGTGTAGACATATGTTTTCATTTTACTTGGTTCAAAACATCAAGTGATGATGCTGTTATAAAACTCTTTTCACTCCTATTTATTTAGTTTGTTTAGGTGGATAGAGTTTCTCAGTTTTCATATCTATAAATATTAAAATTGAAATAGAATGGATGCTGAATTCTGTCTTGTTCTGGAAATAGAGTACATATAATACAAACAATAATACAAACACTCGTATACACAAAGTGCACAAGTGTACTTGATAGAGATGTTCATAGCAACATCATTTAAAACAGCCAAAAAGTGAAAATAATCCAAATATCAATCAACCAATGAAAGGATCTTTGAAAATGGGGTATGTCCATACAATGGAATATTGCTCTATCCCCAAAATGAATGAAATAGTGATATATACCACAACATGGATGAACCTCAAAAACACTATGCTCGGTGAAAGAAGCCAGACAAAGACATATATTTCTGTTTCAATGATTTTTTTTAAAAAGAGACAAAGTAGATTATTGGTTGCCTAGGTCTGGAGTTAGTAATGGAATCGACTGTAAATGGGCACAAGGTTTTCTTTGTAGGGTGATGAAGATGTTCTAAAATTAGATTGTGATGATGGTTGTACAGCTCTGTAAGTATAATAAAATTCATTGAATTGCACACTTAAAATGAGTGAATTTTATGATTTATAAATTATATTTTAAACAGTTTAAAAAATATCTCCTGCATTGACTATGATAATTATTTATATTATATGGATTCTACGTTTGGATAAATATTTATTGAAGAAAGAGTGTATATTTATTGGAAACATATCTTGATGAGGTGAAAGCAACTCTTTTTCTCCATCAATTCGTCTATTTGCAGATGATTATCGTTTATTTCTAGAATGGGACAGAATTCAGCATCAATTCTATTCTACTTTTAATATTTAAAAATGTAAAGCCTGAGGAACTCTGTCCACATTAAAAAAAAACAGAATTAACAGAAGGAATTTTATAACTGCATTGTCACTCAATTCTTTATATCATTCAAATTTGTTTTTTAATCCAATAGATCCTTCTTCCATTTTTTTTTTAATTAAAGAATTGGAAATCACTTGATTGCAAAAATATCTGTCACCAAGTGGGTATAGTTATTCACTTCCTCAGTTTCTGGGAAGAACGCCAAAAAGACTTTACTAAGATTGACCATCTGGTACCACTGAGGCCCTAGCATCCTTAGTGGTGCCACACTCAAGGTAGTGACTGCATCCCGCTAGTGGTGGCTGGGCACAAGAAGGGAGCCTCCACCTCTCTGCCACACACCCAGAACTTAGCTTCAGCAATAGGTCACAGGAGGCAGGAGGAGATATGCTGGTGCCCTGCCCCTCCCAGGCAAACAGCCCTCCCATTGCTAGCTGTGGCACAAGGGAGCCCTGTGCTCTGTGCTGTACCAGTCTGGAGAGGAGTTTCTTTCTCGCTGAGCTGGGAGGGAGAGGGAGGGAATGGCTCTTGATAATACCACAGACTCTCACTGTTCTTACGGAGTTTTAGATCTTTTGAGGAGTGGTCTGCCGAGCGCGTCATGCTGTTATGCCAGAATTGGAATTCTCAATAAGCTGTTTTAATCGTCCTACTGAAAATGCACAAAAATCTAAAATCATGTTGAAGCTTTCATCTCTGTGTTTTATCCTCTATAACTTGATTAATTTGGCACCCCCTGGAAAACATTGTCCCTGTATTTTAAGTGATCACCATAATGTGTGTTACTTCGTTAATTGTCAGGCTCCTTTACTTGCGTAGGCTCCTTCCAAGGCAGACCTTGAAATGTGCTCACTTATATGTTTCAGTAAAACTCACAGAAAGAAAAAAGATTTTATCAACAATCAGTTAAGACTGCTGACTCTTTACACTTGAATTCCCTTCCTGTCCTTGGTGTTGACATGGCTGTAGCACTTCTGGGATGTGGGTAAGGAGAAGTTGAGTTGGTTGTACATATAATTATGAGATATGTTTATAGTCAATTCTGTGTATGATTAAGTTATCGCTAGCCATCCTGTTGTAGTACTGACTTCCAGGAAAATTCCTGCTCTGCTGGCTTACCTGTTGCCCTAACATAAAGATGCCAGCTCAGGGTCATATTGCTCTGTGAATGTATCCTACAGCATACTGCATCAAAAGACAGGTGGAGGAGAAACAACGTTTGAAATACATGGGGCCAGAAGCTAATCTATTTAAAATTATTCCAGTCATCAGACTTGTAAAAGTATAAGCAAATAATTTCGGTCTCATCAATGACTAGTCAGAAACCTATATTAGTAGCTCTTATAAACTTGAGAATTGTAAAAAATTATGACAGTATCAATATTGAATTGTGAAGATGAAATAAACTTTCCTTTACTATATTTTTAAAACTTATCCTAATAAACCATGCCCGAGGAAAAAAACGAATTCTCTATTTTTTTTATGGAACGTATTACAAAATCATTTTCATATGAAGAAGTAATGAGTATAGAGCCAAGAAAAGAAAAAAAGAATCATGAGATATGTTAAATACTTAATAAAAGATTTATATTATTTTTCCGGATTTTGTGATGTGTGGACAATTTGTCAGCTTTTTTCAAATTTGTAATTTTGGTGTAAAATTTGTAATTTTGGTGATTTATTTTTCATATTCTTAATAAATACTCACTTTTGTTCCTAATTTTGTTTTTTCTTACAGAAGCCCACCCAAATTATAAAAACAGCAAGCATCACATAACTGGATCTTCCCCTGCTCCTAAGGCTGAAGAGGTACTTGAGATTAGCAGAAAATAATTGTTTTTATTTTATTATATCTTGCTGAGATAAAAATAAAAAGGGTCAGAGAGTCAAAACAGACTGATGAGAATCAGAGCTTTTATCTAGTATTAAACTTTACTATTATAATAATTTAAAAGAATGCAAGTGACTATGAGACACAAGCAAATAATGGAGATTTCCGAAACCACCAACCCAGTCCCCCGGGTTTTCCCACATCACCTAGGAACACACCCCGGGGCCCAGATCTACCCTTTGAGATCACCAAGTAAGGTATGCCAGGTATCACATAAAGGGAACTATTTCCGTTATGAACTATCTCCAGTTTATACTTAGATAATTATATGGCTGACACTGATATTGCCCAGTGGGCCATTCTATGGACAGCCATAAATTCCAGGTTTACTTACCTTAAACCATCTGCACGTACCATTTCATAGACGGGACTTTCCACTGTCTTTGCACCACTGTATACCTTGGCCCAATTAGCATGTTTGCATGATTTGATTTGGTCATTTTCACCTGGGCATCCAAAGTTAGCAACAATTGGTTGTAGACCAGCTGCTAATACATAACTTCCAATTGATTTCCCCTGTCTTTTGTTCTCACCAGATTCTTCTCAAAAGTCATGCATTCTTAGGGGATTTCCCTGGTGGTGCAGTGGTTAAGACTCCGTGTTCCCGATGCAGGGGGCCTGGGTTGGATTCCTGGTCAGGGAACTAGATCCCACATGCACGCTGCAGCCGAGCGTTCTCATGCCGCAACTAAGAGTTTGCATGCCGTAACTAAGGAGTCCACCTGTCACAACTAAGACCCAGCACAACCAAAATAAATAAATAAATGTTAAAAAAAAAAAAGTCATTCATTCTCTAACAATAGTGAAGAATTGGAAGAGGCAGGTGAGGTCTTTAAATGAAACTACCATTTTTTTCACACACTCTACACTATATCTGATTTAATAACATCCCCCCCGCCCCCGCCAAATACTCCTCCTTTTCTAAGGCCTTTACCTGAAATATGGATGTCTAAGACAGGGAAAGATGGGAAGCCCTAAGGTTGGTTTAGGATGGTTTAAAGGCGATTTCTCCTCAAATAGTATTTTGACTTGTCCTTTTATTTGGCATTCTTGCGATTTTTACACCCTGGGCAATGCGTCGGAATAAGATTTGGGGAGGTGAGAGCTGTGCGTTTCTTTATGCAAAGTGGGAGGAGTTTGTTTTGTTTTGTTGAGTTCTAATATGAAAGTTTGATATGAAAGTAGGAAAAGAGATGTTAGGAAATAACACATAAGAAATTAAAATCTGGAAATTGATTATCTGGAGACTCCTTTATCCTTGTAAAGTCTTTGTGTGCCTCGAGTGGTGTGCCTGCCCCACTTTAAAGATGTTGATACATATCATATACTTGTAGCTGAGTGCCTAGGACCACTAATTCTGGAATCCGAGTGCCTGGGCTGGAAGCAACCTTCATGTCACAGTTGCTATTACTTAATCACTCTGAGCCTGTTTTCTCATCTGTAATATGGAGGTTTGATAATAGGACCTACCTCAGAGGGTAGTTATCTAAAGTAACTGAAATAACTTATTTATAGTTGGTGCTCAATAAATAAATAAATAAATAAATAAATATATATATATATATTTTTTTTTTTCTTTTTGCGTTACGCGGGCCTCTCACTGTCATCGCCTCTCCCGCTGTGGAGCACAGGCTCCGGACGCACAGGCTCAGTGGCCATGGCTCACGGGCCTAGCTGCTCCGTGGCATGTGGGATCCTCCCGGACCGGGGCACGAACCCGTGTCCCCTGTATCAGCAGGCGGACTCTCAACAACTGCGCCACCAGGGAAGCCCTGAATAATTTTTTTAAATGTAATTTTATCTTCATTAAGAGTGAAGTTATTTTCTTTCAATCAAGAATTTGTTTCAGAGGGAAGGAAGGAAGGAAGGAAGGAAGACCTGGAGGGAAAGAGAGGCAGGGAAGGAAAAGAGGGAGAATAGGGATCAGGGAAGGTAGTGTTGGAAAGGGGGAAAGTTAAATAGAATTTTAGGAAAATCACTTAGGTATAAATTCTAAAAAAAAAAAAAAAAAGGAAATGTGAATACTATTTTAACTCTGTCACCTGTCACAGTGCCACTAATAAAAACAATAATATTACATAGAATTATTTTGATAACACAAGTGTCCTCAGAAGGAAAATCTATCGATACTTGTTAGTGAATTTTAGGAATGATATATGCCTATTTAAGTATTTAGGCATGTCATAGCCACTATAATTACAATTCCTGGGTGATAATGTAAAAGACTTAAGTAGAAGCCAGCATTTTAGTTAGATGAATGTGCTGAAAGTTTTATAAATTATAATAGATTCAATTTCATCCAGGTTGTCCAGCTTGTTTTATCCACATGCTGAAAATATATTGTATTTTTCTCTTCATCTATTATATGATATTGTCAAGGGGGTTAGAAAACCCAAAGAGTGTATCACATAATTATGAATATCATTAAAAGGAAAAGTGTCCAAATTACTTTAGACATGAAGTGAGTTAGTTATTAGTGCATCCCTCTCATGAACTGATCTAGCTTATCACTGGTGATATAACCTAATTGGTCCAAGCTCATGTTGAAATCAATAGGATGACTCAGTATAAAATAAAACTCCTGGTAAGTGCATTATGTTGAGGACTAATGTGATAATATTCTAAAAGTTCTACATGAGGCTAGGTCTATGATATTATATTTTCCTTTGTTAAACTGTTCATCTATGAAAAGCATGCATTTGATGAAAGATCAATAACTGTGATGTTCTTAGTACAGTATAATTTTCCTCTTGCAGACCAAATAGTGGGTGATGGACAAATGCATCATTTTTAAAATTGAATAATAAGTAGATAAAAGTAATTTCTTACCCATAGAGTTAGAGATACATATGTAGTCTTTGTAAATTCCATATTTCCATATAAAGTATACAGTCTGTTCTTTAGCAAATACATAAATATCCTTTAAAAAATCTATTAATTAAACTAGGGAAAACAATTCCTTTAACATTTCTTACTAACCTGATTTGGCTTAGTTCTGGTCAAATTGATACTTTTTATATTATAAAGAGGCTAATGAGTTGCTCAGTAAACTACCTTATTTCCTATATACTTGTATGCATATTAGGTGGAGTTTAACACCAGACACCAAAGTTCTTATTCTGCCTGGCTTCAGGAAACATAAGCCACTTATAGTCAAGGTGAGTCCCAGAGGACACAGGCAAATGAGACGAATAAATGAAAGAATACTCACAGCATTTTGTAATACTGTTACTGTATTAGAAATGAGCAAAGATTGGCAACAAGTGGAGTGAGGAATGAGAAGCAGTGCACACTGAGAAGAGAGGAGAAGACAGGCAACCTGGTAGATTGACAAAAAACTCAGAAGAAAAAAGTTGCCTCCTTTTGCATTTGAAGCTGTTTTTGCTATTGTGATGTACGAAGCCTAAATTTCCTGAATCCTTTAGTGCAGTTTGCCCAAAAATCCATTGTGTTTTGTTTTTGTTTAATTTTGGCTAGAAATTTTGGAAAGAGCCTCAGTATGTCTTGCTTACATGGTCCAGAAGAAGACAAATATGTGAATGACGCTGAACTGAACTAAATTAGGGAAAGCAAAGGCTCGGAAACAGGGTGTCCTTAAGACTGTAACCCCCTTGGGAATGTCTGGACATTTGGATGAGAGCATCAGATTTTCTACAAGAGGTGGAGATGGAGACTCAGAGAAAATGGCAATGCCCTTCAGTCAAAGACTAGCAAGAATACACCTGAAGTCTGAACTTCTGTTTCAACACTGCTTGACTTTTTGTAGGAGAAACCTGTAAGTGGAATGTGAAAGAACCCCTTGATAAAACAGCAAAGCAGTTTCATTTTCTGCATTATTAAAATGGTGATTATATTTACGTATCCCATGTATACTTGTAAAGGTTTTCCAAGTTCTGTGTAATTAGGGATTACAAGCATCAAGGGAAGAGGATATCTTTAGTGCTGGTTGGCTAGTTAGACGTGGCTCCCTTCTCCTTCTTGAGTATATCACCTATGGGGAAGCTAAGAAGAAAAATATGTGATGAATTGCTGGTAAAAACCACCGAACACCAGGAATTCATTGTTGGACAGCCTCGATTGTCTTGGGGGGATTCCCCTTCCAGAACAGCTAATTCTTTTCTGGCATATTCAGGCAATTTGGATAGAAAGATCTAGGTCCAGAAATTCCATTCTCAGCACTCTCAGTACTTGGGGCTGACGCATCCCAGCCTGATGGTCCCCAAAACTGATGTTACAGCAGATGACACAATACTTGACACAGATCTGAATGCATCAGTTCATAGAGAGTTCAGAAGCAGAGATGCTATTCATGGAAAAAAAAAGAAAAGTCTGCTATTTTATGAAAGTTTGCAAAAATACACCAAGGGTTACATTTTACAGTTAAAAATTTCAAACAATCCTCTCCAGAAATTCTTTCTTTGTTGTTCGGTCATATTTATTTCCTGAACAGTCTGTGTTTCTTAGTCTTTTCTGCATGTTTGGATTGCTAACTGATGATGTTGCTTTAAAAATAAAGTCTCTTTTCCTAAAGTAATACAAACTTTAAGCAATATTATTTTCCTAATAGAGCTGCAAATACTTGGTGCCATAACTAATATATGAAGATGAGAAATCTAATAAATTTGAATTTATTTTTTTCTAGAGTCCCAGTTTGTCTGGAACACTTAAGTATTGTTATTACCAACAAAAAAAGTTATTGGCTATTAAAAAAATCACATTCAGGACAGAAGTAGATCTTGAGAATGCTTATTTCTTTTAAAAGAGCCAGTTCTGCCATCCAAAAAATTTATTTATTTTAATTTACATATAGACAAGTCCCGTGGTGTCAGAACACAGCATAACTAAGCATCACTGAACTTTATTTAGTCGCAAGGCTTGATTGTAACAGTGGGGTGCTTCTTATGCAGTTCTGAAGTGACAGAAATTAAAATGCTAACAAAATCAAGTTTAAAACAGCCCACAGAAAACTGTGTATATATTAAGCCTACTCTCAGAGTCTCTAAATTACTCCATCAGAGTAAGTTAAGTAAGGACTTTTGGAATTTGTTTAATTCTTTTAGATAGAAACGGTTTGTATTAAATTTTTTGAAAAAATAAATTTGGGGTGATAGTAATAAATAGCATTTTTGTGAAGCCCAACTCTGTGGAAGGTCCTCTGCTGGCCATTTTATTTCAACCCCACCTCCCCAACAATGAATCAGCGAGGAGGCAATTGTCAGATGAAGAAATGAAAGCTCAGAAGGTTTATGTAATGTATTCTAAACCACACAGCAAGTATCTGACAAAGCCAAGATTCCCAAAGATTTTCAGAATTATTTTGTTGAAATTAACATTTTGTTGAATAACTATTACTGTATGTCCAGTATGAGTAGTTTCCATATAATATCTTTGAATTCCTCCAAAAACCATACGGAATAAGGTTTATTTACATTCAGTAACATGATCAAAATCTCATGGCTAGTAAGTGGTAAAGATATAATTTTTTTCTTTTTTTCTTTTTTTTTTTTTGCGGTACGCGGGCCTCTCACTGTTGTGGCCTCTCCCGTTGCAGAGCACAGGCTCAGCGGCCATGGCTCACGGGTCCAGCCGCTCTGCAGCATGTGGGATCTTCCCGGACCGGGGCACGAACCCGCGTCCCCTGCATCGGCAGGTGGACTCTCAACCACTGCGCCACCAGGGAAGCCCTAGACCTATAATTTAAACTGGAATCTCTGACTTTAAAACGTCAGCATTTCCTACTATAACACAGCGTCCTGTTGGTTATCTAGTTCCCAAGAGGTGACATCCTTTGGAAGAATCTGAAACATCCTACTAAAGAAAATTTTCCCAAGACTAGAAATTTGGTGGTTTCTTCGATTTAGCTCCAAAAATAAACATATACTTGAATCATGAACTCTCAAATGGGCTCATGTTAGAATCCTTACCACTATTACCTACTACCTACATAAACTTGGGCAATTTACCCTCAAAGCTTCAGTTCTCACCTTTATATAATTGGGATAACAATAACTACTTTGGAGGACTGTGCTAGCCATTAAATAAGATAATGTACGCAACACTCTGTACCCTACAAAGAGGCAGCAGTTTGGAGTGGTTAAGAGCAGAGACCCTAAAACCAGCTGCCTGAGTTCAAGTTCTGAGTCTGTCATGTCAGCTCTGTGATCTTAGGCAAATTTACTTTACCCATCTGTATCACCATTTCCTCACTGGTAAAACGAGGTAATGATAATAACTGCTTCATGGGTTAGTATGTGTAAAGTGCTTAGGAAAAAATTGTTCCATTAAATTAAATGTGCCTGACATACTGTAAGCACTATTTAAGACGCTGTTAAATTTTAAAAATATTTTGAACATAGTAGATGCTGAATATGTAGATGCAGAGTAGCTACTTTGCAGTTACTTGGGTGATTTGAATATTATATATATATATAAAATATTATAATGGGACTTCCCTGGTGGTCCAGTGGTTAAGAATCTGCCTTCTAATGCAGGGGACTTGGGTTCGATCCCTGGTCGGGGAACTAAGATCCCACGTGCTGCAGGGCAACTAAGCCCGTGTGTCACAACTACTGAGCATGTAGCTGAGACAACTAGAGAGCCTGAGCCACAGCTAGAGAGAGAAGCCCACACACCGCAATGAAAGATCCCGCACGCCACAACAAAGATCCCTCGTGCCGCAACTGAGACCCAATGCAGCCAAAAATAAATAAGTAAATAAATATTAGAAAAAACAAATTTTAAAATGTTACAATATATAATACATATTATAATATTACATATATATTATAATATTACATATATTATATATTTTATATATATATATATATATTAAACTGGAATTAACATTTTTGATCTATGGAGAAGATTCCTTTATTGCTATTAAAGGAACATGTAAAACTAAACCAGCAGCCCCAGAATGATTAGTCTTGTAGCTACCTTAATAAGTTCCCTGGAGTTGGGGAGTGGGGAGGAGAGGTGGAGAAGAAGGGATTAAGCATATTTTTCAGATTTGGGGGTTAAGCAACTGATTGTGCCTCTAAGTGCTATTTACTGAGATGGGAGACACTGGAGAAGGACTGCACACAAGAGAACGAACAACTGTTTAGTGTCTCCCAGGTACCGAGCATTGTGCTAGGCACTTTGTATACATACTGCATCATTTCACTCTCAGCATCACCCTATGGGTATTACTCTCTCCATTTTATAGATCTGTGAAAATCTTTGAAGAAGTGAGTTGTGCCATATAGGCAAGTGAATCAACTTGTCAAATAAAAGAGTTTTTTACGTGAACTGGTAAGAATCCCCCACCCCACCCCCCGACCTCCTCCCCTGCCCTTAAGTTCTGAAATTTACATCTATATTTATTTTGTTGTGTTGGAATAGTCACTACTGAAACCCAAAGAGACCCTTTCCTATTACCCCTGTAGTCCTTTATTTAATACCTCCATAGACAAAGAAACTTTTGAGATGTGATGCAGGCTATAAAACTTCAGTAATAACTTGGAAATCTGTAGTTAGATTACTCTGCCCAGAAATGTCATGGGAGTTGCTGTATTTCTCTAATACTTGCTTTAGGCACAGACATACTAACATGGAGCTAAAATTCACCGTGTAATAACATTGCACATTCACTTAGTAATGTTACCTGTATCAATTTCAACATTAATATAATGTAATTGGTTGCAGCTGAAAGCAAATCAAAGTATATGTTTCTACTCCAATCTTCTGAATAATGCATGCCATCTGCATTACCTCAAACATTTGGGAACAAAATGCATTAAAGTAAGCAGAACCTCAAATGGTCAAAAGAATTTGTCTTTCTAAGGGTGATACTTCTTAACTTTCTAACAAAAACAATGTCCTGAATCAGAACCCTTGATGTTTTCAAACAAAAGCACCACTAGAGGAAATTGTCCTTCGTTTTAAAAATTTACTATAGTGCAAATATGAGGTAGAACCACACGATGTGCTGATACAAGCACTTTCATATGGTTCCACCTAATAGATCATAAAGAGTATAGTTCATAAATCTCAGGGAACATTAACTACCATAGTTATTTTTTAAATCCTTGCATCCTTCAAAAGTCCTCTTTCATTCTGATGGAAAACCAAAACTGAAAGCTTTCTAAACTTTACTAAGTATTTATTGCTACTATTTACTTTTTAAATTATATTACAATATTCTTATAATCAAGCTATACTGATTACAATAGATATATTTACAATCAATATATTTGTTCTTTGATTTTAAGATCAATTCTTGATATCATGAATATCAATAATAACTATATTTTATGCTGTGTGATGCTCCACGGGTGTCAGCATGCTTGGGCAGATATCACCTTGTGCGGTCCCTACGACCCTTCATTTTAGGTGGCTGTTATTATCACTCCAGCCCTCACAGCAGACGCGTGGCAAATACTACCCACATCTTATGGAAGAGGAAACAGAGGCTCAGTGAGGTGACCTGCCATGAAGGGGCTTGGCTAACCCAGATCTCAGGAGTCATAGCTCCTGAGTGCAATATATTTGCTACTTCTCTGTTAAACAACCTGTCCAGCAGTGACTCAGTTATTGGGGGAAAAAAATGGATTCCAACACCACAGTCTGAAGGAGGCACTGCTGTCAGACAGGACACATCCCAGGATGTAGAATCCCTGACTCCTCTCTCCCCTCCGGGCTCTTTCTGTGCTCCAGCCCCCTTTGGGCAGCTTCCCCACCAAAGTGAAGAGGAAGCTCATGGCCATGGCCAGGTGGAAGCTGCAGGGGCCATAGGGTGAGCCCTTCCTCGCCCACAGGGGTTGCCTGGTGCCTGACAAAGCTCCAGAGCCTGCTGCCTCTCAGCTGCTAACCTGAAATCAGCAGCAGGAAAGCAGACCATAATGTGGAAGAGGAAGACTTTTTTTGAAAATGTGATTTTGTTCCTGGGGAATTTAAAAATAAATTTTATTCCCACTGCTCTTTTTGTGTATGGGAGGTTATTTTCCCATGTGCTGGCACGAAGTGACCTCTTTGTTAATTTTCTGTTGATGATTATGAAGGTGGTAGAAGGGCAGGATTGGCTGGACCAGGGCTCTGCATTCTTCAATGTGCATACTCGTCCTCTGAAAGCTTTAAAAAACAGATTCAGATTCCATAGGTCTGGGGTGGGGCCTGAGATTCTGCATTTCTGGCAAGCCCCCAGGGAATGCCAGCGGTTCTGGTCCACAGACCACATTTTGAGTAGCATGGCACTAAATCACTTCAAACGATCCTTATATCCTGAAGGATCTATGAGAATAGGCTACATCTAAAGATTAATGATTTTTATGTTTTCTGGAAGCAACAACAACTAAAAAGAAAAACTAGCTGATTTTACTTTTCCTTTGTTAATTTTTCTGTGGAAGTGTCTGAATGCAATAGAATTCTTTTTCCTAGTGTCTGGGAATAAACCAGGTGTTGGGTCGAACAGGTGTTTCTCTCTTAGATACCCAGAGTCACAGAGAAATGCAGGGGCTACTTCCTCTTGTTTCACCCCCTCCTAGAATTTTCCCTTCTAGTCTTCTCTGCCTCTGCCTGATTCTTTTCTTTGTTCCTGTAAAGATTTAGGGTTGTTATTGGCTGGAGACCGACTGTAGCAGGAATATCACAGTTGTTTTAGCTTGTGCAGTCGGTTGCATTCTTTTGAAATTAGCCTGAAATTAGATTGCTGCTCAAGAGAAGCATGAAACATCAGCACACAATATCTTACTCCAAGTTATCCAGCAACTTTGGATCAGCCCTGTCTAAATGGGCATGTCCAAGGCTATCCACAGTGATTCTGCTGCAGCCTCGTTTTTAAAAAATAAAAAACTTTTTTATTTTGAAATAAAGACAAAGATGCAAAAATACTGGTTTGTGGACTCTTCACCCAGCTTTCCCCCAAAATAACATCTTACATAACCATAGTACTTTATCAAAAATGAAATTTATGCCAGTACAGTACTATGAACTCAACTACAGAACTTACTTGGATTTCACCAGTTTTTACATGCACTTTTATGGGGGGAAGGGCAGCGTACAGTACTATGAAATTATATAGATTCATGTAACCACCACCACAATCTGACTCATTGTTAAATATTGGTATCCCCCAGCATTTTGTTCCGATCCCTTTCCAGTTTTCACTTTTCACATGTTCCCTGGACCTTCTCATCCATAATTGTGACGTTAACTGTCTTTTGTATTTGGATAATTTTCAAATTGATAACCCTAACCTCTCTCTTGAGCTCTCTACCTAACCATTTTATGGCCTACTTCTGGACTCTCACTCAATATTTTATCTGCACTTTAAACTTCAACATATCCAAAACGGAACCAGTATTCCTTCATTTTAAAATGAAATAGTCCCTATACGGGCAGATAGCACCCTGTAGCCCAAGCCAGAATACCCAGGGATCAGGCTAGATGCATCCATCATCCATGTTCCATCTCCACATAATAAAAGCAGTCGACACTCCTATGGCAGGTACCAACCAAAACTGATTAGCTTATTTCATCCTGAGAGCAATCCTAAGGCTTGTCGGAAATGGCTCCAAGCTTCCTGAGGCCTGAAACTTGTATGGTTTTAGGGGTCTTGTAAAGTAAAAGGACAAAAAAGTGTAAGCATCAAGAAACCCTGCAATATGGTACAACATGGATGAACCCTGAAGAAAGGCATTATTATGCTAAGTGGAATGAGCCAGTCACAGAAGGACAAATACTGCATGATTCCACTGATATGAGGGATCTGAAATAGTCAGACTCAGAGAATCAGAGAGCAGAATGACGGTTACAAGGGGCTGGCACGAGGGGGAAATGGGGAGGTGCTAATCAACAGGTATAAAGTTTCAATTACGCAAGATGAGTAAATTCTAAAGATCTGCTGTAGAACATTGTGCCTATGGTTAACAGTACTGTATTGTACACTTAAAATTTTGTTAAGAGGATAGATCTCATGTTAAGTGCTCTTACCACAAGAAAATAAAATTTAAAAAAAAGGAGGAAAATTACAAATACCAAAATTAGTACTTACAAAGTAAATACTTGGACTGGTGCAAGTGAGGGGTCCTGAAAACTGACCTTCATTAGTTGTTTCATGATGAATCCCCCTTTGAGGCAGTTGCTATTATCATTTGCATTTTACAGACAAAAGCTGAGGCACAGAAAGGCTGCACACTTAACTTGACCAGGGTCCTCGTGTCGTGGGAGGTCTCATCACCTCTTGGCCTCCTACGTGATCTCCCAGCCACTAACCAAGCCCCTTCAGTGCATTTTTCCATGCTGACCCTAAGTGGACCTGTGCATGGTCCAGGTCTCTCTCCTGACTGGAAGCTGTACCTAGTTCCCTATTACCTTTAGGCTTAGTGCTAAACTCTTCCGGGCTGTCTTGCACTTGATGTTTTGTGATGCTGAACTGATAGTGACTCGCTCCATATTCCAAGCTTCCAACTCCTTTCCACTTGCCCTTCCCTCTCCCATGCTCTCTACTATCTATCAATGCTCTTTATCATTTTTTCCAAAGTAGAAATAATAGCATTATTAGTTATTTTTAGCCTATAGGAGTAATACATAGTTTAAAAAAATTTAAATTATACAGTACAGGGACTTCCCTGGTGGCACAGTGGTTAAGAATCCTCCTGCCAATGCAGGGGACATGGGTTTGAGCCCTGGTCCGGGAAGATCCCACATGCCACGGAGCAGCTAAGCCCGAACGCCACAATTACTGAGCCTGCACTCTAGAGCCCGTGAGCCACAGCTACTGAGCCCTCGTGTCACCACTACTGAAGCCCACGCCTAGAGCCCGTGCTCAGCAACAAGAGAAGCCACTGCGATGAGAAGCCCGCTCACCATGACGAAGAGTGGCCCCCGCTCACCACAACTAGAGAAAGCCCGCGCGCAGCTACGATGATCCAACCCAGGCAAAAAAAAATAATAATAATTTTTTTTAATTAAAAAAAATTTAACGAATTCTAAAAAAATAAATAAAATTATACAGTACAAAAAAAGCACAAGGAATTAAATAAAAGCCACCAGACCATAACCTCATTATCTGAGAAGAACCACTATAAACAAGTATAGTGTATACACTTTTCATATTTCCTACACGTTAGTGTGTGAGTGTGTGTGTGTGCGTGTGTGTGTGTGTACGTGTGTACATTAGTCTATAAAACTGGGATATGTTACTGTGGTATTATTATTCTTTTCTATTTTTATCAATCCGCCAGACTCTCCCCCCAAATGTTTCTGTTGTTGTTTTAATGGACATCTCATTGATCACTAAGAAAGCCAAGCATCTCTTCACGTGTTTCTTCTCCTGAGAATTGCCTGTTAATATTTACCTACTTTTTTTCTCTGCAGCACCAGAATCTAGTACAATGCCTGCAATAGAATAGGTGGTTGATGAATATTTGTGGAATGAATGAGTGCACTAAAGACACATCACCTTGCTTTTGAGTGCCCATTGTGTTGGGGGTAAGGTCTCATCCTCTGATTTCCTTACTCCTTGCACAGAACCAACAGCCAAATCCTGTGAATTCTACCTTTGAAATGTCTTTAAACCTCCCACAACTGCTGCCCTAGTTCAGAATGTTGTCATTTCTTACCAGGATTTTTGCAATAGCCTCCTCTCTCCAGTCTCTCTAACCTAATTCTTTCTCTACCTATGACGAGAGTTTTCTAAAACGCAATTTGTTCATTTCACTCTCCTGCTTAAAACCTTTAATATTGCCTGGAGAATAAATCTAAACTCTTGACAAAGACACCCAAGACCTTCCATAAAATGTGGTCTGACTTTCCAACTCAGCCTCAGCCCTCTTCCTTCCCTCTTTTTACATCTGTGCTCCAGCCACACCACACTTTCAGCTGTTCTGGAACAGACTCTGCATTCCACAATTCTTTGCTTCTTAGATCTATTTCAAATGCCACAAGTACCATGGAAGCTCATCCTATCCCTTCAACAAATTTATCACACTACTATCACAGCCATCAGGACTACCACCACCACTAACACCCTTGTCTTATGCACCACCCTGGAAGTCGCTATGCTTCTTCATTATTTCAAAGATAATTTTATATTTCTCTTCTCAATCCAACTTCCTGCCTGCATAGGAATTCTGGATCAGCAATTTTAAAGCATCAGTCAAATATCTGAGTATGTGTTACATGTAAAGTACTGACTCCATTTATGATATGCAACTCAGTTTCCAGCTGAAATTTTGAATGCAGCTGAGTTCTGAAAATATATTATTTATAAAAGGCTGAAAACTTACATGCACTTTTTTTGTTGTTTTAAAATAGTGTAATTTGAGTTCCTCTTAGATCATGGGATCTGAGAGCAAAGGGGGAGTTAGGTGTCAGTGTTTGCTCAGCCTTGTTAGCTAAGCAGGCAAAGGAGAAGCTTCTGGTTCCCTGGTGACATCTTCTCACTCACAGTGTGATGGTACAGTCATCAGGTGTAGCGGTCTATTCCAATTAAATATATACTAAAGAATTTTTGGTCCAAACACAATAGACACAAATATAAAAATTATTTTAAGATTAACAAAAATACGTTCTCTGAATAAGGATGAATAACCACATGTCTCTGCAAATTTCCAGTGCATAATTTGTTAGTGCATTCCCTGTTCTTGCTGCAACATGGTTCAGGTTTAAACATCATAAACAAGAAAAAGATTCAATATGTTATACATATATTACTATTCATAAACCCTGACCACTAGTCAATGACTGTGGCTGTAAAACTTTAAGGCTTATTGCTTTTCTTTCAAGGAAATGACGAGTCAAGGATATTTTAAACATGTCAACAGAAAGTATTCTTTCTTTTATCCCTTTCTTTCTCCAACTTGCATTGTACTGACATGCATCAGGAACTACATTAGCTGCTGAGGATACAGGAATAGACAACACAGACATATCCCCTGCCCTCACTGGGCTTATATGAGCTTCCAAATAAACAAAAACCAATCTGGAAATCAAAGAGGAAGAAGGGCCGTCAGGAAAAGGAGCAGAGAGAATTTCAGCATTCAGATCATGTTTATCAATCCCTGCCTGAAACAGAATGCTACCAAGCAAGGGTTCGTGTGCCCACGGTGCAGAAAGCCAAACTCTGACAGTGGGTGTTTGCAGCAAAGTAAGGGCTTATTTGCAGGGTGTCAAGCAAGGAGAACAGGCAACTCATGTTCAAAAGACCCAAGCTCCCCTATGGCTTTCAGGCAAGGGTTTTTAAAGACAGTGAAAGGGGAGAGGGTTGTAGGATGTGTGACCAGCTCATGGACCCTCTTCTGATTGGTTGGTAACAGGGTCTTGTTTCCGGAATCTCAATCATCAACCTTCTGGTTCCAACCATTCTGGGGTCTACAGGCTTGTGATCAGCATGTAGTCACCATCCTCCACCTGGATGGGGGTCTTAGTTTCTCCAAAACAACTCAAAGTATGCATCAGATTGTTATCTATATCCCTTTAGGACAAACTAGGACGTCTTGTGACTCTATTTTTCTAGTCATTAACGGTGTGAGTCTGCTCTTTGGAACTAGGGGAAGGCCTAGGAAACTAAAGCCTTTTTTCTACAAACAGGAAACGGGGGACATGGAGAAGCTTTTGTTCTGGGAAAGCCCCAGAGGGTCCTGCTTGGTTTCAATCCCCCCTGCCCCCAATCTTTGATACTTCAGTCTTGAGGGGAACAAGGGCAGGACAAGAAAGAGAATACAGTTTTGGATTAAGAGGTTACTCATAAACTCAGTTTTAGGAGGACTCAGTTTCAAGAAAATTACTTCCCCACAATCTCCATGATTCCCAGCCAAGATATTTTTATTTGTCCTTACTTTAAAAAATTTGCCCACAGGAAGTTATTTCTAATGTCATTTATATGGCTTTCCTAATAGATTTGCAAACCAAAGTGTTAGAACTTAAAACATCTTGTCAGGGGGCTTCCCTGGTGGCGCAGTGGTTGAGAGTCCGCCTGCCGATGCAGGGGACACGGGTTCGTGCCCCGGTCCGGGAAGATCCCACATGCCGCGAAGCGGCTGGGCCCGTAAGCCATGGCCGCAACATCTTGTCAAGGTAATCAGTTGGTTACTATGTGTCACATGTAATATTTAGAGAAGTCCAAGCTATTAATATATTAAAGATATTTGTTTTACATTTTCTAATCAGTTATTACTGAAGCTAACATATAAAATCTTGATATACTGCACTGTAAGTTTTTTGAGCACAAGTATAATGATTAAAAAAATAAATTGCAGTACAGTTGAGAAAGGACAGCCTCTTCAATAAGTGGTGTTGGGAAAACTGGACAGGTACATGTAGAAGTATGAGATTAGATCACTCCCTAACACCATAAACAAAATAAGCTCAAAATGGATTAAAGACCTAAATGTAAGGCCAGACACTATCCAACTCTTAGAGGAAAAGGTAGGCAGACACTCTATGACATAAATCACAGCAAGATCCTTTTTGACCCACCTCCTAGAGAAATGGAAATAAAAACAAAAATAAACAAATGGGACCTAATGAAACTTAAAAACTTTTGTACAGCAAAGGAAACCATAAACAAGATGAAAAGACAACCCTCAGAATGGGAGAAATTATTTGCAAATGAAGCAACTGACAAAGGATTAATCTCCAAAATTTACAAGCAGCTCAATATCAAAAAAAACAAACAACCCAATCCAAAAATGGGCAGAAGAACTAAATAGACATTTCTCCAAAGAAGATATACAGACTGCCAACAAACACATGAAAGAATGCTCAACATCATTAATCATTAGAGAAATGCAAATCAAAACTACAATGACATATCATCTCACACCAGTCAGAATGGCCATCATCAAAAAATCTAGAAACAGTAAATGCCGGAGAGGGTGTGGAGAAAAGGGAATTCTCTTGCACTGCTGGTGGGAATGTGAATTGGTACAGCCACTATGGAGAACAGTATGGAGGGTCCTTAAAAACCTACAAATAGAACTACCATATGACCCAGCAATCCCACTCCTGGGCATATACCCTGAGAAAACCATAATTCAAAAAGAGTCGTGTACCAAAATGTTCATTGCAGCTCTATTTACAATAGCCAGGAGATGGAAACAACCTAAGTGTCCATCATCGGATGAATGGATAAAGAAGATGTGGCACATATATACAATGGAATATTACTCAGCCATAAAAAGAAAAGAAATTGAGCTGTTTGTAATGAGGTGGATGGACCTAGAGTCTGTCATACAGAGTGAAGTAAGTCAGAAAGAGAAAGACAAATACCGTATGCTAACCCATATATATGGAATTTAAGGAAAAAAAAACTGTCATGAAGAACCTAAGGGTAAGACAGGAATAAAGACACAGACCTACTAGAGAATGGACTTGAGGATATGGGGAGGGGGAAGGGTAAGCTGTGACACAGTGAGAGAGTGGCATGGACATATATACACCACCAAATGTAAAATAGATAGCTAGTAGGAAGCAGCCGCATAGCACAGGGAGATCAGCTCGGTGCTTTGTGACCACCTAGAGGGGTGGGATAGGGAGGGTGGGAGGGAGGGAGACGCAAGAGGGAAGAGATATGGGAACATATGTATATGTATAACTGATTCACTTTGTTATAAAGCAGAAACTAACACACCATTGTAAAGCAATTATACTCCAATAAAGATGTAAAAAAATATAAATAAATTGCAGATTTTTAAATTTAAATAGTTGTAATTTTTTCTAAATTAAATCAGCTATTGATTTGCTTCCAAAGTCATTTGCCTCCCATCTTTTTTTCTCCCAACGATCAACATCTTGTCTACTTCACTGTTTATTAAGACTTTAAATAGCAAGAGGCCCAGGCAGAATGAAAAAAAAAATTATATTAATTCATTTAGTCACTTGAAAGCTATCATAGAAGTTGTAGTAGGAAAAATAACACAATTATTAGGAGTACTGCAACGGAAGGTTTATCTGACACTTGAGTTTTATACTCCTCAGGATAATAGGTATTGAGCTTTCATACTATTAGCAGACGCCTTATATGTTATATGATGGCATATAACATAATTTGTCTCCAAATGTTATTGTGATCTCACCATTGCTTTTTTTGTTAGCTCTGAGTTTTCATTTTCAATTGGAACCATAACTCATCCCAGTTGTGAAGATTGCCTGGACTGTGGCTTGGAACATTTCCAAACCCAAGGTACCTTCCTCCCTGAAAATGTGGAAGATCTCTTCACCTAGATGCAGAGACACATAAGGATCTGGTTTGTCATGCTTTACTTCAGGGCGATCCTAACATGACTTTATGTACTCTTATTATCTTTACTCCTAAAGGTAAAAAACAAAGGATTCAACTCTTAGGAACTATCCCTCTCATCTGACAAATGGGAACATTTCTGTACGCTTTCCATTGCCAAGTTACCTCATTCCTCTCTCACATTCACTCAGTAATTCACCAAATATTCATGGATCCCTTATTCTGTGCAAGGCAGTGAACTCATCACTGTAGGAAGGACTGAGGCATGGGTCCAGGTCTGACTCTACATCCCCTTGGTTTGTGAAGATGTTGAGGTCTGGTAGCGGACAGGACAGATACCCAGCCCTTAAAAACAAAGTCCCCCCTTAAATACCTTATGAAAGAAGGAGGGATATCGTGCATAAATAAAATAATAATGGTTAATAATTATAATAAAGTTTATTCCTTTACTCACTCAAGAGCAATCCTCTCTGGGCAAGTTCCTTGAGATTTCCTTCCGGATTTGAAGTGTGCATTTACAGAAGGGAGGTGAGGGCTGTTGCTGGTGCTCTGCCTGTCATGGAGGAGGGAAGAAGCAGGGAGTGAAAAGGCTCTTCCATTCCCTTGGCAAAGGCAGCGCCGCAACTGGGGCCACGGTCTGCTCTGCTGATTGATGGCCTCCCGAGAGAGCATGTGTTCCTCTGAAGATCTCAGTCTTAGCCACCAGCCTCTGGCAGCAGCCAGGAGATGGGGAAGACAGTTAAATGAACCACTTAATTTCATAGAATGAGGGTAAATATTTTATTTTTCTTCCAAATCAAGAATGTCTACTCAATTTAAACTTTTACCTGCCGTCTCTCTTCCTCAGAACCTGGATTGTGAATTTCTGTTTAACAAGTGTGTCAGAAACTCCTTACCCCATCAGGGTCCTCAGCTGTAAAATGAGAAGGTAACAGATGTTCCTAAGGTTCTTTCCAAATGAAAATAAATATGATTTTTAAATCAATAGAATTTCAAGGGACTCACAATTGACTGTTAAGAAAATGAATATAAAAAAAGCAGTTTGCATATTTTCCTATTGACCTTTTTTCTATCATTTTAAGGTTACTTATTGTTATTTTTATTATTATTTATTTTTTAATTTTTTTTGCGGTACGTGGGCCTCTCACTGCCGTGGCCTTTCCTGTTGCGGAGCACAGGCTCCAGACGCGCAGGCTCAGCAGCCATGGCTCACGGGCCCAGCCGCTCCGCGGCATGTGGGATCTTCCCGGACCAGGGCACGAACCCGTGTCCCCTGCAACAGCAGGCGGACTCTCAACCACTGCGCCACCAGGGAAGCCCTGTTATTTATTGATCCCACTTTTTAGTTTATTACTCCCTCCACTGGCATCCCTGGATTAAAACAAGCAAAAATTTAAAGGTTAATATCCTCTTCTAAAGTTTAAACACACACACACACACACACACACACACACACACTCACACTATGGGTGATACAATATGGAAATGAAAGCCCTCCCAAAACGTAACTCCAGTGTTTCTCAAACTTTAGCAAGTATTAGAATCATCTACCTAGGTAGGTAAAGCAGAGCCCTAGAATGAATGTTTCTAAGAAGTTCCAGGTGATACTGATGCTACTGGTCTGGGACCACACTTTGAGAACCACTGCTATTTAGCACAATTCCCTTGGAGACACAGCCCCAGTGTCTGTTCTCTTCAAATCTCTTAAAGTCATGATGTATCTCAGGCAATCGTTTCTCCCTCTATTTGTCAATTGTCAGTGAGTCCTGAGGATGATGGTAGGTTGGTTTTTTTTTCATGTCAAAGCACTTTCCATCTATTCCTAATCGATTGTGGGCTGATTTCTCTGTTCCCTTGAGTATTTCCTTGAAAGGATTTCAAGTCACTGTAGAGCTTGCATTTTAATATCTAGCATGAAACTTTTCCTTTGTTTTTTTGTTTTTGCAGCAGATTAAGAACTGCCACTAGCAAGCATATCCATTTTTAATCCCTCAACCATCGTGGTCCAAAACTTTTAACTCCTGTGCTTCCCAGAACAGGAAATAAATGGAAGGATGAGAGGACACTCAAACCAGGGTAGTGAGGCAGACTGTTTGTAGTGCATTTAGCTCATGTTCCTAGAGGTACAGTGTCTCTTGTATCAAGTTTCCACCTTTGCTTTAAGCAGGATAGGAGCCCAAGATTGTAGAAGGAAGGATTCTGTTTGAAAAATTTATTTTGTGGTATTTGGGTAGATAGTCCTTACTAACATAGAAGCAGTTTTATACCTACAGGACTAACTAAAGGAAAAGCTCTTCAATTAATCCTTCTTTGTAATGAATGTTCTCAGTCCCTGTCTTCTAAGAGGGATCTAGAGAATAAATTACCCTAGGAAGTCTGTGGTATAGCACAGAAGGAGGAAGAAGGGGTGCTTATTGGCATGAAAAAAAACCCATAATTTTTTTAAAAAGTACTTAGATGACTTAATTTCTTAAAAAGCTGATACTGTATGCTAGAGATATGGGTACATATCCTATTCTCTTTTCATCTGCCAATATAAGGAATCAAGGCTGATGTCTTGTTAGAGTGCAAGCATTTCAACAACATGAAACAAGACAATTCTAGGGGCTTATTTAGCAGCCCGCTTTCAAGATGATAAAGCAAGGTCCACTCCTCTGTTATATGCCCCTTTCCCCACTTCCCTTCCTGCCCATAAGAGGGTCTTGGCAGGAAGAGGAGTGACTCAGGAGGAGGCCAATGGGAACAGAGAGAGCAGAGGGCTGCTGGTGCTGATTGCATGGGCTGGGATGATTTCACCCTAGTTCTAAAAAGAGCCAAGCTTTATTTGCAAACAAGCTTGCTGAAGCCAGCCGCTCATCACAGACTTTCCAAGTTCAGGCCACCCAGTGGGTCTCCCAGGCACTAAAACATTTCTCTCCCATTCATGGTTGTCAACGACATATTTAAAAACCTGCATGTATGTTCGCAGTACGTGGCAGTGGTGGTGGTGGTGGTGGTGTGTCCGGGTAAGGGTGACTATGCTTCAGGATTCACTATCTTCTGTTGCCCTCTGTCTTAGGCTTCCAAAATTCTTTTCCTCTAATGCTTCTGATTAGAACTTTCTGTCAAATTTAACCTATTCAACAGAACTTCAAGCCTCCCTTTAAAAATGACTTAAATATGTCAAATAATTGTTTTTTAAAGCCACTCACTTCATGACATCCTTGACATTTCACATTTCCAGAAACATTTATCATATCTTACTAAAGAGATCCCAATGTCACACAAAACTTATTCAACACATTGCCTTGGCTCTAGTGGCTGTGTTGTGAATTAGTGCTGTGGTCAGAAGGTATAGTATGTCTCCATGACTTTTATCAGTATAGATTGACCAAAACATTAATTTTTCTATATTTCTTTTATTTTATTCTTTAATTAGAATGAGGTACTAGAGTGGCCACTCCTTTTGTAAGTGTGAATATCCTCATTTCTATTGCCATTTATAATGCAAAGATAGATGTTTCCTATTTATTTACTCCGGCCAGGGGCATTATTTATTTATAGAGCTGATAATGTTACATGACTCTTGTGAACTGATCTGTATCAGGGTTTTGCTGTTGTTCTAAATTTTGCTTTCCATTTAATTGCAACCTTGAGCTAATACAGATGTCGTTTGCTTTTAGCTTTTCATTAGGTATTCAGGTCAAGAAGATAACAGATCTCCGTTTGTTTGAACCCTGTGTGAAAGCAGAACTCCTCTGAGGAGTTTCTAAGAATTGTATCTCTTCGAGGCTGAAGCTGCTGTTCTCATCAATTTGATTTGATTTTTTTGATCTAGATTTGATTCTTTTGCGATTTGTGATGTAGTTGTGTACCCATACTGAGGAGTTGCTGAGACAGTGAACATAAAGGGTTGGCCTCTACGATATGACTACCAGAGGAACAGGAAGGGGGCTGGGGAGAGAACAGCTGTCAAGGACTTGTTCTGCCTTTGCTGCTCGCGAAAAACTATAGCCTTCTCTTGTTGCCTCCCTTCTCCCCAAAGATTCTGTGAGTCTCATCACCGGAAAGCCCTGACACATACTCAGGTTTGCAGAGACCGATGCTTGATGACCAATGTACCTCAGACAGCTTCAGGCCCTGGCACATAAGAAGACTGATTCTTTTGAAGGGGAGCCAAACCAATGTAAACCAGAGCAGTCTTTCTAAACCGAAAAATGTTATTAGTCGTGAAAGTGGTTTTACCCCTTCATCCTGTAACCTCAAGTCTACAAATAAATACTGATGATAATGATGAGGTGAATGATGATGACTTAACTCCTATATATCTAGGGATCCACGTTGCTTATTTTCAGAACAAAGACATTCCAGAGGCAGAATTTAGCAGCAAGAAAGTTTTTTTTCTTTAACATCTTTTTTGGAGTATAATTGCTTTACAATGGTGTGTTAGTTTCTGCTTTATAACAAAGTGAATCAACAGCAAGGAAACTTTAAAAAGTGATTACGTTCTTTGCTTTTATTCATTGAAGAACATTAGATGGATATGATTTATAACACGGGATAGCACCGTTTAAAAGCCCCTTCTGGGACTTCCCTGGTGGGGCAGTGGTTAAGAATCCACCTGCCAATGCAGGGGACATGGGTTCGAGTCCTGGTCCGGGAAGATCCCACATGCCATGGAGAAACTAACCCCATGCACCACAGCTACCGAGCCCATGTGCCACAACTACTGAAGCCCGCCGCCTAGAGCCCGTGATCCGCAACAAGAGAAGCCACTGCAAGGAGAAGCCCGCGCACTGCAAAGAAGAGTAGCCTCCGCTCGCTGCAACTAGAGAAAGCCCACATGGAGCAACAAAGACCCAGTGCAGCCAAAAATAAATAAATTAAAAAAAAAAAAAGCCCCTTCCTCCATCCTCCAATTTTCCTGTGCTCCAGGATCTCTCCTATGTCAGTGCTCTAAAACTGTCCCTCCAGCTCTGCCTTACATTGAACTTTTTTTCTTCTTTCCTGCTCTTGTTGTGGGAGGTACCTTGGCTTCTATTCCAGAAATCCAAAAAAAAAAAAAAGAGAAAAAAAAGGTCTTCTTTAAGGAGAAGAGAGAAGGGGACGCCTGGGCAGGCATTGTTTTTACTGGATTCCTGGATTTGGTTTTGGAAGTTGAGGACCAGGAAAGGCATCCTACTTAATAATTTTGATAGTTAATAATTTTTGCTGCAGCACAATAGCCACTTTTGATTATGCTATTACCACAATGCAACCACGTGTCAGATGCTGTATTTGTGTTTTATCATTTAAGTTTTACTAGCCCCGTTACGAAGAAGAGACGTCTGAGCTTTTGAAAGGATAATTAATATTCACAGAGCACATTGCCTAAATGCAGGTAAGTCAAGATCTGAATTCAAACATTTCTTCCTCCAAATTTTGTGCATCTGCCACTAGTCACTATTTCTGTTATCTTAAAGAATTAATTCAAACGGAAACAAACCATTCATGTATGTCATTTAGATTAAATGCTGGTCAAGGTACAAAACTATGATTAAGTAAATCATTATCCAGCAACTTAACAGACCTATGGAGCCTTTGAAACTTACAAAATAATGATTGATAAAAAAATTAAATGATGTTTATAATACATACAATTATAACCATTTAAAACTAAGCATGCACAGAATTAAAATTCATAGTCATAAAGATGCAAAATTTGTCTATTAAGGGGAAGGGAAAAGGGTTATATTTTTCTCTAAGACGATTTTAACTTTATATGACTTTTGTTTGTCGTTTGATGAAAGAGTGTCATTCCTGGGATTGTACTGATTCTGCTGACTACAAGCTTTGCAAATTCCAATCAAGCTGGCAAAGCAAAACTCCCATTATTTTGGTGGATTTAGACAATTCCTCTTTCTACCAAAATGTACTTGTAGGTAGCAAAGCCTAACAAAAACAAACAAAAAAACCCAACAAAAAACCAAAACCCCAAATCCCTGCTCTTCTGCCCTGCAGGGAGCACTGTGGGCTTGTTTACATCCAAGACTCCCAGTGCCAGCCCCAAGCAAAGTGGTAAATTACCAAAGTCTGACCTCAGCCTGCCTTGAGGCCCTTTCCTCTGATGTCGGACTCTAGCTTTCCCTGGTCCACCTGGCCACTCGGATAGTCATCCTAGTATAAAAGACTGGTGTCATTTCAAGTGTGACTTCTCTTGGGGTATTTGTGTCAAATCTCAAAGCCTCACTCTCCAAGGGAAATGAAGACTCTAAGCTAAACTGAATGGAGGCATTATTAGGAAGGCAGGAAAGATACACTTAAAGCCAGGCTCATTCTGCTGCCCCAAATCACCTTTTTTGCTGGTGGTAAGACACCCTTCCTGAGGGTTGTATCTTCAGAGGAAAACGTTCTCTTTTTTATTTTTCTTTTTAATAGCAATTCTGCTGTTCATAACTTTCATGAAAGTGTGATGTTTGAAAGGGAGACTTATCAGAGTATATAAAATAGCTTTCTGTGCTCATATGTCAATTCATGAATTTTCTCTAAAGAAGTACCTCTTTTTTTTCTGAAGGTGCATGTGGATTCTCTCTTACTAGACAACTGGTATGAAAGTTCAAGATTCAACAGCTCTACCATTCTCTTGAGCCGATCTACTTTAAATTCATGTTCTTTTTTCTTTTATAATTTATCATAGATGCCTCACTTTGCTCCAAATGTCAGGCTTTGTTCAGACTCTGAGCTTCTAGCAGGCAAAGCATTCTGTGTTCCAGGTGAGAACTTGTGGTTGATGGTGTGTGATTCAAGAAGGTATTTCATAAGCAGCAACATTTCATCTTCTGCTACTCTCACTGTACCTACTGCATTTTTATGCCCATTGTATTCAAGAAGGTGCCTAATATCAAAGAGTCAACAATTCCATTCTTCCATCCCATTGCTTGTAGCTTCTACTTTATTTCAAGTATTTGACTATGCACAGAGCCCTGTGGCATGGTTCCAGGTCCACGCTGTGCACCAAATAACAGCTTAGAGATATTTTTCTTGATGAAGAACGCTGGTCTACAGTCCAGAACACTGGACTACACATATGGAATTTAAATCGGGGGAACTTTAACTCTGTATAAATCTGGAAGATAATACAAAATCATATTTTCCTGTTCTTACTCTCAGCATTACATTGCTCAGGGAACAAGCTCAAACGAATCACTCTTCTATACGAAGAAGCTTGACCAAGAACGACTATTTGACTTCCTGTGTTTCTGGTGCAGCACAAACTCTCAGTTCCAGACAGGCTGCTGTGGTCTAGAAAGAACTTTTCACTGGGCTTCTGGAGAAACAGAATAGAGCTCCCCTCTAGAACTCATTAGCTATACCAGGATCTTGAGCAATTCTCTTAATCATTCCAAATCTTATATGCAACGTTGTGCTAACAATAGTTATGAAAAAGGTGTTTTCCGTAGTGGCTGCACAACTTTATATTCCCGCCAAGCCTTCCCTTTTCTCCACATCCTCGCCAACACTTGTCATTTCTTATCTTTTTGGTACTAGCTACTCTAACACGTGTGAGGTTATATCTTTGATATGGTTTTGATTTGTATTTACCCGAAGATTAGTGATGTCGAACACCTTTTCATCTACCTATTGGCCATTTATGAGTCTTCTTTGGAAAAGTGTCTATTCAGATCTTCTGCCCATTTTTAAATCACATTTGTTTTGCTATGGAGTTGTATGAGGGTTTTTTTTTAACATATTTTGGATAGTAACCCTTTATCAGATATATGATCTGCATATATTTTCTCCCATTTTGCAGGTTGCCTTTTGATTTTGTTGATGGCTTCCTTTGCTGTGCCAAAGCTTTTTAGTTTGATGTAGTCCCACTGGCTTATTTTTGTTTTTGTTGCCTTTGTTTTGGGTGTCAAATCATTGTGAATGATCTTAATACCACTGAATTATACACTTAAAATAGTTCGAATGGTAAATTTTATGTTATGCCTGTTTTACCACAATAAAAAAAAATCACAAACCAAGATTAACCTTGAGTGTGTCTTTCTATGGATCAGCTTGCCATTTCCACACCTAAAATGTCCTTTCTGATATTTGTTGTCAATTTCTTTGCCTCTGTTTTGAACTCTACATACCCATCTGACCATGCATGAGCCAGAATCATGCTTGAGCCGATAACAGCCTGACCATCAGGCTCCCTCTCTTTTAATCTGGCTTCATCTAAGTGCCTGAAATGGTACCTTGCCTAATACTTGCACCCTCCAATTATGTCCCTAACTTTTCCTCTGCTTGTGATTGGCGGATTGTATATCATGCTCTATTCTCTCCCTCTGGCTTAGCTCTCCTTCCTATAGGGGCTCAACTTTGCTGCCCTGTTTGTTCACCGTCAACAGTGAGGGCTGACAGAACAGATGAGAGTGCAACACACATCCTCTGCCTCATTACTATCCCCAGATCCCAGCACACATTTGTTACATCTATGAAGTCTGGCTGGGGCGGTTCCTGAAATAGCATTCTCTTTTTTTTCAACAGATTGAGACTTTTATAGAAATATTGATACTTAAAATTTAGAAGGAAGTTCTATATTTACCATATTCTTCATCTATACCAAATGCTAATTAAAAATCTCAACTCATTTATGATAAAGAACACTACATGACATATATTGGTTGGAAATAACTATATCCCCATTGTGGTGACACATCTCTACTGCAAGGAAACTGCTGGATCCAGATACTCTCCTCTTTCCCCTCCTAGATCATTGAGTCTGCAATGCAGTCTGAAAAATAACTGGCTATTATGAAACATACCAAGCCACAATGTGACTCTTCATTACTAAAGAACAACAAATTATTATATGCTCAGCTGGAGAAGGCATTGCTTTGAGAGGAAAATCTTTTGATAATGAAAGTATTCATGACTTGATAATATATCCTGACAACTCAAAAATGTTTTTAGGGTGATTGTGACTCCACAAGGAGTAAATAAGCTTGGTGCCATTTGGACATGTCATTAGTTATTAGAAAACTATTCAAGGAAGCAACCCCTTTCGTATTCATGCACCCATGCACTCATGCATGCGTTCCACAAACACTACTGAGTGTCTACCACCAGTCAAGCACTGTTCTAGGACCTATGGGTATAGTGACAAACATATGAGGGTAAGTATGAGGTTCTCTTCCTTTCCTTTCTATTCTTGGAGTTTATATCTGATTTTCATTTGAGTTCTTTTTGACCCCAGGCTCTCCAAAATCTTTAATTTTCTGGAAGTTGTTTGAGGATGGCCACCAAGGCCAGATACAATGGAACCTCCTCCACCCTCAGTCCAAACAGCCCTATTTCTCTTTCTTAGGAGGTTTCTCTGACTCCTGAGACAACTTCCCACATCCATCCTGAGCAATGTCCATAGGTAAAGTCTTGTGAAAAAAAATCACCTTCTTTAAACTGTAACACAAAGTTGTCTGCCCCCTAAAATAGAATTGGCTGCTCTTTTCACGTTCTGAAACTCTATCAGGAAACCCAAGTAATCACTGGAATTCTGAAATTTGAATATATTCAAATTTAATATTTAATTTAATATTTTTAACTTTGGCTTATGTGACTCATAAAGCATTAGAGATATTAGCTTTACAATCTTCCATGCAGAAGAAAGTTCAATTTTCTTCTGGTCTCAGCTGTATAAATTGGAAATTGGCTGAAGGGATTTTAGCAAAAGGCAAATCTATCATTATCACATTAGGATGTATTAGAGGCAAAAATGGGACCATTAGTAAGAAACTACAACATAGACTATATTTTGGTTGTTTATACTTTCGGTGAAACTGTGTAAAACAAGATAATCCCGCCTGGAAATAAGATTTTAGAGAAACAGGATAATTTCAGGATCTATCGAGTCCATCCCACTTGAGGTTTTTTAAAAAATAATTTTTATGAAATTCAATCATCATTAATACAGGAATGCTAATTTGTCAAGGAGTAATTAAAAATTTGTCCAAGCCCAAAGAGATTGCCTATTCAGTAACTGAAAACTGAGAAATTTCCCTTTGTGGCTATGAATTTGGAAAGAAAATTTCCAAACCATTTAGTTTGCAAAGATGTCTTGCATTCTCTTCAGGAAAAGACTGGGACTTGATATAAGATCTACCTGATGATGTAAAAACTTTGAGATTTTTCAGCAAGACGACAATAGTACAAGCTCCATAAAGCGCTGAGTAGCAGGCATACCAATCGTACCCTGGCACTGAAAACACCAGACAGGAAGATTTCCTAAGTATATTCGTTATCTTGTTGCTACTATAACAACAAATTACCACAAATTGTGTGGCTTGAAATAGCACACATTTATCCTCTCACAGTTCTGGAGCTCAAAAGCCCCAAATGAGGCTTACAGGGCTCAAATCAAGGTGTCCACAGGGCTGGTTCCTTCTGGACCCTCCAGGGGAAAATCCATTCCTTGCCTCTCCAGCTTTTAGAGGCTCCCCACATTCCTTGGTTCATAACCATTTCCTCCCAGTCACTCCAGTCTTTTACAACCCTCATCATCTTCTGATCTCTCTTGTAAGGGCCCCTGTGATTCCATCAGGCCCAACCAGATAATCCAGGATAATCTCTCCATCTCAAGATCTTTACCTTAATCACATCCATGAAGTCCCTTTTACCATGTAAGGTCCCTTTGACTATTCACAGGTTCCAGGGATTAGGGTGTGGACATCTTTGGTGCATCACAATTTGACCTACCACAACCTCAGGTCAGTTGTTTAACTTCTGCAAACCTCTCAAGTGGAGAAAAAGATGAAATAAAGAAGATATTGGGTTGGCCGAAAAAGTTCATTCGGGTCTTCCATAACATAAGATGTATTGGCCAGCCCAATATTTTGTAAACTCTAGAAGGATGATACCCATGTTAGTAGTTAATGCCATTTCTGCTCTGTAGATCTCTGAAAATCTCACCCCAATCAGAAGAGCTGCATTACTCTTTAGTTTTTTCAACTTTACTGAGGTATAATTGACAATAAATTATACATATTTAAAATGTACAACATGATTATTTGACATACATATACTTTGTGAAATGATTACCACAATCAGGTTAATTTACACATCTATTTCCTCATAGAGCTACATTTTTTCCTTTCTTTCTTTCTTTTTTTCTTTTTGGTGAGAATGCTTAAGGTATATTCTCTTAGCAAAGTTCAAAACACAGTATCATTAATTATTGTCACATGCTGTACATTCAATCCCCAGAGCTCATTCACTTTGTAACTGAAGGCTTGTACCTTTGACCAGCATTTCCCCATCTCCCCAACTCCTCAGCAACTAGTAACCACCATCCTACTGTCTGCTTCTGTGAGTTTGACTTTGTTTTTTTAAGATTCCATATATAAGTGAGGTCATACGGTATTTGTCTTTCTCTGCCTGGCTAGTTTCACTTAGCCTAATGCCCTCTACATTCATTCATGTTGTTGCAAAGGGCAGGTATTGCTTGTACAGCAACTCCTTCTCAGCTGCAGAGTCTCCTGACACTCTTATCAGTTATAACCAAGGAAGTGACTTGGGGTGGGTGTGGGCCTGCGCTTGATCTTAAAAACATAAGCTAGCATCTCACTGCCCAGAATGACAGGACAAGCTGCACAGAGAAGGAGGCTTGAAGTTGAATGGAATTGCACACCACTTGCTCTTATCATCTTCTGCTTGTCTACAACTAAGCCCTGTCCTATGGGGGAGTCAAGGTATCAGGGGTAAGAAATCACTAAGATTATAAGATGTGGTTGGAGCAGGAAAAAGATCCTTTCACTTCTACTTAAACCACAACATGTTTAGATATCCCAGAAGAAATTTTGTTCTCACCTTTGCAATATGCCAACTGTTCTAAAATCAGTAGCACTTGACCCAGTTTGGAAATACGAGGGTGGATGTAACAGAATGGGACAAAAGGACATGTCGGTAGGGGAGTGAGTATTGAAAATGGTATGTGGGCTGGAGAAGGAATTAAAGGACAACGAGGTATTGATCAACTATGCAGCTGCTATTTGCTAATTAATACTATAGCTGTGAAATAAGAAAAGAAGTAAAAAATGTGATATCAAGTTAGTGATTATTTCAGGATGAAATTATTACTAGAATGATTACTAGTATGATAATTATTTGTTTTAAGCATTGGTTTTTACACAAAATCATGCTCATTAACAAATTTAAAAAGTGACATGATTCAAGTACAGTCCGAAGCTGATAATTGATGCTATAAATATCTTGTAACATAACTAAAAAGAAATGTGGATTTAGCTATAGAAATGTAATTACACATAAAGGTTGCAACTTCTTTTGAGAGACTGGTATTTGAAATGTTTCCAATTATTTTAAAATCTGTTTTTTGTTATATGACAAATTTGAGGAAATTTAAAAGTAATATTAAAATGTTTAAAGTTAATTCTAAAACTGCCTCATAAACATTTTATTAAAATCTGTGGAATGCTAATGTATTTTAGCATTCTATGGTTTTAAAGCCCTCAGATCCAAAGCCCACAGATCCAAAATATATATCTGTAAAAATCTCCCAGTGTGTTATAAAATCTCACCAAGGGTTCCTTGGGTAAAAGGCACCTAGTTGTTCAACCAATCAAAATTTGAGCACAGTACTTTAGGAACAGAAATTCAGAGATCTACCTCTTCATGCTTTTCTTTATGCTGCAGAGTTGGACATAGCCTGGAGGATCTCAGAGGAGGATGGATGTTTCTTAGGACATTAGATAATCATACCTATTATTGCAATAGAAATATTGCCAAGGAGAAATATTGCTGGCAGGTGAGAATTATCTTGGATGAATCCATAGTCCTCATCTTTGTCAGGCTGAGAAAAATAAATACAATCAGTGGGTTTGAAGTTGATGGAATTCTAGGGGGTTGATTTATTCAAGACAAAAGGGAGACTCATAAACCTAAAAATTAAGGTATTAACTTACAATGGGAGCAATAACTGGCAGGATAATTTGGAACCTGCCATTTGTTAAGGGCACTCTGTCCTGAAATCTGCTCAGAGGAGTAAATACGAGGCTGAACGCAGAGGTGGAATAAAGGGAATGAGGGGTTGACCAACAATGAATGCTCTTTGCAACACTGGAGACACATTTATCCAGATACTGGCTCCTTTTCATCGATCTGCTGTTATCTTAGGTAGCTAAAGGGCTGTCTGGTCTCCACAATACATGTACATTACATCTGTAGTAAGCTCATTTGGCTGATGATATATATTTAAAATATTTTGAGGTTGGCTGATCTCTTTAGCATTTTGTTCGTTCTCTATGTTTTTCATGTTGGATGGCCATATTTTCTGATATTATCTCTAATTTTTTAGATGTTTTCTTGTACTGCTCTACAGACTGGTGTTCAATTGTATCTTCATCTTCAATTGGAAATCCCATCTTATGATTAACCTGCCACATAGATGGCACAAGATATATCTAAAAGGCAAATCTAACCATGTAACTGCCCAGCTTAAAAACACTTCAGTAATTTCCTGCGGTCCATGTACTAAAGCCTAAACTTTTAGCATGCCTGGCCAAGTGCTTCCTAAGCTGACCCATGCCTTTCTCTCAAGCTCTGTGTTTAGCAGTGGCCCCAGCCCCACTTTTTTCATGCTAAGGCCATGTGAAACTTTTTTGCAGTTCCTCTAACATGTTATATGATTTCACACGGATCCTCTCTGCACACACATGCATCCTTCCCCCAGCATGCCCTTGATTCCCCTGCTGGCTTGGAAATACTTTTTCTATGAAGTCTTCTCCAGTCTCCTTGGGTTTCAGAATCAATCACTCCCTCCTTTGTTCTCCTAAGTGTCTAGAATATTTCAATCACAGCATCTCTAACATCGTGCTTCCTGTACTTATTCATATATCGGTCCAGATAGCAAGCCGTTTTGTATCTCCAGTGTCTGGCACAACCCCTGGCGCAAAGCAAGTAATCAATGTTTGCTGAAAACATGAATAAAAGTCTTAAATTTATGAATTTGCAGCCTACAGTACTGAAAGAGACAAAAAAAAAAAAAAAGCGGGGGGAGAAAGAGGGAGGCCACATGTTAAAATCTTTGAAGGATGAAGCCAAGGACTGGTCACATATAGGATGATTCCCAGGACAGGAGAAAGTAATATGATGGAGGAGAAATTTATGAAGGAGACTGAATGCTTTGATAACCCTGCCAAATTTTATCCCCTAAATTATGATGTTATAAAATTTATATATATATTTATCCATATTTGCAAAGTTCTTTGTTTTACTATTCCTTCTTTTATCTCAGTTCTTCCTTGTGGAATAATTTTACTTCTTTCTGAAGTAAGGAAAATGTCTTTCTTTTGTTCACATTCTTGAGTCACATTTTAGCTAGGTAAAGTACTCTACTTTGATGTTATTGTCTCTCAGCATCTTGAGGATATTACACTTTTCACCCTATTCTGACTTCCATTGTTACTTTAAGAGGTCAGCTCATAGTCAATGTTTCAGAGATAATCTGTTTTTTTCTCCAATTGTACATTTCTTTTTACTTACTATAAAAAGTACTTTTTATAGTAAGTACTTACTTACTTTTTACTATCCCTACTTGGGATATAGCGTGCTTTCTGAATCTGACATATATTCACATACATATATATGTTAAGATATGTATCATATATATTAAATTTCTTATACATATAAGAAATTATATATATGTTAAGAAGTACATATTAAAATAATTTATTGAGATGAAATTCATGTAGCAAAATTAACCATTTGAAAGTGAACAATTTAGTGCCCTAACTCATATATTAGAATATCATCTCTGCCCTATTCTGTTTATTCTCTTTCAGGAACTCCAAGTTATCTTCAATTTTTAAAAAAAATTTATTTATTTTTGGCTGCATTGGGTCTTTGTTGCTGCATGCACAGACTTTCTTTAGTTGTAGCAAGCGGGGGCTACTCTTTGCTGAGGTGTGTGGGCTTCTCATTGCAGTGGCTTCTCTTGTTGCGGAGCACGGGCTCTAGGCACACAGGCTTCAGTATTTGTGGCACATGGGCTCAGTAGTTGTGGCTCGCAGGCTCTAGAGCGCAGGCTCAGTAGTTGTGGCCCACGGGCTTAGTTGCTCCGGGGTATGTGGTATCTTCCCAGACCAGGGCTCGAACTCATGTCCCCTGCAGTGGCAGGACGATTCTTAACCACTGCACCACCAGGGAAGCCCTACCTTCAATTTTTAAAATTGTATTGTCTATGATTCTGATCTCTCTTTCATTTTCTCTCTTTGTGCTATATCATGTGTAATTTCTTTAGTTCTATCTTTGACTTCAGTGTCTCTTCAGCTGTGACTATTTTGCTGTAGATAGTATTTTTTCTTGTGATGAGAAATTTTAAGATCTACTTTCTTAGCAACTTTCAAATATGCAATACTGTATTATTAACTATAGTCCCCATGCTGTATATTACACCCCCATGACTTATTTATTTTATAACTGGAAGTTTGTACCTTTTGACCCCCTTTACCCACTTCACTTACCCCCCCTCCCCCATTCTGGCAACCACCAATCTATTCTCTGTATCTGAGTTATTTTTTTTAAGATTCCACATATAAGTAAGATTATACAATATTTGTCTTTCTCTGCCTAATTTCACTTAGCATAATGCCCTCAAGTTCCATGTTGTTAAAAATGGCAAGACTTCCTTCTTTTTTATGGCTGAATAACACTCCATTACGCACACACACACACACACACACATATGTGTGTGTGTACACATCTTATTTATCCATTTATCTATCCATGGACACGTAGGTTGCTTTCATCAATGACGATATTTTTAATTTTTGGAAGTTACATTTGGTTCTTTTCCAAACTTCCTGGTCATTTATGATACTCTGCTGTTCTTTACTCGTATTTTTGGTACCTTTAGAGGAACCGCATTGAAACTGACAGCTGACCTCTGTAAGCACTTATTCTATATTACCCATGTGATAATGTCAATATCTGAAATCCTTTGGTATCTTATTCAGCCATGACTTTTTGCTCATGGTGGCTTATTTCCTCTTTTTTTTTTTTTTTTTTGCCATTTTATGTTGGTGTCACCAGCAAAGCCCATTAACAATCCCTAGGGAATAAAAATAGGATCTGGGTAATAAAATAAAGTCTAACCTTTCTTTCCTTTGTGCTTAGTCTAGTTTCACTTTCGCATGGGTGCTGCGTCTTGAACCTGGCACATCAGACCCGAGGTCCTGGTGCCAAAGGCTGCGCAGGCACCTCAGCTCTGTGGGTAGAAGCGCAGCTATGACACTCAATCCAAGATGGCGGTGGGGCCGTGGGCAGAGACGCTGTGCCCACCCAGCACTGTGATCTGGAGCCTGAGCTGCACAGCTGCCCCCAGCCCCCCAGGAACCCCACCCCCTCCCCGAGATCCCTATAAAGCAGCCCTGCCCACGGCGTGTCTGGAGACCATGTCCTCTAGAGCCAGAGCTCACACCCCTCCATTCTTTGATCGAAGACTAAAGCCTTCCTTTGCTTCTGAACCTAACTCAGTCTCGTTCTATTGGCTCCAACAACACTGGGCAGGAGGACCCTTGCTGGGGGCCGACTTGGGAGGGCTGGTAACATTGGGAGCTCACATTTGGCTAATTTGGGGAATCCTAAGTTCTGAGCTGAGGGTATATATCTCCAGAGAAGGCCTGTATTTGCTTCTGCCAGGTGCTCCAAGGCTCTGCCAACCTTTAAATGTTTGGTGCTTCCTGGGTGCTGTAGGTAGTATGATTTGAAACACAAATCCAAGTGAAAGGGCCAAAGTTAAAAATTCTCAGCTGAGAATCCCTGGGTTTTATATTACTTTTTTACCCGGAGCAGGAGTCAGAATACAAAGTTTCCTGGTTTTCTCCCTTTTCCCAGGGGCAAAAAAAAAAAAATTTTTTTTTTCTAGTTCACCATTTTAATGAGGGGGAAGTCTTTTGAGTGCACTAGTGTCTTCCGGGGCCTGGATTCTAACTCTGCTTTGCTCAGGTCTAAGGCCTTCCTTCTTATTCCAGAACAATCATTAAAACCCAAGGTTCTTTTTACTATACCTGAGATGTTTTTGTGGGGGAATAGTTAACTTTGCAGTACGTGCTATATCACTGAAAGGAACTACAGACTTCGACAGTGGACATACCTCCTGGACCATTTCATATTAAATATGTAAAGAAATCAGGAATTATGACTTAAGAACCATATAAAGTCTGGTAATAATTTTCTTAGCATTTTTTGATAAAGAACAAAAATATCAGCTAGTTGATATATGACAAAAGTTGATGTATGTAATGAAATTCTGAGAATTTTATTTTAAGATAATACAGATATTATGTTTATTCTAACATGATAGCCACAAGACTACTAGTGCAATTTGGTACTTACTACTGAATATCATTACTTGGTTGAGGTGTTCAGGTTTTTAGGTTTAGCACCCTAAAAATGTATCTTTTTATATATTGTTAAAGGAAATTGGCTTTGATCCATGAGTATATATGTATACACTGAGAGTAGTTCACAGTAGAACTGTTAGTTTAAACCATGTGAAGCTAATATATATCTTCCTTGACAAGAATTCCACTAAAAAGGAGCCAACTGTCCCTTAAAGGTCATTTAGTACAAGTTCCATCTAATATCAAATTTGTAGTGTTTCATACAAACTCCATTCTTACCAGTAGATTGATGAAGGTACGCTGCTTTTTAGATTTTGACACTTACTTTTTGCAGATTGTTATTAAGTGGAGGAAAACTAGCCACTTCTCATGTTAATATTCTAGGAGTTCTCCATTAGTTTCTAGTCCAGCGGTAGATTAACCAGAACATCTCTTAAAGATATCTAGTTTAGATTTCCTCTGGGGAACCACTAACTCATTCATATTGAGCCAAAGGGAAGCTGGGAACAGACAGACTCAGGAGCCAACTTCTCTATTTCAGTATTTGTAGAACTCACCAGGGAGTTATGGGGAGTCCTCACACAGCCTGGGGGAAAGCTCCTTCTCTGTAAACATGAAAGCTGACACACATGTAGATTGTTAGGGTGCTTATTAATAAATGAATGCAGTGGAATAATAATAATGATGATGACGATGATGATTAAAGAAACAAGGCTCTAGTTCCCTGCTGTTCAGATTATCTTGAGGTCAGCTGAGGTCTTGTAGCTAGATTAGATTTCAAATATTAGTCCCTTCTTTATGTAAGATCCCTAGGTATTCTCTTATTTTGTATGTTCTCAGGTATACATTTTATTCTTGCCAACCTGAGGATTATAACCCAGGAGACAGTCTTTTTTTTTTTTTTTTTATCTTTTGGCTGCACCACGTGGCATGTGGGATCTTAGTTTCCCGACCAGGGATTGAACTTGCACCCCCTGCATTGGAAGCGTGGAGTCTTAACCACTGGACCACCGGGAAGTTCCTCGGATATATATTTTAAATATTTTTTTAAATTAATTAATTAATTTATTTTTGGCTGCATTGGGTCTCCGTTGCTGCACGTGAGCTTTTCTCTAGTTGTGGCGAGTGAGGGTTACTCTTCGTTGCGGTGCGCGGGCTTCTCATTGCGGTGGCTTCTCTTGTTGTGGAGCACGGGCTCTAGGTGCACAGGCTTCAGTAGTTGTGGCACACGGCTTCAGTAGTTGTGGCACACGGGCTTCAGTAGCTGTGGCACATGGGCTTCAGTAGTTGTGGAGCACGGGCTTAGTTGCTCTGGGCTCAGTAGTTGTGGTGCGCGGGCTTAGTTGCTCCGCGGCATGTGCGATCTTCCCAGACCAGGGCTCAAACTCGTGTCCCCTACATTGGCAGGCAGATTCTCAACCACTGCGCCACCAAGGAAGCCCCTTTTAAATAATTTTTGTGAAATGTATCTGGCATCTAGGTGTTCTGCTGCAGGAGGATTTAAAAACACCTGTCTACCCTCTTGCCAGAAGCAGACTATCCTAGCCATCTTGTATCCCTTATTTTTGATTCTTAGTAGGTAACTGTCATGTTTTTGTTAAATGTAATAATAAGCACATTCGTCAGATCACTGTTAACAACAAAACTGAGAGAGATACTATCAGCTTCATTTCTGAGCAGTAGTTTATCCCAAATACATGTGTTTTCTCAGCTGACCTTTTTATTCATTGTTTGACTTTGGAATTTCAAGAAAACAATATAAGCAAGAGAAATAACATCAAAACAGCCCTTTTAATTTTCTTTCCAAAGCAACTTTAGATAATGCATTGCCATTTGTAACTTGGTCCTTTTTCTGGAGTGGTTTTCTTTGTCTTAGCAAACAAATAACAACAACAACAACAACAAAAATCTCTGACGTCTCTAAATACTCTATTTTTCCTAGAGCTTCTATGATATCTCTGTAGTGTAAGTAAATCTGAAAAGCTTTGTGGATAAATGTTTGAAAATGAATTTTATATCATTTCTAAAATCTGGCAAGGGAAATTATCTCTAAAGATATCAATCTCATTGACTTGGCAGCTTAATTAAACCTTAATCACCTTTTCAATATTTTCATTGTTGAGGAGTACATGTTCCCATAAGGTAAAGAGTCAGCCATCTAGAACTTGAAAGATAAATAAATAATTTTCATAAAGGTCCTGAAATCCTTAGACACTGGTTGAGCAATAACACAGAATTAAATAGAACTGTCAGCACTGAATCTATCAGTGAGACTGAGAGTCATAGCCAGTGACCTGTGCTCCAGAGGGAGGAGCCTGGACCCTTGTGCAAGAGAGGGTATTTGAAAATGTCACTGTTTTAAATCTAGAGTTTAATACAGAATTTAAAACAATTGGTAAGATCGATTCACAGCCACTATTAGAAAAGTAGGGAGTAGATTATAAATTCTGAGGACAGGAACCCATGTCTCTCTTGTGTACTGTTGCATTCCCAATACCTAAGAAAGTTCCTGCCACAGAGTAGGTGCCCAATAAATGTTTGCTGGAAAATAGGTGGGATGAATACAGAAACAGGAAGGGACAATAAAGCATTATAGTTTTATGTACGGTTTGGATTCTCAGCTGAGAGCCTTCCCATGAATCCAAACTCTGCCCATTTACAGCTTAGCAGTAGGAGAAGACTGCAAGATTGTTAGAGAGAAAATAGCAATCATTGTTTCACTTTCATTCTAAATACGTTCTAAAAAATACTTATATAGACACCCAGCATGGATAAATATCAGGTTAATTTTTAGAAATCAGATATAAAAACATAAACTAAAATGTTTGGTAATACTTATTATTTTGTGAAACATCCTAACAACTGCAAAAATATAATCAATTGATAAATTACAAGTCAAACTTATCATGGTAAGGTATTATATGAAAGAATATATTCATTCAAACTTTTTAAAAGTTCTACGAATATGTTAAATCAAAGGTAGCAGTAGGGGCTGGATTTGAGAGTATTTTAGAGGCATATCTAGAAAGCTACTAAGGAAATCAGAATTTGGGAGTTATGCCTATTTCTGTTCTGAGAAACAGTATTTCATAATAGTAAAATAATTCCTATTTATTATATGTAAAATATAATGAATTTCAGTTCTTAAATTATAAGCTTTTTCCAAAGGTAACATGCAGTGTATGTTTTTTTTTCCCCCAAAAGAACATAAGAATGTTCAGAAAAAAAATTGGTGTGAAATTTTGTTTTTACATAATTCAGATCCCTATCTCTCCCCAAAAGTGCACTTTCAAAGTGGAAAATGAAGAGAGCAGCTCATAGGAAAAAATGATTAAACAAAGTGTTTTTGATTAATGACTTAAATCAGAATTTGAATGGATATGTTTAAATCAGTTCCACCCTGAAACACCCTTAGAATACTTTGCTACAGATTATTAATTTATTCAAATGGGTTAGAATTTGCATTTTATTTGTCACATAGAAATCACTGCTATTGTTGAGCTGACAGATGGTCAATCCTCAACAGATTGCAGTTTATTAGAAGGAAAGAGGAACATTACACCCCAACATATCTGGGGAACATGCCCAGCCCTGTTCCTCCAGCTTCAGAAGCTTTTCTCCTTTATTTCTCCCAGTGGGATTCAATTCTTTTGCAGTGTTCCTTCCTCATGACTGCTTTGGTCTCTGCTTGAAATCAACAGAACCTTTAATCTGAAGGTCAGAAGTTTTCATTTTGCTTATTCCTCTTGTCTTAGCAACACAAGAAATTTGTTTTTTTCTGTATTTCTTCAGTAAAAGGATACAAAGCCAGCTTCCTACAAAATGCAGACAACTTAAAAATGGTTCAGTTCTAGTGGGATAAAATACTGACTGTGGATTCAAAGTAAACAAAAAGAAACAAAGAAAATATCTACTATTTTCATCACCTCGGCTATTACTCAGAGTATTATTTCCAAATCCCATTTATAAAGTACACATTACGTTATCACGGTTTATTTGAACTTGTTTTCATTAACTGGGTAAATAAATTTCCTGGTTATTTTCCCAAAGGGCTGGCATAGCAACACTTGGTTAGACTGATCTCTCTAACTCCCTAGCTTCCTGTCTCCCTCCAGCCTGAATTACAAACTCTCCATTTCTCTCTTTTTAGCACCTGTTTCTGCCACCTTCAGTAAAAATTTGTAGTTTGTTCTAAATGAACTCTCTTGGGTTTGAAAGCCAAAAATAACTCATAACTCTAGCTATATATCATCTATATTCATTGAAATTGTAAAGATTTCTCCCAGAAAATTTCTACTTGAAAAACCTATATCATCTTAATAATGTTCCTGTTATTCCCAGCACATCTCTAGAATTTTTAATCACTATAGTGTTCTTGCTTTATCAAGTAAATTAATATACAAAGGAAGGCGCTATGGAATCTATTAAAAATAATCCTACTCAATTAAGGAAACTACAGAGAGAAATGATTTGTTTCCCATAATATCAAGAAGCAGAATTGTGAGCACACTGCTGCATAAATTAACTCTTCTTATCCTCTGGAAAGCAGAAGATCGTTCCTACAGATAAAGTGTTTCCTTCCATCAGGAAGCAAGAAACAAAACAATAGATCCCAAATAAGGAGGTATCTTGGGTGCTGATGAAATACTGGTAGAGAGATGAAGATTTCACAAACACTGGTACCAATCTGAGAGGTGAGCTCTCAAATCAAGGAAGGAGAGTATGAATTTGGTCACAAAATTCAACATACAATTTTAGTAACAAAAATAAAACTTAAGCTGAAATTTATATAAACTATTATATAAGTCCAGCATTCAGCAAATCCAAGTAAATAGTTACAGCTATAAAATGAAATGGTGAAGGTTTAATTCACCAGGTGAACAGAATCCAACTTGATCTTTCAGTTGTGCTGGTTTTATCTCTGGATTATTGCCTGATCGGGGAAAAGGATGAACTTTTCATTTTAACAAGGAAAAATGCAATTTCTGGATGAATTTTCCTTGTTCATTTACAAATGGGTCTTCGTTATGAATCACATGGTGAAGTCAATTCTTCTCATAGAAACTACACTGAATAGATGGTTTTGTGTCAATATTTATTCGTGTACTTTATCCCAAATTATGGCATAAGAATAACTTAGGAGGAAGCTAGACAAGATATACTTTCACATTTGCATATACAGTAGAATTAGACTGTCCATGATGCCTCAGTGCTCTGTGACTGTTCTCAACCATCAAATATTCTAATCCTGCATTGACCAATATGGTAGCTGCTAGCTAGACATAACTATGTAAACTAAGGTAAAAATTCAGTTCTTCAGTTGAACTGGCTACATTTCAACAGTCAATCGCTATACTTGGCCACTCATTATTATATTGGACAGTGAGGATATAGAACATTTCCGTCATTGCAGAAAGTTCTATTGGACAGTGCTGTTGGTCTGATCCCGTAACTCACCCGGATAATTTACTTCGTTAATAATGATTTTTTTCTTATTCAGCAATTAATATTGTTTATTATAGGAAATTCAAAAACTATAGATGTGCCAAATGAATTTACTTATAATCAGCTAATTCTATGATGCACAGATAACTACTAAATACTTGGTATTTATTGTTGCTTTTTCTAAGCATATAAAATTTTTTTTAAAATGCAACATACTAAACACTGTTTTTATACTTTTATATCTCCTAAAATTATGAACATTTCTGTACGTTATTTTAAAAATCTACATTATTTTACATGGCTGCGTAATAGTTATTCAGACTACTGCTATCTTTGAAGCTATTTATGATCATGATTTCTTAGGTAAATCCTGGAATTAGAAGTCATGTGTGTTCATTTATTTCTGAAACTTCACTTTCAGGAGCTGAATTTTGAAAGAGAGAGAAGTCTGAACCCAAGTGTCCTCATCTGTGTAAAACAAGATTTAATGAAATAACTTCCATCCCCTTCCAGCTTTCCAAGTCTAAGAATGTTTTCAATGAGTGCCAAAATCTGAAGTTACTAAAAAGGAAAAAAGAAACAAACACATAGGCTTGAGAAAGCAAATTTAAGAAATTAGTGTGTTCTCTCTCTTGAACACATACATATTGCATGAGTTCGGGGATTTGGGAGAGCAGGGAAAAGATATGACCACAGGGTGGCAGTAGCACACAATGAGCTTTATTTCGGTGCTGCTTTGAGAGGTTTGCATGGGGGCGGGTGGAGGGGTAGATGGGAAGTTCCACCAACCATGAGACCTTCAGCAAACAATGGTGTGGGGTCACCACCCAAAAGAAAAAGAGAACAAGGGCATTCCTGTGTGAGACAGGAAACGGAGAGGGAAGTTACATGTCCAGGGGTGTCACTCTGCAGCACGATGAGTCTCTGGGTCAGAGAGCTCCGAAGGGCAGCAGGGACTTGGGGGCTTTTAAAGTCCTAGGGTTTGTTTATCTAAGTCTAACAGATGTTGGGTACAGTTTCATAGGAAATGCAAAGCAGGCAGGCTCTAAATGACTAAAACCTATGCTTATTGGGGGTATATTTAAAACAATTGGATGTGCCAGAATCTGAGTTTAGGACTGGCCGGCTTTTGAGATAATGGTCTTGGCCTGCTGTGAACAAATTAACAACATTGGGCCAACATAAACAGGCCATCTTTGGCTCATTTATGTAACAAGTGTAAATTACATCTTATTATTCAGTCATTTAATCTGCAAACATTGAATGCCCACTCTGTTCTGGGCACTGTGCCAGGAGATCCTACAAAGTTGAATAAGATGCAGTCCTTGACCTCAGGGGACTTATGGTCCTGGAAGAGGGCCTCTTGAATGGAAGAGTGGTACCCTGAAACAGCAAATGGGAAGCTGTGGATCTTTTATTCTTCATGGGTTTTCCTGGTATAACCACGTTAACTGCTAATTACAATCGGGATACTAGACAAACACTTGAAAAATGTGTTACAATCTCCATTACCTCCATCCCCATCATCACCCCCTGAAAACAGATGCAATTCAGTATTATCATAATTCATATATACATAGGGATGGAGATGGAGGGTCCTGGACAGGTATCAGGAAAGACTTCTATCATTATGATGTACAAAATTAAACTTGTTCTTTACTTCCTTTTTCCTCTGAAACCAGTTAATCTGGCATTCCTACTTCTGTCAACCTTACTATTGCTCCATCAACCTGACCGAGAAATTGCAAAATTATGTTTGCCTCCATCTTCTCCTTCAAAAAAAACATACAGTCAATTGCTAAGTCATGTGGATTCCACACTCATGGTGACTTTATTGAGCCTGTTTTCCTTTCTGTGCCCACAGCATGGTCCCAGTTCAGGTGTTCATTTCCTCCAGCAATTGTTTCCTAATGCATCTCCTACTCCCAAATCCTGGGCTATTCATTGCTCTCAGATTGTTTTACTATAAATATAGTTCTAATGTTGTCATTCCTCTGTTCAAAAGTCTCACAGCAAACTCCTCACTCTGGCACTCAGGACCCTACATGATGATCCCAATGTTCCTGATTGTCTACTATCACCAACCTGTATTCTATATTATAAACTCAGGTGCCACAAAGCACCAGCATTCCCCAGAACTTGTTTTGCAATTTCTTTCTCAGTGTCTTTACTCATGCAATATTTTCTTCCCAAAACAATCAATCCAAACCCTGCTTATCAAAACCGGATCTAAATTTCAAGGCTAAACACAAAAGCGCCATCTTCAGGAAACCTTTCCTGATTTTCTTAATTAACTGAAAACTCACCTGGACTTTAACCAGAACTTTCTCTGGACTTCTTAGACAACAGCCTCACTCTACCTTGTGGGTAATCATTTGTGTATTTGTTTTCTTCCTCTATAAGACTGAACTTTGAGCAAGATTATTATTCACTTATGTAACCCCTATGTCTATCACAACAATTAAAATGGTTGCACTCTTCATTATAGAACACAATGCACTTCATATGGACACAGTGGTTTTGACTGACTGTTGACTAGGCAAAAGGTTCATTAATGATAAAAATTAATTCTGGTAATATGTTCAAAAACACTAAGCTGCCTCATTTCATATATTAGACGCCTTAAAAAGAACACATATACACGCAGTCAACTTTATGAGTCGTTGCTATAGGAAAAGTTATATGTGTTTGAGATATTTTTTATCTAGATAGAATTTTCATATAGTGAGGGCTATATGAATTCTTTAGGCTAGATAGTCCTGATAGTAATAAAAAAGGCATAAGAAGCCTGCAACAAGATTTTGATTTTTTTGGTCTTTAGCATGAAAAATTTTGTTTTGCTAAAAATCTAAGTTCAGAATGGGAACCAATCTCATTTGTTGCGACCACTGTTGATATTAATTTACAGATGAGCAATAAAAGAACTGAGGCAATGCAAAACAAATTTTACAAATATTCTGTGATTTACCGGCAGGAGGATTTAATTAACAAAAATATTAATATGCAGAAAATATTAATAAATGATTACTGGAATGAACAGGACATGAGCCTGTTTTCAGATATGGTATTCATCCAGACAAAGTCACAGACAGGTGATGTGAAGATTCCATAATGTTTTCAATTAGAGATTCAGAGAATTAGAGATAAATGTAAAACACAGGAAATCTATTTTATAGAATTAACTGTCATAGAACTGATGGTAAAATAATTGATTTTCACAGAAAAACTGGTATAAGCAGTACTATAAACTAAAAAGATATAGCCAATAAATGACAGCTAACTTTAATGATGCAATGACCTCATAACAACATATGGGTCATCAGATGAATTTTAGATCTAGGAAAGGTTGGGTAAAATCTAGGTTCTTGACTTCCTCTAATAATAAACTGATTTTCAGTAAAGATCTGGCAACTCAAAACTTTTCAAATTATTTAAACCACAATGGCTCCATCGTCCCACTGAAACTTATTTTTCCCTTGGTACAGAGTTTTGGGGAGGCTACAGCCAGAGGTCTCAAGTCTGCAGTGATGGGTATCTAATTTTAATAGTGCACCTCTAGGGGAGCACATTACTGGGGGCCGACTCATGGTTACTAAAGTCACCAGAACCAGCTTCCTCTCACCCAAGTTGCTGGGAAGTGGACTTCTTCATGAGAAAGTTGCTATGGAGTCTGCCCCAGAACCAGGACAGACAGTCTGGAGGGGTATTTTGAGACACCACAGTTTATTGCTTTCCCTTGGGAGACTGGGAATAAACACTGCTGACAATTCTTGTCCTTTGGGTTTCCCCTTTCTAGAATAAATGTAGACTATACCATCTGTCCTGCAAAAAAACTGTTTATTCTAATCATCTTTATTAGCAGATCTGGATACTGCTTCCAAATCTCCACAGCAACATGCATTCTTCCTTTTCGCTAAGTTCTTACTGCTCTCTGTTCATACATCTGTGTACCCCATGATGAAATAAACACTAATTATGCGGCACCTTATATAACAATCTATTTACCTTCTCCTTGTCTGAACAAAAAGCTCCTTGAGAGCATGGATACTTTTTAATTGTCCCATATCCAGCTACTGCCTGGTATAAGATGGATGCTCAAAAAAATATTTGTAAAATGAGTGAATGAATAGTAGACTTTGGTCACTATCATGTATGTATTCAAACTATTTTCATTCAGAGAAAGTGACTTTACAAACTTCAATGAAAACTAACTTCACCTGCTACGTATTAAGGGATCCACTTTGCACCACCCAATGATATAAGCTTCCTAAGGAGGTACATTTTTTGGCTGCTTCTCAAACTGGACTCACTGGATCCTTTGGTCAAGTGGGCTAAAATGTCACAAATCGCCCGCCATCCCCAGCATCTGTCCCTCATCTTACCACATAGTTATGTTCTAAATTTAAATGTATATTGAGAACGGCAGAGGCATGTCCATGAACAGGCAAAATAAGTCCCTAAAAGGGACAGAGGTCCTTAAAAAAAAAATAGCTCTTCTACTTTTTCATCCCTATGCTGAAAATCAACTTGATTTCATACAAATGAATGAAAACTGAAATGTGTGAACAGAAGGTTAATTACTAGCTACAATGAGCAAATGTAAGAGAAGTAATAACAGCTTCTGAACTGCCAGGTAATTGCCGGCAAACAGAAAAGACTGTCTTTGAATTGAAGTTTGGAGGGGGGAGGAGTCAGCTTTAACAGGACTTGGGGATTTAAAAATCCCTAGTAAAGAATTCAGCTGTCATCCTTATCATGGAAATTAATCCTAGCATCAAAACTAGCCGAGCACTGAATATCAGGCAGGAAGTGCTGACCAAGTAAATTTTTAATCTAAGAAATTATGTTAGCATATAAGTTATACCAAATATTGTAGACATTAAAGATGTATTTGTAATAAAATGTATTGTTCACTTCTCAATATATTAACACATAGTTTAATTATTCAGACATTGAAAATCTACTCAACTTTGAGTCCTAATCCTGATTTTGTTACACTAATAGCAAAATTATTGATATAATTATGAATCTCACTAAAACTGCGTAATTTGTGAGAAAGTCCTTTCTACTCTCTCTGCTCCTATTTTTCCTAATTATAAGGCCAAGTCTTCCAGCACTTAGTTGCTCCGAGGCATATGCACCTATTTATTAGTTGAGTTTGTTTTTATGCCATCAATCATTACTTGTTCAAATATTTAGCGACAATTTTTTAAAAAAACTCTGGAAATCCATAAGTATTGCACAAGCTATATAAATATCTGAATTTATATGTATGCACATATAAAAAATACATAAAAGTTCACCTGAATTACTCTCCAATTTAAGATCTGAGCTGAGGACTTCAATGATTTAATACTGAATTCTAAGGCAGCACAGCAATAAACTCATAAGCCACATATCACTTCCCTTTGCCAAGTTTAACAAAGTGGATGGAGAAAGAAGAAAGACGGTAACATGTAATGATAATAATAATATTTCATATTCATTAAGGCCGGATTAGGCTGCAGCTATTCACATGAGAGAGGGTAGGGGAAAATGGGTATGAAATAATCCAAGGGTCCCATCTGGTTAAGAGTTATTTTCTTTTTAAAAGGTATTTTTCAGACTAAAGACAGCTGAGAGGCTCCAGACACCTTAGTAGCCTCCTCTTCTGGTCCTGACCAGATTTGAGTCAGGACACCCAGCTTCAAAGAGCTGCCTCTCCAGGAGGCCAGCGCTACCCTTTCCTTGCTTGAGCTTCAATCTCAGAAAAGAGGATCAAGACAGGCTCTAGGAACAAACATTGCACTGGCTCCTTTGTTTTGGAAGAAAGGCAGAGTATGAGGTTCTCGGTCACTTTTTTTTTTTTTTTTTTTTGTGGTACGTGGGCCTCTTACTGTTGTGGCCTTTCCCATCGCGGAGCACAGGCTCTGGACGCGCAGGCTCAGCGGCCATGGCTCACGGGCCTAGCCGCTCCGCGGCATGTGGGATCTTCCCAGACCGGGGCATGAACCCGTGTCCCCTGCATTGGCAGGCGGACTCTCAACCACTGCGCCAGCAGGGAAGACCCTCGGTCACTTTTGTCAAGGAAATCAGATCAAAAGGGATGTACAGAGGGTCAGGTCACGGTGAGTGCACGAACTCTAGTCCTGCCAAAGCATCTCCGGATCTTGGCAAAACTTGTTCCTGAGTCCAAAGTGGATCCCCACCCCTGAGGCCTTCAGCGTCCCCAGAAATCACAACAGTGTCATCAGGTGGAGGAGGGGTCCCAAGAAGACTTCGAAAAGCAGCACTAGGCGGGAAGGGAGCAGAAAGGCTCTTTTCCTCCACCAGAGAGCAGTACCTTTTTGCAAAGCCCAGCATTTGGTGCTTGCCTACATCTGTTGTCACAATCAAGATGTTACCAGAGCTCCTGTGTTGCCTTCATATTCAGAGGCATAGGAATTGCAGGGTGCAAAGGGATCGGATCGCTGCCTCCCAATGAAAGTTGGTGATAAACGTATAGAAGTTAGTTTCATATTAAACAAAATCCATTTCTGCTCTCCTTCTGCATCCAGCACTGATTTCCAAGATGCTTCCCAACTGCCTCTTAACATCTGACTCAAACAAACACTTTCATCCTCACTTTCTGTAGAATACTTCAATTTTCCCATTAAATTAATGCATACCCAGCTCACTGGGTGAACACATTAATAAATACTTAAGAAAAAATTTTTGGTAAGATTAACAATCATCTCCATTCAAAATAAGGTGATAACTAACCAGTTCTTAAAATGGCCATTTGAATAGTTTTAGTGGTCTGCTTTAGAAACTTTGGGATGGGTGTTTAAAAAAATAAAGAGAGACAAAAGCAGTAACATATGTAATATGTGTGTGTGCACGCGCGCACGCACACACGAATATTTTCAAAAAATAAAGATTCTTCTACCTGGCTTGCCAGTTACCTCTGCAGGTGCCACGCCTCCCTAGTTTCCAAAGACTTCTCTTCCCTTCCTGAGTGCGCAGGGCCCCTTCTCCCTACCCTCACCTCTAGCCCAAATTAGGCCCCCTGCTTCCTCCTCACCTTGCCATGGACCCCTACCCAAGGATTCCCTCCCCACGTGGCCAGGCCCCCGGCCCAGCCCCTAGTTCCGAGCCTCACCACTGTCCCCTTCAATGTCCCAGGCCCCATTGCTGCCACCCGCGTTCCTTCCTCTTCCTGGGCCACTATCTCCGCGTTCCTGGACCAGCTTCTCGCTGTGGCTGCCGAACCCGTCGGGGAAAACCTCTCGTGGGGACTGCGAGCACCACGTGTGACCCTAAAACTCCAGATCTCCTCTCCCGCCCTGCCGGGTTACACGCACCAAACCCGGGCCAGCCAGGCGCGGCCTCTGTTGCGCAAGGACCCAAAATGACCGAGGACACGCCGCCACCACGAATTAAGAGGCCCCGGAGCAAACCTGGTGCCAAACTCGCTGCTACTTGGCCTCTCTCTGGGAGGAGGTGTAGGTGTGTGAGCGAGCCGCGCTCTCAGGCGGGCGCTGTTAAGGCGCCGTGGCCTGCGCAGCCCCGAGGGCCCTGCGTCGCTCTCCCGAGCCAAGGTTCTCAGGAGCGGGCCGCGGAAAAGACGTTAGCGGGAGGAGTTAGCGGCTGTTGGGAGAACGGGTTCAAGGAAACAGTCCCTTCCAAACCCCGGCCATCGCGGGGTGGGCCTCCTTCCTCCCTCCCAGACATCTGCGACAAGAGGCGCAGGTACCCACGGCGACCGCCCGCCCAGGCACGCCCAAGCACGCCAGAGCACGTCCCGGTAGGACGAGCCGGGGCCCGTCGCCGGTTAGTCCCACCCGGCTCTGAACGCCCAGGGGTCGCCTGCGTCCGCCCGGAACATGCCAGGTGAGGGGACGCCATAGCGATGCGGCCTCAGAGCGCGCACGCCCCCTGCGGTTGGCATGGAAACGGCCCCGCGAGGCCCAGGAGCTCCGCTGATTGGTCGATTTAACAGACGCGGGGAGGGGGTGTTGAAAGTAAATAGCTCTGAGCGCTGGGCCACCAAAGCTGGGACTCTGGCTCCCTGACTGGAATCCATTAACATCTCGGTCTCCTTCCGCCCCGCCCCCTTCGGCGGCTCCTCATTCCCAGTCTTCGTGTGCACTTGCTAATTGTTTGAGACAGATGTATAAAGATATAAGACGGAGAAGAGCGAGGCCCGCTGTGGGTTCCAAGCAGGTTTTGGGGACTTCTGACTTGTGGGAGGAGGGCCGCGGAAGAGCACCCTGCTTATCACTGTGGGAAAGGGACGTACTTTCCCACAGTGATGTATCCTGGGTCATTTGTTTGCAGGCAGGGGGGTGGTGGGGTGACGAATAAGCATAATAGCCCGGAAAGACACGGGCTTGCAGATTTGGACTCCCAATTAACGTGGGGCTTAGCGTCTCGGCTTGGAGGTTTGTCAGACGTCTCTCTCTCTCCTACCAGCTGTCAACCAGATCTTGGAAGAAAGCCTGGAGAGATTCAAATCACTGTTTTGGTTCAAAGCAGCTTTGATCGCTCGCACGGTGGCTTAGGCCCTTTGAGCCCTAATAATTGCAGGGAAGATATCTGTCACAGTGCTCTCTCTTCTGGAGATTCACTGCATCCTTGGAGCCCCTGGTGGAAGAGGTTGACTAACCAGCTTGTCTGTTTCTCCTTCCTTGCTAGCAGTAGCCTGTGGAGACTGAGGCTATGCATCTCAGCAGCTCCAAGAGTGGAGTAGTGCTGGCTCCAGTGTCCCGAGGTCCTGATGCCTGTCAGATGATAACCAGAGCCCAGCTTGGCCAGGATCCGCCACAAAGAACAGTACTAGGGGTGCTAACTGAGAATGGGCAGTACAGGAGGACCTGTGGCCAGGTAATGCCTGAGAAGAGCCAGGAAGGCTACTCGCTGAGAAGGGCTCTCATGTCTTGGTGGGAGGTGGGTTTCTCTTGAAATTTTACCTCCAAACTCTTCTTGAGTATTCAACCATGGAATCTGGACTATAGGGACATTTTTTTTTTTTTTAAAGATCACATTGTCAGGTCCCTTTTCCAGCTAGAAACATGAATAATTTTCTTTGTTATTTTGCCAATATCAAGGAAATAACACATACTGTTTAGGTCAAGTATGTGTAAAGTCAGTTAAGTTCTGGGCTAAAAGGAAATGTGAATGCCCCAAAATAAACTATGGAACTGGGGATCTTCCAGATTGGACTGGTATTCAGATTGATCTAGGCTGTGCCTGAAGCATCCTGGATAACCTTTGTTAAGCTCATTGGTGATGGTGTTAGAATCAGGATTGGATCGGCTCTACTAGATTACTTCCAAATGCATGCTTCAAAAGTCGGCTTCTCCTCGGGACAAAGGACAGTTAGGCAAACGGATCATGGGCCATCTGATATCAGTTGCTTGTGCCTAACTGATCATAGGTACCTCCCTTAACAGACTGTAAACAAATTCAGACACTTAAAATGCAAATGAGGAGTTTGATCCTTAAGAATGAATTTTGAAATTAAAAAAAATATTCCTCAAGTATGTTATTAGACAAGCTTCTCATAACTGTGCCTTAAGCCTGTACTGCACATCTATAGTGGAATGAAGTTGGCAATAGTACAGTGGAATAGGTGGGCAGGTATTCTTTCCATTGTATAGGTGAGAAAATTTGAGAGGTTTAAGAACCCCCCACCCCCCAAAAAAAGCCATGATGGAGGCCAGGTCAGAAGCCTCATCTACTGACTCATCTACTGACTGTTCAAGGCATCTGTGTTTTGGTGGCATCTAGTTATGGGAGAAAATTACCCAAAGTAATCTGTTACAAGCTTTGGAAAAAACTGAGTAAAGGTGGTTTTAAGAAACTTAATTTGCTTAGCGATGTTTACTTCTTTAAACTTGAAGTCTAAAACCTGTCATGAATTGGTAGTTACTCCTATGCTCACTTTAAATTCAAAACCGTTAGCTAACCTCTATGTTGCCAGGCACTACCTCTACATTTCCCGGTTCTATTCCTCTACAACCTTCTTATAGAAACCGTCTATTTTACACTTTCCCTTCTCTCTATCCTCCAAAGCCTCTATCTCCATCCTTCCTCTCAGCTAATAACTTTATATCCTATTTTCCTAGAAATATAGATGCACCCAGAAGAGAATTTCCACATGCTCCCATGTATCATATACTCTGCCATCCCCCTCCTGCTTCATGACCCATGTGTCCCTGCTCTCATGTAAGGTGAACCCCCATGTGTGCAGCACACCTGATGCCCTCTTGCCTCTTCAAGGATATCATTCCATCAGCTCTTCTTTCTCAGTTTTCTTTTCTCTACTGGGTCAAACCCAGAAGCATGCAAATATATTGTGATTTTTTTTTTTCAGTCTTAAAAACCTTTCAGCTACAAAGCTCTTGGCAGCAACTGTCCCATTCACGGCAGTGTTTCTTGAGAGTTTGCCTACTGTAAACTCCATCAGGATGAGGATTTTGCACATCAGGTTTTGTGCTGTATTCCCAGTGTTTAGAATAGTGCCTGGCCAGGGTAGCATGCAAGTGTTTGTTGAATGAATACTCTGTCTCAAATTCTTCTCTTGTTGTCTTTGACTCAATTCTTAATCCTTTCCTTACTGGACTGATTGGTGGCATTTGACACTATTGATCACTCTTTATTCCTTGAAATAGTTTCTTCTCTCTCAGCCTAGAAAACACGGCTCTCTCCTGGTTTCCCACCTAGCTCACTGGCCACACCTCCTCAATATCTTGGTTCTTCCTCATCCAATATCTAAAAGCTAGAGTGTGCCAGGGCTTAGTATTTGATCTCAATCTGCACGCACTCCCTTAGCAATCTCTTCAAGTCTCCTGGCATTAAATACCATCTATCTGTTGATGACTCCTTCTTCTATCTCCAGTCTGGACCTCTCAGCTATGTTGCAGGCTCACATGGTGAGCTGCCTACTTGATGTCTCCACTTGGATCATGCAGTAGGCATCTCAAACTTAGGCGAAACCAAACACCAACCCTGGCCCCAGACTGCTCTTCCCAGAGTCTTCCTCATCTCAGTAAATGGAATATCCATCCTTCCTGTTATTCAACCCCAAAACCTTTGTCATCCTTGACCCTTCTTTTTCTTCCACCCCACATCTAATTTGCTGAGAAAATACTATTGGCTGTATTTAAAAAATGTCCAGAACCTCATTTATTATTCTCATTATGTCATATAATAAGGTTCTACATCTTATAGGAGAATTTATGCATAGTATGCATTTCTAAAATCATCATGTTTCTAAGTAACTAGGTTTAAATGGGACCTTTACGGGAGCCTGTTGACTAAAAGTTAACTATTTAAGGAGGACAATAGGAACTCAGTAACTATGTGTCAAGAACCTTGCTGGGTTGGTATAAAAGCCTGTCATGCTACAAGCACAAAAACTGATTTACAATTTTCCATCCACATGTGGTACCTAGTTCACTTTGGAGGAGAGCTATAGTTTTTCTTTTTTTCTATAATCTTGAGTTCCCTTTGATAAATACATGAGGAAGATGACAAATTTTAGGTAGCTCCTTTCCCAAATGTCAAATGTAGACGAAGATAAGGGCAAAGTCATCCTTGGGAAGCTTCATTTTCTGAAATTCAATTGCAGACATAGATATTTCAATTTAAGATTCCTCTCATCTTTCCAGCCTGCTGGTTTGAGTCACATGGGTTCTTAGCACCTATGATGGCTACGGGGTGGCCTCTAACAAGAAACTTAACCCTTTTCTAGGGGATCACAGCACTCAGGTGTTTCTCTGGGTCAGAAAATGTCTTCCCTCCAGCTGGAAAGAAAGCGCTGTCTGCCAGCGGGGTTCAGGGGCCAGCCAAGCAAGGATTTGACATGTACGTGGACGAGCCTGAGCAAGGGGACAGAGACAACTGCACAGGGCGAGAGGGGATGGCATTTGAGGATGCCTATGAAGTAGACACCAGAACACTCAAGTCAGACCTTCACTTCCTGCTGGATTTTAACAGAGGTAATGGGACTCATCTGTGGCTGATGGTACCCTGTCTTTGTAATCGTCTGCAGCATTTAGTAGCCTATAACTAGCAAGAGAACACCCTGAGTAGTAACTATTTTCACAACTGCCTGTAGGGGTTTAGTGGATGGAACTAGTTTTTAAATTAAATGTTCTTACCTGATACTGTTGAACCCCCTGCAGTTTCCCCTATGCTGGTAGATTCATCTCTCTACTCCCAGTCTGAAGATGCATCAGATTTTGGTACAGATGTGATAAATGTGACTGAATATGCTGAAGAAATTCATCAATACCTTAGAGAAGCTGAAGTGAGTTTTCCCAACTTCTCCTTCAATTTCCAGCACCCCAAGCACTTCATATTAAGATAGCTATACACTCTTGGCCATAACCATGAGTGAATGGCATTCTTGTGACATCTAAACATGAGAACGTTTATGAAAAATAATAGTTGTGAGGTGAGTAGCAGTTATTTGGACACTTTCTCTTTGACTCAAAGGGTTTGTATGGGGCTTCCCTGGTGGCGCAGTGGTTGAGAGTCCACCTGCTGATGCAGGGGACGCGGGTTCGTGCCCCGGTCCGGGAGGATCCCATGTGCCGCGGAGCGGCTGGGCCCGTGAGCCATGGCTGCTGAGCCTGCGCACTCGGAGCCTGTGCTCCGCAACGGGAGAGGCCACAGCAGTGAGAGGCCCGCGTACCGCCAAAAAAAAAAGGGTTTGTATGTTAAGTATTTCACTCTTGGGGATAATGATTATTGCCATTTTTCCCCTCCTTTAAGTCATCTGTTAACTAATTGCATTACAGAACCAGAATTTCTCACTTTCTTCCATATCATGGTAAAGATTTATCTGGCTCTTGACTGAGTTTCCTGCTAACCTTTGCTCATGAGATTTTTAAAAATAGCAACTGTTCTGTGGTGTAATCTTTCTAACATAGCAACTATTTGAATATCAAAACTCTTTCCCCAAACAGATAAGACACATGCCCAAAGTGCACTACATGAGGAAACAACCAGACATCACAGAAGGCATGCGAACGATTCTGGTGGACTGGCTGGTTGAGGTGGGAGAAGAATATAAGCTTCGGGCAGAGACTCTCTACCTGGCCGTCAACTTCCTGGACAGGTTTCTTTCCTGCATGTCTGTTCTGAGAGGGAAACTGCAGCTTGTAGGAACAGCAGCTCTTCTCCTGGCTTCGTAAGTGTTCTTCAGCTCAAATAATGTGAAACTTCAGCCTGTCAAAACACTTGATTTCCGTTCCCATTTATTGGAGAAATGCGGTGCTTGATAAGTAAAACTTATTCATGCCTCCTTTGATAGAATGTCATCATTTTTACAGTGTTTACTGAGAATCTGAGTCTTACCATATGTTCACTCTTCCATTTGGATGTTTAAGATCCTTTTAACAAGAAGTTCAATATCATGACTAAGGCAGCCATCAGCTCAAATTCAGGATCCAATTTAACTATTTTGTGGTGTAGTCTTTTGGCTGTATTCTAGTATGAGTAAATGTCCTATTATAAGAGATTTTGGTTACATAAAAGCCTTCTCTTCATGATCTAGCAAGTGACTCATAATAACACAGTTTATTTGGTTATAGTGAATAAGCTATTTTAGCTGGTTCCTGTTACTATCAATCATTCATAACAATATCTAATTGTGTAGAAAAGGGCTACATTGTGGCTAATATTCTTTTAAATAAGTGACCTGCTAGTGAATGGTAGTTTTCTTTCTATTCTTCTGGTCTCAGATATAATATTTATTAATGCCTAAAATATTGCAAACATTTCCCTACAGAAAGGAGAAACAAAACCAAAGAATCGATAACTGTGAAATTGTATCATTATCTATCTCTTGGATACATAGCATCTTTTGCTAATTCAATAGAGAAAACTGAACATGATCTTTCAAAAAACTCAAGACCAAAGGAGTTTTTTCCTACCATTGTGTTCAACATAACATTCTTTTCCAAAAGATGATTTGGGGCTTCCCTGGTGGTGCAGTGGTTGAGAGTCCGCCTGCCGATGCAGGGGACACGGGTTCATGCCCCAGTCCGGGAAGATCCCACATGCCGCGGAGCGGCTGGGCCCGTGAGCCATGGCCGCTGAGCCTGCGCGTCCAGAGCCTGTGCTCTGCAACGGGAGAGGCCACAACAGTGAGAGGCCCACGTACCGCAAAAACAAAAACAAAAGATGATTTGAAGTCTATAGAATTAAGAGGAATTCACCCACATGTCTGTCATTCAGAATCTTTCAGCATATCAGAAGCCAAAACCTAAAACTCCCGGTTGGAAATTGTTTCTTTACTATCTCGTAGCAGTAAGTACAACATATCCTTGTCATACTCATGTTCTTGTTCTGGAAACAAGCTCCTCCTCTTTTCACACCTGTACGATTTCGTGATTTGTAAGTGATATTTAAGTCTGCAAGGGCCACGTGACAGGCATGGTTGTGACAGCACAAGAGGGAGAGCACAGGGTCGAAGCTTTACTTCCCCAAACTCTTTCCCTTTTGTAGGAAATATGAAGAAATATATCCACCTGGAGTAGATGAGTTTGTCTTTATAACTGATGATACCTACACAAAACAACAACTGCTGAGAATGGAACACCTGCTCCTGAAGGTCCTGGCTTTTGACCTGACAGTGCCAACCACCAACCAGTTTCTCCTTCAGTACTTAAGGAGGCAAGGGGTGTGTGTCAGGACTGAGAACCTGGCCAAGGTAGGCCACATGACTTCCAAGAACTTCAGTGCCAAATGGATAAAAAAAGCAGCCTCCTTCAGTTCTTCCTTCCTTTTCAGTTCTTTGCCTTGGGCCCAGAAAAGCTTTTTGGCAACTGGAAGAGAACTAATTCTAAGAACATGACTTCTGCTTACGAGACATTGCTATTAATCGTGTTTGGCAGACACGGGTTGTCTAATCACCCAGGTCTTAGAAAAAATTTAAGCTTGGAAACTGTTCTCTTGTTATATACAGACCACATACAAGCAATACCTCTTAGGTTTACAGAATGGGAACAAGATAAATATGGCTCTATTTGGCTCTAATCTAATCCTAACTTGTTAAGTAATGAAGCACTATTTGGTCATTTGGAGTTCTAAACTTTAGTTGAAGGCACTGAAGTATTGGTTTGGAAAACTTGGTTTCCGTCCATAATGATCTAATATATCTGGTATTTATATGCCATGCAAAGAGTAATAAGGGTGTCTCTATAAATTTCCCAATATGTTTCTTTTAATTTGATAAGTTCCCACTGGTACTGTTCTAGCCTATGAACTGCATGTATTTGCCTGATAAATTAATAGCTTTAACATGGACATATTTTTGCCTTTGGCTGAAGGCTTTAGTCCGCTCCAGTGGCCAGAGCAATGCTACTTGACCAGCATAAACCTGCACTCCTATAGTATAAGTAACCCATCACGTATACTGTATGGTTAGGCCAAATACTTGCCTATCCATTTTGAAATTGACTTGAAATTTATTACAACATAAATGTTACTCTGGTTATGGACAGGCATAGCAATTATTAACCCAGTGGATAATTTTGAGCATCTATTTCTGCACTCATCACTAGATGCACACTGAACAAAGATGACACAGTTTGTCCCCTTGACATTTCTAGGTTTGCTTGTAACCTTAGTCAAATTCCTAATTCCAATGAGATTTTCCCTCTTGTGCTTAGTATGTAGCAGAGCTGAGTCTCCTTGAAGCTGACCCGTTCTTGAAATACCTTCCTTCACTGATCGCTGCAGCTGCTTACTGCCTGGCAAACTATACTGTGAACAGGTACTTCTGGGTAAGTGCTCGTTGCTTCTTTCTAGATGAACCTCAAGGCCTATCTAAAGTCTGCTCAGTAACTCTGGAGGCTTAGAATGGGCTGGCCTCTTGTGAAGGAGAGTTAGTTTAATAAGAAACTGGTTGCCTTGCCAGCAGACTACAATGTGCCGCTGAGTACTGCAGGTCAGTCTTCATGGCTTGGACTCAGTGGCTTAGCTCACTGGGGAGCAGAGGTTGCAGGAAGTCAAGGGGATGGTGGTGGCAAGCTCATTGAATGGAAGCAGGTGTGGAAACCTCAACACCCACCTTTATGCAAGGAGGGCTGTTGTAGTATAAGCATTGACCACTTCAAGGCAAAAGATGTTGACTTTTCCCCTCTGTGTAAAATAACCTGGGTCCAGTTAGGATGGTCAGAGGTTGTATCAGGCTTTCAAAGGAACAGGGCAGTTAGCATTGCTTCTTGGCTTGTGACAGTTGGCAAGATTAGAGATGGGCCCCTAAGATTTGGTTCTGAAGGCTCACTTTGTGCTACAAGAGTGGGGCATCTACTTTTATTTTTCTAGAATTCTTAGTTTTTATTCTGAATTTGGCTAAGACTCATTCATATTCTATTTAAATAGAGTGTACAGGTAAGTAGAGGCCCTTTAGAGGCCAGTAAAAAATCCTGCTCATGAGAGAATAAACTGTCCCCAAAGTGAGCATTATAATTGTACAATGTGAGCAAATGTAGAATTCTGTTTTTCCTAATATCTTATTTCTAAAGTCTCTGAGGATTACAGTTTCTTTTGAGATGAACATGGATACTTACTAAGTGATTAATCTCCTTTATTTCACCGTTTTATCTTCAGATTTCTGATATCTTATAAAGCTGTATGATGCAATTTTCTTCTTTTGTCTTTTGTTTTGATTAGCCAGAAACCCTTGCTACGTTTACAGGCTATTCATTACGTGAAATTGTGCCTTGCCTGAGTGAGCTGCATAAAGTGTGCCTGGGTATTCCCCACCGACCTCAGCAAGCAATTAGGGAGAAGTACAAGGCTTCAAAGTAAGCTCCTGAGATTCTCTTACCTGGGCTCACTATTTAAAGCTTTAACGAGTGATAGTAACTTCAGAATTAAAAATACAACAAATTGCATATCTGGTGCGAGGATGGAAGAGTAAGGTTTCATGTCAAATCAAGAAAATCAGTTTGGAGGGGCCTAGATTTATAACTTGTCAGCGTTGTAGTACATCTAGTCAGCCAGCTCCTTCCTTTCTGTTAAAACTACTAGAAAGTTTTCTGTGGCCCACATGAGATTTTATGAAACCAAAGTCCTTGGCTTGTGCTGAACTTGCTTTGGGTCTTATTTCAGGTACATGCACGTGTCTCTCGTGGAACCACCCGCAGTCCTTCCTCTACGATAAGTTTCAGAACCGAAGCGCTTTCAGAACTTAATCTCGAGATCAACAGAATTGGTCTTGATTTTTATAGGTTTCTGCAGGTTGGGTCAAACTAGTGTTGCTATGATATAGATGACATATTTTTTAGAATGTAAATGTATTGAGGTTCTTTTAGACATTGGTAGCTTGTAATATAGTCTAAACTTCCTAAAGAATAAACAACTTGCCTTCTGACCACGTGTTAGGCTTATTTACTGATTACCATGGCTGACACACCTGCCTGGGATTTTAGTTGAGAGTATTACAAATGTCATCTTTATTTCAAGAACGCTTCTGTGTTGGTTTTATAAATCTGGCATGCTATTAGGATGAAGTGTTCTGAGGAATCCAGAGACTTTCATGTGTGGTAAAATAGCTACTCTGAGACTCTTTCCTTCCTGTCTTTTTACTCCTCATGTAGGTCTCCATAAATTGGCAAGGGATGAACTCCAAGCCTAAACAGATTAGTGAAGGGATGTAAACAAGCACGGTCTATTCTAGTTTCCCTCTTGGACCCTAGGCAGTAAAGACAGTGGGTTGAGGACTGAATTGGTCGGGTAACTCTGAGGGGTAATTTACATTTAATTCTAAGTCAGGGAAATGATGCTTACTTTGTAAAGGGATACCATTATGTCAATGTCCAGTTTTGATTTAGTCACTCATCAAGCATATATTTTAGCCCTAGAAGATGCTCAGAGAGGTAGAAAAAGAAAATTTTACCAGAGGATGGGACCTCAGAATAATTAAGCCAATCTCTCATATTCATCCCTTGGGAGATATCCACGCTAAATGCAGCTCAAACTCAAATCATTCACGATCCTACAGTTCAACTCACTACATATTCATATATGGCTCCTTTCAGCAGCACTTACATAGTACACAAGATGAGGAAAACTGAAGCAAAAACACACTGTTTCAACTTTCTTCTAAAGATTGGTAGGCAAATCAAGAATAGACTTGGCCTTGAGGGAGAGTGGTGCTTACTGGGGATTGAATAGAAATTTTGTTAATCTCCAGATTAGTAGCCCTGGATCAGTAGGCCCTGGAGGGACACTGGCCTTCTGGCGGTGTGTGTTCTGCTTCACAGAAAGGGGTGATGTGGATTTAGGCCTTTAAAATAATGGCATAGCATCTCATTTCAGCCTTATTTTTCCTCTCTTTTCCTCCCCGGCGAGCACTGAAAGCAAGAGCCAGGGAAGTGGCAAGATTGACGTATCTGTTTGGAGTGGACAATTTGATGTGGCAGTTCTGACATTTAGGGCTAGAGAAGGGCTGGGAAAGATGCATAACGTTGAGACGATACGTCAAAGTAGAATGTCTCACAGAAATAAAACGTAATAGTGGTTATTTTCCCGATGCCTGAATCCATCTCTGTCCTCGTGCTCCGGCTGTCACTGCCTTGGCTTAGTTCCCGTCATTTCTCATATGCACCCCTCACTGTAGCAACCTCCTGATGGCTCTTCAGTTTCCTTTTCCCTGTTTCCAGGGTTTTCTGAAATGAAGTTGATGGCATCTCTTTCCTGCATCTAATTCTTCAATTCCGCATCACCACCGGGATAAGATAGGGGGCATGCAGGCTCTTGAATGAGCCAGACCCTGCCCACTCCGATCTAACAGCTTCTGCTTTAGTTAACCGTGCCGAGTCCCTTCTAGTTCCCTGATCGCCTTGTTCCCCCTTCCTTTACTCCCTCCCACACGCTGATCTCTCTCTCTAAACATTTCCCACTTCCCTTTACTGCTTGGCAACCTCCGAGGTGATTCTTTAGATCTAGCCTTTGGCCTCACAACCCCATCAGCCTCAGGGTAAATGTCTCTCATGATAACTGGCTTCTACTTGTCTTGTCTCCCCTCCTAGAGCACACATTTCATCCCTGTCCTCCTAGCATCTGGCTTCATCCTAGAGATTCAATAATATTTTGTTGAATGAATGAATGGATTGTACCTTTTATAGGCAATCACTAGCCCTCAAGTTAATCAAATCTAAAGTGATATTGCTGGGAAGCATAAAGCTTTTCAAAGTACATTTGGATAAAATGAGTTTAAAAGGAAAAAAATCGCAATTGGAGGTAAGAGTATATGGTATCCATGTATTGTACAAAGTTCACTCTCTTCATAATTCTTACATTCATTTCAGTATAAGAAACCAGATGATACAGGAAAACTGTCATTAGCGTCTTGAAACAAAAGGCATGTCTTAGATGAGAATGGGGAACACAGTGGCTGTTTTGAGAGGCACATCCAGGGCTCTGCTGTCTTTACATATTCCTCCATCTGCCTTAGAGGATTCACAAGAGAGGTCTCCTAAACACCCTTCTGAACACTTTCTTAGCACCGTACCATAGTCAGGGTCTCTTCATATGCAGCCCTCCTTTCTCCCTTCTCTCCTTCACAGGGGTCGGACCAGCATCGTGATCTGGAGGCTCTCCCTTCCTCCTCCAGTTCCTCCCCTTTTTATCTCATAGGTGGTGTGTTCCCCCAATAAATTTCTTGCACATCTACTCCTGTCTTGATGTCTGTTTGGGGAGGCCCTAGACTCACCCAGAAGCCTAAGAGGTAGGAATAAACAGTATTTCCCAAATGTACTTGACTAGAGAAAATGTTCTTTACACAAACCTGTCAGTGTTTAAAAGGACACTAATGTTTCAAGGAACACGGATCGGAAATGCTGTCCTAGGGAAAAAGGATTAATTAATGTTTACCCAAGCTGACCTACATTTTAATTTCTATGTTATTTATAATTTGATTTGTACAGCTATGTTTAAATTATCTGTTAGTAAATTTTGTATAAGTTTTTCATAGTCTTATCCAATTATTTCAGTGTTCTGAACTTAAAGAATCCTTCAGGTTATATTAAGCAAGATTCCTAACTGCTTAGATGCAATTGATATTATAGCTGCTGCCCTGGTACCCAGACAGAGGAGGGGTCACCCAGGCAAGCAACAGCCGTCTTCCTTGGGTCCCCTGTGGGTAAGCTGTTAAATGCCATTAATGCAAATCACCAAGATAGTGACTGACTATATATTAAATATTGACACAAGAGGGATTTCTGGAATACTTAAAAATGTCTGAGATGTTATTAGGCTTTTAGTGATTCTATTATCACATTCAGGAGAAACTAAAGTTCTGATTACTAACGTCTGACAGTATAGAATGCTAAAAATTTATAACCCTTTGGCACTGGCTTTTTGAGAGGAATTGAGACCCAAGGTAAATATAAGTATTATATACAGGAGAATCCTTCGGGCATTGTGTTTTGAAAATTATTCAAAGGTTCTTAAAATTATCTGTCCATTGACAAATACTGAATGAATGGATAAAGAAAATGTAGTACATACAATGGAATATTACTCAGCCTTAAAAAGAAAGGAAACTCTGACACATGATACAACATGGATTAACCTTGAGGATATTATGCCAAGGTTATGAAATAAGCCCATCACATGAAGACAAATACTGTATGATTCCACTTCTGTGAAGTATCTAGAGTCGTCACATTCATAGAAACAGAAAGTAGAATAGGAGTTGCCAGGGGCTTGGTAAGGGGAAATGGGGGAGTTGTTGTTTAACAGATATAGAGCTTCAGTTCTGCAAGATGAAAAGGTTCTAGAGATTGGTTGAGCAACAATATAAATATACTTAACACTACTGAACTGTACACTTAAATATGGTTAAGATGGTAAATTTTATGTTATATATATTTTTCCATAATTTAAAAAATATAATCTGAGAAGTTTCACACTGGTATTTTTAAGCATTAATATAAGAATAGTCTATCTTGTAGGAAAATACCAGCTCCTTAAGAGCAGAAATATTATTTTATTGGTTTTTGCATCCCCTACTGTTTTGCTGCTCAAAGTGTGGTCCATGGGTCAGCAACATCAGCATCATCTGGGGAGCTTGTTAGAGATGCACAACCTTGGACCCCACAGCAGATTTACTGAATCTAAACCTGAATTTTAATAAGATGCCCAGGTGATTCACATGCACATTAAAGTTTGAAAGGCACTGCCCTACAGCACCTAACTCAGAAATATAAGAGTTTAGTCTGTTGTTTGCAGACTAGACTCTACAAGATTTGATAAATGCATTCAACTTCTTTGTTCTAAGAGTTGCTGTCAACTCTAGACCTCACAATTACATATCTGCTAGAAATAAGCAGTGAGCCAAGATTTATATACATTTAAGGTGGGATTTTAAAAAAGTAATATTCTATTTGATTCTCCATCCTGCCTCTGGAACAAACACTGAACTTGAAGACGGAGCCAACTGCCACCCTCCCACTCTCTGTCTTTTTTTTTTTTTTTTTTTGCGGTAAGCGGGCCTCTCACTGTTGTGGCCTCTCCCGTTGTGGAGCACAGGCTCCGGACGCGCAGGCTCAGCGGCCATGGCTCATGGGCCCAGCCGCTCCGCGGCACGTGGGATCTTCCCAGACCGGGGCACGAACCCGTGTCCCCTGCGTTGGCAGGCGAACTCTCAACCACTGCGCCACCAGGGAAGCCCCCCACTCTCTTTTGACCACTTAATGATGTCTATGTGGCAGTATAACTCTGAGAATGTACAGAAAGTCAGCATTTAAACTCTAGATATCATCCCTGTGCTCTGAAATGTTCATCCCACAACCACGTAGCAGAAGAAGACCATGGGTGAGGCCTTTGCTTATGAGGGGAGGCCCTCAAAGCTTTTCTCTCCTCCTTCCCTTCCTCTCTCTCGTTAACTCAAGAAGCCAAGCATCCCAGATCTGGCCATATCATGGTACTATATACTCGACTGCCTCCCTACTTCAACCCAGGATGCTTAGTGAGAAAGGAACTCCACAAACTGTGAAAAGCTCAAGCTCAGGATCCAGGAGCTCTCATGGCTCCTTCTCCTGGAGCAGCCCTGCGCTTGGGTCTAAGGGGGTGGGCGGATGGATAGGCCTCAGATGGAATCCTCCAGCAAGGCTTCTCCTTGAGCAACACCTCGTGGTGTGCCCGGTAACTACTATGAGCCCCAGGTGTTACAGTATTTGCAATAGTGAGAGTGGAGGATCTAGGCAAGAATGGTTTGTGTCCACAGATATGTGTGCAGTGGTTGGAGGCATCAGCAATTGGTACATTCTCTGACTGTTAAACATGCTGACCTCTCAAGCAGAGCTTTCGTAGCTCTGGGCTGGAGAGACTAACCACTGCATATGTTAACGGGGTGACAGTGCCTGAGAATTCGATGCTACACTGGCTGGAAAAAGAATTACTATCTTGCATTTTTATTGTATATACACTTTTCAAATCACTTTCAACTATGCCATCTCATTTGATCCTCACAAGATTTTGCGAGCTTAAATAGGACAGGCATTATTAGCCCCATTTTACAGAAATCTAACCCAAGTCTTGGCAAGTTTAGAGTTAAGTCTGCAATGGTAGTTGACAGCAGTGGCTCAAACCCACTCACTTCACTCATTCCTTAACCACAAGCAAATAACTTAATGCCTCTGGGATGCAGTTTTCTTATCTGTAAACAGTAATGAAAATAATTGGGTCTCGCCCACAATGTAGATGATACACCTGACATCTATAGCATAGTGGCTGCCTGCACACAGTAAGAGGTGATACCCGTTAGTTACTGTGATTCCTGCCAGAGATCCCACAGCTAATGTGCAATTACGTTAGAATTGGGACTCAAACCATCTTCTTCTGGTTCTAAGTCCAGCAGTCTTCCCATTATGCATCAGTGTGAGAGATTTTAGACACAGCTCAGGCTTCATCTCCTTCAAGATGTATTCTCTATCCCATTGCATTTCTGGCCCCATGTCCCACCGCTCTTTCCTAGTTGCATTCTGTACATCACTAGCTCACTACACTGTGTATAAATCTCCTAGATTCTAAGCTCCCTCAGGACTGGGACCATGTCTCATTTGTCTTGGTATCACCAGAGCTAGATCATTGCCAGAACATAGTAAGCACAGTCAATGTTTGTTAACTTTAACTCAAGGATGGCACCCTGATAGGAATTTTGATAGGAAGCAGTCTCCTGTACAACACTTGCCACAGAGACCACACTGTATCCCTCTGCCTGTGTTTCTTTGTTCTGTTTGACCCCCTTTTGTCTTTTTCCCCCCTTTTGTCTTTTATCTCTTCTCATAGAGATCTATTTATTAGCCATGCCTATAATTCTCCAATTCTCATGCAGTGTTTGAATAAAATCACAGTTTAGCTCCAGCTGTGTAGATTTCTGCAACCCAATATGAAGCTCCTGCCTGCTGCTGAGAAAACACACAGATGTGATTTATAATCAGATTTCAGGGGAATGTGGCATGTTGTCAAGGTTTCATTTCTGGCCAAACAGGAGGGAGGAACTGAAAATTGGGCTGCCAGAAGATGAAAATGTCAGGTAGCATGAAACTCAAGACTCTATAAACAACTGGAGGAGGCTATGATTGTCTTTGTTGCTGCTGTTGTTTTGGCTTTATTTGTCTAATTCAAGAAAAGTGAATTATACTTGAGCAAAACAAAGTCACTGCAGATTATACATATGAATGCATATCTATAAATATACAGAGATATACATGCATATATGGAGGTATATGTACATATGTCTTTGTTTTCTGGAATTAGAAATTTCCATCCTATATAGCAAAGCCTTGATATACAAGCCCATCTTCTTATTTAATCAGTGTTATTAATATTAATAAATTATTCGAAATGCTTACTATGAGATAATAAAAGTCATAATCATAACCCATTGTCAAGCATTAGCTGTTGTATACAACGCATTGAATGATATGACCATTAGCCATTTACTAAATGGAGCTCCATTCTAATAAACGGTTTTAAGGAGGAATTTCATAAGCTTAGGGGAGCATTTCAAGGCAACAATTCATTAACTAAACATAATCAATCTATCTTTTCCTTCCATATTAGAAATCTTATCGCTTTGGACGATGTATTGGAAAAACAGTTTTTGCTATTTTTGCAAGTCATCATGAGAAGGAAAACATAGTAACTGCTTAACTTCCAAACTTCCAAAAGGATGTAATAAAATATTTAGTGCTACTTTAATATGTGAAATACACGAATAAGGGCTCTTTAGATTGGTACAACTATTTTTAAGCTCTTCTATCCTTAAGAGAATAACAACCCTGCTTAATTTAAAACATTATACTCCCTGTATTTCCTTGGTTTGAGAAAATATAAGCAGATTTGACTTCACGTTGTCTTGGTAAGAGCATAGTCAGCTGATGAAAGGTGGGCTGTGACCTGTTGGTCAATGACAGCCTGAGCTAACCAGGAGATGGTCAGGGTAGTTTTAAAATCAGTTGGTAACACAGTCTCATGGTAAAGTCGAGGGATGCTTTTTTTCAGACACCTAATGTTGCAAAAAAGCCACGCTATTAATTTTTATTATAGTTGTAATTTAAACTGGCTCTCCAATTTTGAAATGATTACATAAAAGCATTGATTGGTGCCTAAAACACAATTGCTCAGGGGAAGTGAGCAGTTTTTAAATAAACAGCTTATATTTCCCTCATTTAGAAAATAATGAGAGAATACAGTGTTCTACGCATTCAAAGCTTTGATGCATCTGCCTTCATGGTAATATAGTATCACTTAGTTTCTGATGATGGATTAGCTGTGCCGTAAGGAAAAAAATAGTGTTTTCTGTGAGTGACCTCAACGACCTCAGCTTCAGAAGAAGAAATGATGAAAGCATTAACACCCACCTTCTGCATTGAATGGCCTTGAACAGGTCCTGCTTTCACTGCCTGGTTAGAAAAACTTGGCTGAGTGCAAGAAGTGCCTGTAATCCTTTTAGTTGTCTTTTACCTACTGTTTGCCCAGAGGCTAGGTTTAATTTGAGTGATGGCTCCTGCCGTCTCAGTTTATGTAACTTTGATTGAGGTTAAGGAAAGAAGGAAGAAGCATTCCACCAGGCAGGTTTAGGAGGAGATGTCTAAGCTTTAAGTCACCTGTGAGATGTTAGAACACAAAATTTCAACAGAGAGTAAAATAACTTTGAAGATCTAATTGGGTTTATACAGTGATTCATGAATCGGGGAGCATCCCATCTAGCAAGTAGAGAGATACTCCCAAGAGTCGTACAGAGTGAGAGGCTTTCAGAGGCAGAAGGAGGGTGGGGCAAGGAAGTTAGCAAAGAAAAGAGAATTATTTTAAGCCTGGACATCTTGGAGGGGAGGAAATGTAAGTGGTATTACCTTGCAGACTACCTTGCTAGTGCTAATCAAAATTTCCGATTGACTATAAAGGTCATAATCTCGAAAGAGGCTGAAACTGCAACGAAGTCCTGGTGTGCCGTCCGTGGGAGCAAAGGATTCTGTTTGCGGCTTGTTAATTTTTCTTGTAACAAGGACTATCACGAGAGTTCTATGTTTTAGGAGTCCTGAAAGGCAGGATTCCAGGCTAATTTAGAGAAAGGAGAATGTGGAAAGAAAAAAGGGATTCCAAGAGAAAATAATCTAAGCCAAAAACTCTGATGAGAAGCCAAGGGTACAGTTCAGAAATTCTGTTTAAAGTATGAATAATAGGCTGTTTTAAAGCCCAGTCTTCAGGAAAAAACTCTCAGAGGAGCCCTGACCCAATCTTTATTTTAGACTCATCCTGTCCCTAGATCTCTGAGTTGCTGTCATTGTACATTGTAGAATACCAGGATGATATTGCTACAGAAGAAATGGTCAACGTCTCACTGAATCAACTGGGAGTTTCTCATTTCCTGGGGGAGGTAAGAACATGATGAGGTGAGGAAAGGAATTTAGCCAGTGATGTGCTAAATGTTTCACAACTATATATATATATATATATATATATATATATATATACACATATATTTATTATAAATTGTACAAATGTAAAGAATATGTAGCACACAATTTATGAATATATAATAATAGAATATATAATACTCTTCACTCTATATCCCATATAGCTAAATGATTCTTATAGAATACTTTTGTTGATTTTTGCCAAACTCTTACATCCATGGCCGATCTATAGTTGCAATTGAGAAATGGATATAGCTCTTACCTGAATGTTGGTAGATATTTTCATTTAAGTCAATGAATAAGATTACATAAAACAAGAAAGATGTATGTTGGAACTCACTTGTCAATGACTTTGAGTACTGGAAGAATAGTTCTTCAGTTTTTTATACTATTCACAATGCAATGACCAAACATATGACACATTTAAAAAGTTTAATCTGGATTATTTACATTGTCCCTATCACTTTCTTAAGTGCAAACCAGGGATTGGCCAACTTTTTCTGCTAAGGGCCAGATAGTAACTGTTTCAAGCTTTGCGGACCATATGGTCTCTATTTCAGCTATCTCTTTCTATACAATTCTGCCATTGTAGTATAAAGGCAGCCATAGACATGTTGACCTGAAACAAACAGACTACAAGATATTTCTCTAGCAAAAATGGGTTTATGCAGAATCAGCAGATAATTGCAATTTGGGGTCTGCAAGCTAGCCAAGTACAAGTCCCTGCACGGACTTACACCACATTTCAAGCACTCAATAACCACATGTGGCTAGTGGTTGCCACACTGAACAATGAAGCTGTATAATATACATAGTATGTTGCACTAAAGGAGTATTAAATAACATAATATGTGGTGAAACTCAATAAGAGGTTGCCTTTGCCACGTTTCATTCATTCATTCACTCATTTATCTGATATTGGCTGAGCACCTAGTTCACAAGCAAGTGTAGGTACAGAAGGAAAACTAATCCATGGTCCATGCTTTCAGGGAATTCAGAGTCAAGCGGAAGAGATAAGAGAATTGACAAATAAAAATAATTAGGATGGGGAAAGTTAAAAGTGCCACAAGAGAAGCACAGAGAGAGAAAATGCTATGGGGCTTCAGCAGAGGGAGAGGCTCTATCTAGCTAGAAGATCAAGGAAAGTTGGGGTCATTTAAACTGAAACAAAAAAGAAAAAAAGATGGGTAGAGAGTAGGCGTTCAGAGTTATGGATAAGGGCACTCCAGGCAGAGGAAACAGCTTGAACAAAGGCATGGAGGTGAGCCAAGCATGGAGTGTCCGTGAAAGGTTCTGTAAGCTTGGAGCTTAAGGTGAGTGAAGAGAAGGGAGGTGAAAGGCTTGAGGGGAAGGCAGTGGATAGTCATTACAGCCTATGAGCTAGGGACAGATGCCATCTTCTGAAGTTTACTCTAGCAATGCTGTACATAATTTGAAAGAAATATTGAGAGATGGTGCTGGGACTTCTGGAATCCTTTGGGTGAGAGGTACTGAAGTCATGAACTAGAAGAAGGAAAATGAAAATAAAAAGGAGAGGACGGGGCTTCCCTGGTGGCGCAGTGGTTTAGAATCCGCCTGCCAATGTAGGGGACATGGGTTCAAGCCCTGACCCTGGAAGATCCCACATGCCATGGAGCAACTAAGCCCGTGTGCCACAAGTACTAAGCCTGGGCTCTAGAGCCCGCGAGCCACAACTACTGAAGCCCGCGTGCCTAGAGCCTGTGCTCTGCAACAAGAGAAGCCACCACAATGAGAAGCCCGCGTGCTGCAACGAAGAGTAACCCCTGCTCACCGCAACTAGAGAAAGCCTGCGCGCAGCAACAAAGACAAAAGGAAGGACGGCGCAAGAAATACTATTAGAGATTGAATGAACATGATTCGCAACTGCATGGAATGAGGAGAGAAAAGAGTTGGAGATGCTGGGGTGTCTAGTGTAGTATTGATGCACTAACAACAGCAAACAAAGGAAATCTGGGAGGGAAGATGATGACCCAGTTAGGGACATACTGAATTTCGTTGATAAATTTTTATTGGAGAAATAAGTAATAAAGATATTTGATCTTCTTAAGTACACATGTAGAGAGGAAATAAACTAGTGTTTAGGAAAGTTGGGACACTTTCCCCTCAGCATCTATAATTTTAGGCAAGCAGCCCCACATCTCTGTGCATCACTGCACTGACCAGTACTGATCATTTTTTGAGGTCAGATCTATATTTCTTTCTATTATCTATTAATCTTGCTTTAAGTCTTTAATAGGAATGTTGCTCCTCTGCCAAAAGGAGGAATGTATCAGGGAGGGTACATTCCCTGGGGTCCCTATCTAGAATACATGAGAAATGCAACTGCTAACCTGAAAAAAAGAGGGAATTCAGAGTCCTTAGTCCTGCATACATTTTCAGGGTCTGGTTCCAAATGCATGTAAGTAAATTGAGGCATGCCTCCCTGGAGAAAAGAGACATTCCCATCCGCCATGTTGCATAACCTGAGGGCATCAATTCACATCACATAGTATACTATGTTGTACACTTGGGGTACAGTGTGAACGGTCCTTCCTGGTTCTCTCCAACACTGCAACATTGGAGAGCTTACTGTTGTTCTCATTGCTATCACATGGTTAATGGGGTTGGGCGGGAGTAGAAAGGAATCATGTTACCCTTTGTTCTCCATTTTAGGCAAGACTAGGAACCTAGGTTTTTAGGTCCTTAAAGATTGCAGGGTACTTATCAAAGAAGTAAAAGTAATATCAGTGCTACAGATACATTCCAACATTATTTTCAGAACAGATATTGCTATTATAATATACTGATATTAATACTAACCAGGGATCCAAGGATTTCTGGACAAATTCTCTTATCAATAAAGATAAGTGTTGCCATTGCTGTAATGTTCTATGGGGTAAGCACATTCTGCATCTGCCTGTCTCCTCCACAAAAGGGCTTATATATCTAGAGAAGGTGCGGTCTTCTGTAAGGGAAGAGGAAGATTATAAATCTTCATTACTCAATGTAGGATGAGGAATTTTAGATCCCAAGATAACGCAACAAAAGAGTGATGATAGTGTTTGTTATCTTAGGCTGTTTATGTGTGAATATTACTGACCATAAATTTAATCCTGATATCTTTGGACTGTAGCAGAATTCTAGGACTTCATTTCCTAATGTCTTCATTACAGCTGTAAATCTCAAAATAAATACAATCCTTACAAGGAACGCATCAGCAGCTGGGGAAATGAAATGCTACTTGCCTTCTGCTAGGTAGCCTTAAATTAAGCAAAATGTGTGCTCTTCATTACATAATAATTCTTTACAGGCAAATGTTCCACAGTAAAAGTCTGCAACTTATCAGGGAGGGTTCCATCCCTGGGGTCCCTGGGCATGTGCATGGAGATGCTCAAGCTCAAATGCAAAAGATAAATGGGACCTGATATTTTTGGGTTCCTGGAGCCCTACTAATTAGATGATTGGGCACAAAGATGGGTTTTTTCTTCTCAGATTGTAAATGCATTTGCCATGGAAAATCAACCAAATAATCAACAAATATTTATTGAAGAGAAACCATCATCCTTATTGTCATCAACTACAACAAACATTTCTTTGTGTGGGTAACACACACATTACCTATACAAGGGGTGAAAAAGCCGTAAGACATGGATTAGGCAACAAAGGATCAAACATCTCTAGTAGGGGAAACTAGATTTTAAGATGTAAACAGAAAGTATATGGTAAGAGACATAGATAGACACAGCCACTTTAGTGAGCATTATTCTAGATTCTATGAGACACTTAATAAGAAGTGTAAGAACTAATTTCTGTGCTGAGGGAAACCACAGTTTAATTGGGGAATGGGGTAAATATAAAACAGTACGAGAACAAGAGGATATTATACTATAAAGAGCTAAGTAGTAAGATGCAGAATGAGGACCTGTGAAGATTGGAAGAAGAGAAAGAGAGCAAGCAATATGGCATCATTAGGGATGTCTCCCTAGAGTGGAGGGGGCTTTATGAGTCCTTTAAAGTCAGGGAGACTTTGAAGACGTGAAGGGGAGAAGGGAGGGTTAATGGCTTCAAGTGAAAATCTCCTCAGTTTTGCAGACCAACTTTGAAATGTTGGTCTGCAAAGCATTTATTCAACATTTATTCAGTGTCCTGATGGGGGGATCAGACTATTCTGAATGGGAAGTGAGGAACAGGGCATTGTGCCTACAACTTTAGGGTCCACTGGCAGGCATGCTCTTGTGTTTGGGAACCAGTTTTTTGTTCATTCAGTAAACATTGACCAAGGGCCTCTCATGTGCTAATATTGTGCTGGGTGCTAGGATACACAGGCAGGACAAGATACATATGCATCAAAAATATGGCAGAATGAACAGGTTTAATTACAATCCAACGTGATTGGATAAATGCAGGGATTTAGAGGAACACAGAGGAGAATCCCCAAACTCAGGCTTGGGAAGTCGGGAAGAGTTGAGATGTGAAGGATGAATAGGGGTCAGTCAGGCAAGGGACTTGGGACTGGAGAAGGCATATCCAGGTGGCAGGAATGATGTGGGTAGCAAGCCTACCTGGCTGGGTTTGAGAACCCAAAGTTGTTCTGTTCGGCTGGAGTGGAGAAGCAAGGGTTGAGGTTGGTGATATCGGCAGATGTCAAATGGTAAAATATTTCTAAACTGTGTTAAGGAATTTGGACTTTATCCTGAGGACACTGGAGAGTCAGTGAATCATTGTAAATGGGGGATCGACATGATAGCATCTGTTCAGAAACCTCATCCAGGCTGCAGTAATGGAGAATGGATTGGATGGTCCAGGTTCAAAGCTGATGTTACTTACCGTGGCATGTTCATACCCACCCAAAATAAGAAGGGGAAAAGGAGGTGGTCCTGTCTCCTCCATCCATGCTTATTTGTCTACCTCTTGACTCAGGATCGTACGGTTTACTCCTAGGACCATGGAATTCTGATCCTTAGTATCTACAGGAAGGTTTTTCTGATTCTATCTGGATCCACCCCAGCAACAGGTAATGGCTGCTCGAATTTCTGTCTGCTCACCCTGAGAGCACACGTAACAATCACAGGATTCAGCCCGATCATGTTATGGAGAAGAAAACACCAGAGAATTGTAGTAACTCAATTTAAAGCCTGCTGAAAGCTTTAGTAAAGGCTTCTATGACTGTTCAGAGAAATTGCATGAGGTAAGAAAGCCATCACCACAGCCACAGAAGAAGAGCTGGTATTTCAACAAAATTAAAATGTTCTCTCAGGAAAGGCTCCATCATGCCCTTGAATAACTTTTGAAATCTTGAGGTAAAGGGAAGGGACATGTGTGATAAGAAAGAAACTATGTTCTGGTTATACACAGCGTTCGGCTTATGTTCCAAGAGCTCCAACTCTGTTTTTTCTTTTCTTTTTTCATCTCAGGTGGTATAAGAGCAAATTTGAGCTTATTTCACAAGCTGTACTTCTAGTAAAATTTTAAAGTACTTAAAAGGTTATCTTGAAAATGAGATAATAAAACGGGACATCTGTGCATTCTTTTTATTCTAAGATTCTGAAATAGTAAGCAGCCCAGAAGCATTCCAGGTTAGCAGAATCTGTGTGTGATTGCAGTTGTTAATATGCACAATTAAATGCTGATTCCAATCATCAGGCTGCCAGACATAAATACTGCTTGGGGAGGGTTGTCTTATAAGATGACAAGACTAATAGCGCAAACGTTGCAACACCATTCAAAGGAGGAAGGAAGGCATTCTGGAATTTTACTAAAAATAGGATGCTTGTAACTGAGAAAGGAAATTAGAAGTGCATGCTCTATCCGTGGAAGTTGACCATACATTCCATTCCAAATAGCAGCACTCACTTCCAAACCACTCTTTGAGCTAAAAGGAGCTTCAAAGGAGGAAGAATAAGAGATTACTAGATCTTTTGTTATTTGGACAATAGATCCTTTCTTCCTTCCCTTCATGCAATTGTACAGCTTTAACTGAATAAATAAGAACCTAGTGGAACAAATACATATGAATAAGAGGGTCTAAGCATAAGAAACAACAGTTGCATTTCTGCAATATTTAATGTGTTTTCTAAAACCAACACACATACTTAATTTTGCTCCATGAACAGATTTTTTTCAGTTGCATGTGGGGAATTATATTATTGTTTTGATCCATTACTTTTAGGTTCTTAGCCCAATTGCATGAAACTACTTACACAGAAGGAAACATGATCTTGGAAAGAGAAGATAGAGAGTTTAAGTCTGACATTCAGACATGAGACAAAGCATCTTATTGGAGAGCATATCCCACTGAAAAAGCAATTTATTTCTGGCACAACAAGGATACTAAACTTCCTTTTTGTTGGCACATTTAATCCATTTTTGGAATCCTTAGTAATTTTAAATTTCTAATGCTTGAAGCTAAGCCCAAACCTGAACACTTTCACGGGGATAAGAGTTGAAGAGGATAAAGCACTTTGGAAAATTCTGCAGCAACCCAGATGAGAGATGGTGGTGGGAGAAAAGGAGATGGTGAGAAGTAGGCTGACTCAAGTTACATTTAGGAAGATGTGGTGAAGAAGAGAAGAATCAAGGAGGACTTCCATTTGTCTGAGCGTCTGGATGGTGGGGGTGCTATTTAAAGAGATGGGGAAGAGTCGTGGATGGGGAAAGGATAGAGCAGAGTGCAGATAAGAGTTCTGTCCTGACCTCTCTCTTTCCTTTCTTTCCTCCTCTCTCCCTCTTTCCTTCCCTCCATTCTTTTCTTCCTTCCAAGGAGGGTGGGAAGGCAGGTGGACGGAGGATGGAGCCCACACAGATGAGTATTTTAGGGGGTTGGGGGCTTTGTAGGGACTGGGCCTGCACAAAGAAGTTGTGAAGAGGCAGCCTGGCGGGATCAGGAGATTGACTACATAAGGGGGATTAAGCAAATAGTAAATACATTGAGGAAACCCGGAGCCGGGTTTCTCACTGTTGGGGAAGAAGGTACAAATATGGAAAGGGGGAAAGCTAGAATGAACCCTGTGGTGTTGGAGGGGAATTGGCTATATCTATGTGCATTCACAATGTGTGCGTGGGCCTATGTTTGTACCTATACATGTATACATACTTCACATGTACACACAAATGTGTATATGTGTATGTAGGCATATATGTGTGTGTTTGTACATTAATGTACATATATTTCCTAGATCTGTCCAACACCCATGCTGAAAAAAATACAAAGCAAAAGCCACATATTTCCCTGTGTAAAGCTACATTGTATAGTAACTGGAATACTGTTCAGAGCAGTGGCTAGAATTAAACAGTACAACTATATACAAAGAAAGAACCTAGTGGAAGTGATGTCATGCAGCAATGAACACATCTGACGCTCAGTTCTTGACTTCTAAAGAGCACTCTCCACTGAACTACTCAAATGAGATGCTCCTTAACGAACTGGCTGACTCTAGGGGTGGGCAGGGAAAAGAACAAGATGAGCTTGCAACATCTTTTTGTACCAGAAAGTAAGGAAGAGCTCAAAGAATGATGGGGCTATGTCAATAACACACAGAAGCCGTCTTGAAGAGGCGTTTCCTGGTCAAATATGGGAAAACTTGAGCATCAAAATAAGTAAAGACAGCCATGGATTACAATTCATTGAATAATAAGGGAATACATGGATGCACACTGATATAAATAAATAACTGAAAGAAGATAAAGCTTTTCTTTATAGTAGAATGCCAACACATAAGTGTAAAATGAATAATGGAATTAGAGAAATGCCATTTGTCAACCGTCATAGTAATAATTGATTCAGGCAAAAATTATTGATGATGCTAAAGATAGTGGGTGAATGTGGGATGCAGAAGGGGATTTTATTATAGTCTCAAAGCAACTCCCTATGAAATACTCATTAATTACTAAGGGTGAAATGTAACTTCACAGTGGAGAAACCTGACAGAAAGCTTCTTAATCAAGTAATCAAAGTTAAAATACGAGGAAACCTCAAACAAACTCATACTGAAGGACAGCTGCAAAATTACTTACCTGTAACCTTAAAGGTCATGAAAGTAAGGAAGGACAAAGGAACTATTCCACAAAACGAAAATCAGAACTACCATATGACCCAGCAATTCCATTCCTAGGTATATATATTAAAAAAACTCTCCAGGGGCCTCCCTGGTGGCGCAGTGGTTGAGAGTCCGCCTGCCGATGCAGGGGACGCGGGTTCATGCCCCGGTCTGGGAAGATCCCACATGCCGCGGAGCGGCTGGACCCGTGAGCCATGGCCGCTGAGCCTGCGTGTCCGGAGCCTGTGCTCCACAGCGGGAGAGGCCACGGCAGTGAGAGGCCCGTGTACAGCAAAAAAACAACAACAACAAAAAAAAAAAAACAAAAAACTCTCCAAAACAAAAAAACACTGATTAGAAAAGATACATGCCCCTCAATGTTCATAGCAGAGTTATTTACAGTAGCCAAGATATGGAAGCAACCTGTGTCCATCAACAGATGAACAAATAAAGAAGATGTGGTATATATGCAATGGAATACTACTCAGCCATAAAAAAGAACAAAATTTTGCCATTTGCAGCAACGTGGATGGACTTGGAGGGCATTATGATAATGAAACAAGTCAGAGAAAGATCTCTATGAGATCACTTATATGTGGAGTCTAAGAAATACAACAAACTAGTGAATATAACAAAAAAGAAGCAGACTCACAGAAACAGAGAATAAACCAGTGGTTACAGTGGTGGGGGGGGCAATATAGGGGTGGGAGTGTGGAAGGCACAAACTGCCGGGTGTAAGATAGGCTCAAGGATGTACCGTACAACACAGGGAATACAGCCAATATTTTGTAATAACTGTAAAAGGAAAGTAACCTTTAAAATTGTATACAAATTAAAAAAAATTTAAAAATTGCTGTTGGACTCAATGACAGATTCATGAGATAGCTCTTAAGCTTCTGCTCAGAAGTGATACATGTTCCTTCCTCTCTCATCTTATTGGCCAAAGTAAGTCATATGGTCAACTCTGATGTTGATGAAGAGGGTGTAGTATAATCCTTCCACAGAAAGGGGCACAGCCAGAGGGGGATGCATCACCATTGTGTCTGGTGGAATCTCAGAAAAATACTGAAGATCCCGGGTACAAACCTTTGTTCCTTAACCTGAGGAGTCAAGATGTTCCAGGGCTGACATCCATGCCCTGGAAGAAGGCAAACCTGGACTACTGAAGGCCCAGGAGGATGGGCTTAGTAGGGAAGAGCAGCAAAAATGTTAACCAACAGTATAATCTCTAGAAATTAAAAACAATTTAGCTCTCTCCAGCTTAAAAAAAAAATACCTGTATGCTTTCCACTATACCATGTTTCCTTCCCTCTTTTGGTTGGCTTAAAAGTATTAAAAGTCTCCATTAAAATGCCATTCTTATCCAGAAGGGGAGGCTCATTAGGCCAGTATCAGCCAATATTTTAATTTGATTTAATTCACTGTTTTCCAAAGTTTGAGAAATGCAGCACCATTGCTACATAGATGATATTAGTAGCACATGGGTGAATATTTTTTAACAGTTCTACATATCTATTTCTCCTCATGTACGTTAAACTAAATAACACAGCAAACTTGCAATTTCACAGATATTATTGATTAAAATGAAATTAAAACAATTATTTACAGTTAAAAAGTAAGTCATTTAAAATAAAATTACTAGGTAAATAACAGTGCAGGTGGTTTAAAGACAAAGCAAAAAATGTGAGGATGGCTGACAAATGACAAAAGTTTAGGAGACACCAACTTTGTTTATCAGATTAACTAGTTATTTCCCCACGGAAAGGGAAGGTACGTGGGAAGACACGTTTGTATGGTAGTGGGTGTGAACGTGGGAGGGATCATGGTTGAGTCTTTGGATCCCTGAGGTTTGAGAAGACATGTCACCACACGGGTCATAATAAGGGGGCCATAGAAGTTAAGGAGGACCACAGAAATGTGACATGGAGAAAAAGATCCCTGTTTCTTCATATTATTGTGCAGAGATGGCTTGGCTCTGGTGTTTAGTGGCTGGCAGCCTTTCTTCTAGGTGGTGAATGGCCAGCCTACTGAAGGAGGAATATGTCTTTGTAGACATCTTTGCAATGGAGACAGACACTCATTAGATTGAGATGATTTAGGTACCCACCTATTGCAAAAGCTGCCCTGACATCCCCAAAGGCATTATGGCTGTGGCAGATGGATGGATGAGAATTCGGTGACAGTCAGGGTAGATGAGCAGGAATCTTATTTTTCTGCAATACTAGCTTGAGGATTTGGCAGACAATAGCATTTCTCTTAAGGCTGCCATCTTACAATACCAGTGTTCATAACATCCTTGAAAATAAAACGCTCCAAGTTTGTAGAGGAAGCTAGCCTGTACTGAAAGCAGCAATAAAGAGTGCCTTTGAAGCCCTGTCTTTTCCAGTGTCTTTTCTGATTCTGGGTTTCATGCAAACAAAAGCCTTCATAAAGTTCTCCCAAGCCTCCCTGGAGCCGTCCTCGTTACTCAGCGTGCTGAACAATAACCTCAGCTTGGGAAGCAATCTTCTGTTTCCCAACCCCAGGAAATGCCTCAGCTGTGAGTGCTTCTGAGCTCATGGCAGGGCAGGGGGATGTCTGACCTCCCAGTGGATTGAATATAGGAAAGAGTGCTCATGACTTGATGGCTTTAGACCAGTTGGTTATAAGGTTCAGACATTTCCCTCCATAATGAGATCTGAAAACCAAAGTTGCTCACTTGCAAATTAACTGCCCCAATTTGGCTAACATATAGAATGCCCTTTGGAGGAATGGCATTTTTCTACCTCAAGGTCAGAAAAACTGAATAATTAGAGTTTCAGTCTTGTGAATATATCAAGAATTGCCAGGCTGGGTCAGGCACATGCATTAACTAGCAGTGGGCCTTAGGTGGATACTACCCTCTCTGGACCTTGGTTTCATCATTTTAAATTTAGAGGTTTTACAGACTTGTGGTTGCCTAGTGAGAGGGGGTCTTGAGGGGGGGATGATTTGGGAGTTTGGGATCAGCAGATGCAAACTATTTTATATAGAATGGATAAACAACAAGGTCCCACTGTATAGCACAGGGAACTATATTCAGTATCCTGGGATAAACCAAGTGGAAAAGAATATGAAAAAGAATGTATCTATCTACCTATCTGAATCACTTTGCTGTACAGAGGAAGTTAACACAACTTTGTAAATCAACTGTACTTCAGTAAAATAAATTTAAAAGGATAAAGTTAGAGGTTTCAAACAGATAATTGTTAACTGCCCTCCCACAAGCTATATGCCAGCACATTTCCAAAGGTGATCATCAATTTGTTCTAGCGTGTCAGGTGCAAGAAACTGGGGCTTAGGGAAGAAAAGGAGAAGATATTTATCTCTCACACATACAGAGGAAGACTTTGTGCATGTCTGGCATTAACTGTTCAAGGTCAGTCCTGTACAGGGTCATCTGATCTAGCAGGCATTTACTTGTGAGCAATGAATGAGTGAACGCTAACAAAAAGGAAGAACAAGTTTAGGCATCGAAGTGGCCTCTGACAATGGCATGGGTGGATCACTGCATCTTTTCACCCAAGCATCATTCAAAATAGTAACCTAAAAGCTTTCTTGTTTTGGTTTTTTTCCTGAAGCTCCTTTGATCTGTCCCATGTATCTGGGAAGACTCAGTCATTTTCTGCCTGTTTACTCTGAGTCAACTTGTACCCTAAGGAAATATGAGTTTTGCGTTCATTCTGCTTGAATGCATCTATATTTTGTGTGAGCTGACTGCCCATTTTCGGGAGGGGTCAACAGGGTGGCAGCCTTAAGGAGTCAGGTACAAGCCCTCCTTCTTTGAAAGAACTAAGAGCCTGAATAAGAAACACAAATATCTGTTTCCATGAACTTCAACAATTTCAAGAGCTAAATCTCCTATTGCCTATTATTTTGAAATTTTCATTCTCTGCTCTTAGGTCTGCAAAGGATATATATTTATTCCTCTATTCATTCGTTTGTAAATAATTCAATTCCAGTTTGCTGCCAACCCCTGTGTAGCACGAGCGGTACAAAGGTGTCTCTGCCACAGTCCCTGACCTGAGAACTCACCCTTGAGTTTGGGAGACAGCCATGTTAACAGGTCATTAAAGAACTATACTAGTTAGTGGTGGTTGCCAGAGGCTGGGGGCGGGGTGTGGTGAAGGGGGTCAAAAGGTACAAACTTCCGGGCTTCCCTGGTGGCGCAGTGGTTGAGAGTCCGCCTGCCGATGCAGGGGACACGGGTTCGTGCCCCGGTCCAGGAAGATCCCACATGCCGCGGAGCGGCTGGGCCCGTGAGCCACGGCCGCTGAGCCTGCGCGTCCGGAGCCTGCGCGTCCAGAGCCTGTGCTCCGCAACGGGAGAGGCCACAACAGTGAGAGGCCCACGTACAGAAAAAAAAAAAAAAAAAGGTACAAACTTCCAGTTATAAAATAATAAGTCATGAGGATGTAACATACAGCATGGTGACTATAATAATAATTATAATAAAAACCATACAGTTAATTCTGTATGGTACATTTGAAAGTTGCTAAGAGAATATATCTTAAGTCTTCATTATAAGAAAAAAAATTGTAACTATGTATGATGATGGATGTCAACTAGACATATGGTGATGATCATTTCACAATATATACAGATATTGAAAAAAAGAATTATATTAGTCAGGGCTCTTGGTTTGTTCATGACAAAAACTCAACTTCAAACAGCTCAGGCTTATGGAGACATTTATTAGATCAGGAAGAGATAGGGGGCAGCCAACATTCAGATTTCTTTATATAATATTCTAAATTCTGGGTCTTCTTATTTTGAAAAAAAATAGGATATTCTAGAAAGACGGGGATGTATTCTAAAAGAAAACCATAAACTACAGCGGAGAGTGGGTGCCCCTTATATACGGCACAAGTGCTTTAGCCTTTCCATCAACCCGCCATCTGCACTGAGTTTGCATATGTATTTATATCAGCCCTGGTCACTCATTTGTATTTCTCATTTCTTCTCCTTAAGCATTTGAATTATTAGTTCCTTGGATGAGAAGAAGGTCAAACTGGAGGTGGGAAGACCAGTTGGTAAGCTATTGCAACACTGTCTTCAAGAAAAGATGATGGCAAAGCAGATGGAGAGTCAAGAACAGTGGCGAGATATTTTGGTCATGGTGACAGAACTTGGTCAGTGAAGGATTATGGATTTTCACGTCTTCAAAGATATTTTTGGAAGCTTCTGCATTTTTTTTCCTTTATGTATTTATCTCCAAGTTTATAGAAACCTCCAAGACATTAAGTCTTTTTCTTTCTCAAGGAACAAACCAAGACTCTGGAGAAAATAAGTCAGGAGGGGCCTGGCTAAGCATCCATAAACAGTAAGCTAGTCTAGGCCCAGGTGAGTCCAGGGAGACCTGCTAAGGAAGGGGAGGCAGCTATTCTGCACTTAGGGAAGCAAAGCAAGATCCAGAGACTCAGATGTCAGACACATCATGTCAGGGGTCCAGGGAAAAACCCAGGCAACAAGACTCAGAGGCCTTGGATTTGAGGGCAATGACAGGTCAGAATCCATTGAAGAGTCTGAGTAACAGTCACGGGATGGAAAGTGTGTGTGTGTGTGTGTGTGTGTGTGTGTGTGTGAAGAGGATCAAGCTGAGCCTCCAGCTGGAGGAATTAGGTAGGAGCGAGGAACTGGGGAGCTGGAAGCAAGGCATTTCCTGACACTTGGGGGATTTTCCTCTCTGAGGATTCTACTCGTTGCTCCCTCTGTGCGTTACTTGCCTGCTGTTCTCAGGTCATTCCACTTAGAGACCTACAGACCAAGCCCAGTGGTCTGATTCTCCCCAAGGCAAGAGGAAGAAAGGAATCTCTTTCTTTGAGTCCTTTCATTACATATGGCATTTTCTTATTTAGTCTTCACAAGACACTAAGAAGAAGGCAGTTTACTCAGAGCTAGAGTCAGCTACCCATATTTGGCTTCCAGAGATTATTTTCTCTTGACTTCTCTGTTCTTGCTGGATTTCAGACCCACGGATTCACTCTGTCTTGCACATACTCTGTTTTCCATAGTACACTGTCTCCTGGGACCTTGGCTGGATCTTGGACCCAGAAGCTTCCTCAAAGTGGATGTGAGTGATGTTGACTTGAGGGAGCAGAAAAGACTTCACACAGGTTCAGGTGACATATGAGGTAGGCCTTAAAGATGAGAAAGACATTTCAAGGTGGTGATAAAAGTAGAGAGAAAGGTATTTTAAGGAAAGAAAAAGGTATATGTAAAGGGCAACCAGGTTGAAGAATTTGTGTTTTTTCCTGAAGAGCTAAAGGGATGGAGGGAGTGCCCCAAGATTCTTTATAATTCTTCCCAGCTGTTTTCTGACTTTTCTTGGCCAAGATTCTCTTTCTTTTCAATTAATATCCGATTTAAAAAAATATTTTAGGTAGAGTAAAAAGAGTTTCCAAAAAGCTTATAGTGTCCTTTAAGGGTTTAAATATTTAAAACCTATTTTAAATGTATAATTTTATTAGAGAACTTTGGGAAATTACTAATAATCCCACCATCTAAATATACTTACTAACACTATAGAGTCTAGTTTTTTTGTGTTTTTTTTTTTGTATGCTCAATGAACTAAATTGAAATCGTTTTCTATGGGCTATATTTTTATCACTTGCATCCTTAAATTTTAAATTATAATTAACGTAAATATCTGAGAAGAACACTTTTGTTCTGTTGTTCATTTTTTTTTTCTCAAGTATTTGGAGAAAAAATATTTGGCCTTTTAAAGTTGGAGATTCTTACTTCAGACACATCCTGGGAAATGGCAAATGTTTCAAAGGGTTCAGAATAAAATATCAATTTTTGTCGATTTTGGATTTTTAGTGAAGATTAACTAGCACAACATGGTTCAATAATTCCATCTATAGCTGAAGTATATGTGTTAAATCTTCTCTGTCAATCTCTACCGAGGATTTAATTTATCTTTGCTCTACCTCTCACTCCCTGTGTGATTTTGGACAAGTCATTTTACCTTTCTGTACCTCAGCTTTCTCACTTTTGAAATGAAAATGATTTTATTTCAGACACCTTAGAAATGACTACCTATGTGTTTACGGCTATTGCTGACAGTAGTAAAGTCAGAGGAAAAATTTGAATCTACTTTTCAGTGTAATGAGATTCAGATATACTCTGAGTAGCAAAATTTTAAATTATTTTGTTAAAAATAGATTAAGGTTTTCCTAATATCTTCCCATTGGGGAGAAAGCTTTCACCTCAGTTGACAGGATCAAAGAATGTTCCCCCCTCCATTAGTATGCAGGCACTTCTCCAGCAATCTAATCGACTTTGAAAAGACAAGGAATACATTCACTTTCTCTCACATTCATAGTCCCTGGGAATGAAAGGTAGCAAAATCCAGCAGCATTTCTTCATTAAACTTAGGAACAGGGTTCATTCTTTAATTGAATTCTTATCTAGTAAGATTTAAGGCAACGTGAGAACTTGAATTTTGACATTTATTATCTATGTTAATTAAGACAAAATCACAATTGTCTAGTTCTTGTCTGCCTCCTTTAACCCTAATATACTGCATCACTTCTCACACCCAAAGTATGTTTATTGTTGATTAAATGATAGGGAGCATTTTTCAATTATATTATTTTTTTAAATTGAGGTATAATTGACATACAACATCATATTAGTTTCAGGTGTACAGAATAATGATTTGATATTTTATATACTGCATATGATCACCACAATAAGTCTAGTCAACATCTGTCATCATAAATAGTTACAGAATTTATTTTTCTCATGATGAGAACTTTTAAGACTTTCTCTTAGCAACTTTCAAATATGCAATAGAGTATTATTAACTGTGGTCACCATGACGCACATTATGTCCCCATGACTTATTTATTTTCTACCTGGGAGTTTGTATGTTTTGACTCCCTTCATCTATTTTTCCCATTCCACCCACAACCCTCCTGCTTTTGGCAACCACCAATCTGTTCTCTGTGCCTATGAACTTGGTGGGTGTTTTTTTTTTTTTTCTGGTTTGTTTTGTTTAGATTCCGCTTATAAGTAAGATCATATAATATTTGTCTTTCTCTGTCCAACTTATTTCACTTAGCATAATGCCCTCATCTATGTTGACACATATGGAAAAATTTCTTTCCTTTTTATGGCTGAATAATATTGCATTACATTTATATTTCACATTTTCTTTGTCCGTTCATCCATTAATAGACACTTTGGTTGTTTTCATACCTTGGCTATTGTAAATACTGCTACAATGAACATGGGGGTGTACATATCTTTTGAAGTTAGTGTTTTCATTTTCTTCTAATACATTACCCAAAAGTGGAATTGCTGGATCATACAGTTCTATTTTTAGTTTTTTGTGGAACCTCCATACCGTTTTCCATAATGGCTGCACCAATTTATGTTCCCACAAGCACTGCACAAGTGTTCCCTTTTCTCCACATCCTGGCCAATACTTCTTATCTTGTCTTTTTAATAATATTTATTCTAACAGGTGTGAAGTGATATCTCATTGTGGCTTTGATTTATACTTCCTTGATGATTCGTGATGTTGAGTACTTTTTTATGTACCTGTTAGCCATCTACATGTCTTTTTTGGAAAGAAGTCTATTAAGATCTTCTGCCCATTTTAAAATTGGATTATTTGGTTTTTTGCTATTGAGTTGTATGAGTTCTTTATATATTTTGGATATCAACGTTTTATCAGATATATCATTTACAAATTTTTCTCCCATTCAGTAGATTGCTTTTTCATTTCCTTGATGGTTTACTTTGATGTGCAGAAGCTTTTTAGTTTGATGTAGTCCCAAGAGTGAATGTATTTTATGAGAAGCATATATTAGAGCGATATAATTTATCCCTCTTTCTTTCTCAAGGGATTAGCAGTTTAGCAATTTAGCTCTTGGGTTGATGATTGGGTTCAGAGCAGAAGCCATGGTAAATGTAAATAGCAGTGATTTGAGGGTTCTAAAAGTGCTAGTGTTGGGACTTCCCTGGTGGCGCAGTGGTTGGGAGTCCACCTGCCAATGCAGGGGACACAGGTTGGAGCCCTGGTCTGGAAGGATCTCTCATGCCACGGAGAAACTGAGCCAGTGTGCCACAAGTGCTGAGCCTGCACTCTGGAGCCCGCAGGCCACAATTGCTTAGCCCACGCACCACAACTACTGAAGCCTGCACTCCTGGAGCCTGTGCTCTGCAACAGGGGAGGCCACCGCAGTGAGAGGCCCATGCACTGCAGGGAAGAGTGTCCCCCCACTTGCTGCAGCTTGTGTGTGGGGGTGTCCGCGTGTAGCAACGAAGACCCAATGCAGCCAAAAATAAATAAATAAATTAATTAATTAATTAAGAATAAAATAAAAGTGCTAGTGTTCAGGAAGAAGGTTGCCTTCTGAGAGGGAATAAATAAATGAGTTTACATGACTGCACTAATAAGAATATATACTGCTCAAACAATAGCTGACACCAGTAAGACCTTAAGTAGTGATGCTACAGTGAAACTTTCCAGGGTTTGGTGTAATGGGAAAAAAATACTGCCAAGCATTATGAAAAGACCATCTTTATCTCTGATAACATTCTGAGCTCTGAAATATACTTTGATATTAACATAGTCATCCTAGATTTCTTTTAGTTATTGTTAGATTGTATTTCTTTTTTTCCTTTTAACCTATTTGTGGCTTTTCATTTAAAGTGTTTTTCTTCTAAACAGCATATAGTTGGGTCTTGCTTCTTTTATATATTCTGATAATCTTGGTATTTTAATTGGGAAGTTTAGACCATTTCCATTTAATGTAATTATTGATTTGATTAGGTGTGCATTTATCATCTTGCTATTTATTAGCTGTTCATTCTATCTGTTCTTTGTTTCTTTTCTTCCCCTTGTTGGATTAATTGTATTATTTAAAATTATTTCATCTTTTCTCTTTTGTTGTCTTATAAGTGGTAACTCTTTGTTCTGTATTTGTAGTTCTGGATTGATGGTCTATAGTACACATTTTCACCTGTCGCATTCTAGCTTCAAGTGAAATTATAAAACATCACTAAGAGTAAAAGCAACTTACAATATATACTTCCTTTTCTCCCCTCCCATTCTTTGTGCTATTGTTGTCACATATCTTCATTTTATACATATTATAAACCTCACACTGCCTTATTATTTTTATCTAGAAAGCCAATTATCTATAAAGACATTTAAATAGTAAGAAAAAAAATTAAATATTGACCCCGGTAGTTGCCATTTCCAGCGCTCTTCATTTCTTGGTATAGATTTACATTTCCACCTGGTATCATTTTCTTTCTGCCTGAAGAACTTGCTTTAACATTTCCTCCCTTTATGTCTCTAATAGTGTGGGTGTGCTGATGATGAATTCATTCAACTTTTTTAAGTGTGAAGAAGACTTTATTTTGTCTTCATTTTTGAAAGGAAATTTTGCTGGATATAGATTTCTATGTTGGCCACTTTTTTCTCTCAGTACTTTGAAGATGTTGCTTTACTGTCTTCTTACTTAAATTGTCCAGTATCTTAAAAAACATTGTTTTGGGCTTCCCTGGTGGCACAGTGGTTAAGAATCCGCCTGTCCAGGAAGGGTCCTCTGGGAGGAGCCAGAGAGAACTGGAGGGTGATTGCCCCACCCACTTGGGCACGGGGAGCCTGCTGAACTCCCAGGTCAGTCCCCTGTCCTCCAAGGCCCCCCCTTTCCCCCTGGCCAAATTGCTCCTGGGGCATAGGAGGGAAGCTGGGGAGATCAGGAGAGGCAGGCAGTAGGGGCCCTCCCAGGCCAGAGTAGCACAGCCCCCAGGGCCTTGTCCAGCCCTGTGGGTCCTAAGCATAGGCCTCATCCACCGAACAAATGTACCCTTGCTTAGGCCCCACCCTCCACAGCCAAGGCCTCCCCCACCCCTTTTTTTTCCCCTCCTCTTCTTTTTCACTATTGTGGTACTGATGTACCTTCCAGTTGTTGATTCATCTATATTTTTATTTTTATATTCTTTCTAACATATCTGTTAGTTTCCTAGTCTAATTTTATTTTTTACTTTGTTATTGTTTTTTTGGGGTTTTTATTGCTTCTCTATGCGGCTTGCAGGACCTTGGTTCATGAGCCGGGGTCGGGCCGAAGCTCCTGTGGTGGGAGCTCCGAGTCCGAGCCACTGGACTAACAGAAAACCTCAGACCCCAGAGAATATTCATCTGAGTGAGGTCTCATGGAGCTCCTCATCTCAGCACGAAGACCCAGACCTACCCAATAGCCTACAAACTCCAGTGTTGGAAGCCTCAGGCCAAACAGCCAGTAAGACAGGAGAGCACAATCCCACTCATAAAAAAAAAAAATGAGACGGCAAAAAAATATGTCACAGATTAAGGAGCAAGATAAAAACCTACAAGACCAAATAAATTAAGAGGAAGTAGGTGATCTACCTGAAAAAGAATTCAGAAATGATAGTAAAGATGATCCAGAATCTTGGAAATAGAATGGAGGACCGGATTGAGAAAATACAAGAAATGTTTAACAAAGATCTAGAAGAACTAAAGAACAAACAAACAGACATGAACAGCACAATAACTGAAATGAAAAACACACTAGAAGCAATCAATAACAGAATACCTGAGGCAGAAGAACGAATAAGTGAGCTCTAGGACAAAATGGTGGAACTAATTGCTAAGGAGCAGAAAAAAGAAAAAAGAATGAGAAGAATTGAAGACAATCCCAGAGACCTCTGGGACCACACTAAACACACCAACATTCAAATTATAGGGGTCCCAGAAGAAAAAGAGAAAAAGAAAGTGTCTGAGAAAATATTTGAAGAGATTATAGTTGAAAACTTCCCTAACATAGGAAAGGAAATAGTCACCCAAGTCCAGGAAGCACAGAGAGTCCCATACAGGATAAACCCTAGGAAAAACACACCAAGACACATATTAATCAAAGTAACAAAAATGAAATTCAAAGAAAGAATATTAAAAGCAGCAAGGGAAAAACAAAAAATAACATACAAAGGAATCACCATAAAGTAATCAGCTGATTTTTCAGTGGAAACTTTGCAGGCCAGAAGGGAGTGGCAGGATATACTTAAAGTAATGAAAGAAAAAACCTACAACCAAGATTACTCTACCCAGCAAGTATCTCATTCATAATCAATGGAGAAGTCAAAAGCTTTTCATACAAGCAAAAGCTAAGAGAATTCAGCACCACTAAACCAGCTTTATAACAAATGCTAAAGGCACTTCTCTAGGCAGGAAACAAAAGAAGAAAAAGACCCACAAAAACAAACCCAAAACAATTAAGAAAATGGTAATAGGAACATACATATTGATAATAACCTGGAATGTAAATGGATTAAAAGCTCCAACCAAAAGACACAGACTGGCTGAATGGATACAAAAACAAGACCCATATATATGTTGTCTACAACACATGCACTTCAGACCCAGGAACATACAGATTGAAAGTGAAGGGATGGAAAAAGATATTCCATCCAAATGGAAATCAAAAGAAAGTTGGAGCAGCAATATTCGTATCAGATAAAATAGACTTTCAAATAAAGACTGTTACAAGAGATAAGTAAGGACACCACATAATGATGAAAGGATCAACCCAAGAAGAAGATATAACAATTATAAATGTTTATGCACTCAACATAAGAGCACCTCAATACAGAAGGTAAATGCTAACAATCATAAAAGGGGAAATTGACAATAACACAATAATAGTAGGGGACTTTAACACCCCACTTACACCAATGGACAGATCGTCCAAACAGAAAATAAATAAGGAAACACAAGCTTTACATGACACAAAAGACCAGATAGATCTTACTGATATTTATAGTACATTCGACCCAAAAGTGGCAGAATACACTTTCTTCTCAAGTGCGCATGGAACATTCTCCAGGATAGATCACATCTTGGGTCACAAATCAAGCCCTGGAAAATTTAAGAAAATTGAAATCATATCAAGCATCTTTTCTGACCACAACACTACGAGACTGGAAATCAATTACAGGAAAAAAAAAATACCGGTAAAAATCCCAAATACATGGAGGCTAAACACTGTGCCACTAAATAACCAAGAGATCACTGAAGAAATCAAAGAAGAAATTTTAAAAAATACAAAGAAACAAATGACTATGAAAACACGATCACCCAAAACCTATGGGATGCAGCAAAAGCAGTTCTAAGAAGGAATTTTATAGCAATACAAACTCACTTCAAGAAACAAGAAAAATTTCAAATAAACAATCTAACCCTGGGCTTCCCTGGTGGTGCAGTGGTTGAGAATCTGCCTGCCAATGCAGGGGACACGGGTTCGAGGACTGGTCTGGGAAGATCCCACATGCTGTGGAGCAACTAGGCCCGTGAGAGCCACAATTACTGAGCCTGTGTGTCTGGAGCCTGTGCTCCGCAACAAGAGAGGCCACGATAGCGAGAGGCCTGCGCACTGCGATGAAGAGTGGCCCCCGCCTGCCGCCACTAGAGAAAGCCCTTGCACAGAAACGAAGACCCAAAACAGCCAAAAATAAATAAATAAATTTAAAAACAAAAACAAAAACAAAAACAATCTAACCCTACACTTAAAACAAGTAGAGAAAGAAGAACAAAGAAAATCCAAAGTCAGTAGAAGGATTGAAATCATAAATATCAGAGCAGAAATAAATGAAATAGAAATAAAGAAAACAATAGCAAAGATCAATAAAAATAAAAGCTGGTTCTTTGAGAAGTTAAACAAAATTGATAAACCCTTAGCCAGACTCGTCAAGAAAAAAAGGGGGAGGACACAAATCAGTAAAATAAGAAATGAAAAACGAGAAATCACACTGCAGAAATGCAAAGGATTGCAAGAGACTACTACAAACAACTATATGCCAATAAAATGGACAACCACGAAGAAATGGACAAATTCTTGGAAAGGTACAATTTTCCAAGACTAAACCAGGAAGAATTAGAAAATATAAACAGGCCTATCACAAGCAATGAAATTGAAACGATAATTAAAAATCTTCCAAGAAACATAAGTCCAGGACCAGATGGCTTCACAGGCGAATTCTATCAAACATTTAGAGAAGAGCTAACACCCATCCTTCTCAAACTCTTCCAAAAAGTTGCAGAGGGAGAAACACTCCCAAATTCATTCAACGAAGCCAACATTATCCTGATACCAAAACCAGAAAAAGATATCACAAAAAGAGAAAATTATAGACCAATATCAATAATGAACATATATGCTAAAATCCTGAACTAAATACTAGCAAACAGAATCCAACAGCACATTAAAAAGATCATACACCATGATCAAGTGGGATTTATCCCAGGGATGCAAGGATTCTTCAATATATGCAAATCAATCATTGTGATATACCACATTAACAAATTAAGGAATAAAAACCATATGATCAACTCAATAGATGCAGAAAAAGCTTTTGACAAAATTCAACACCAATTTATGATAAGAACTCTCCAGAAAGTGGGCATAGAGAGAACCTACCTCCACATAATAAAGGCCATATATGACAAACCCACAGCAAGCATCATATTCAATGGTGAAAAAGTGGAAGTATTTCCTCTAAGATCAGGAACAAGACAAGGATGTCCACTCTCGCCTCTCTTATTCAACAGAGTTTTGGAAGTCCTAGCCACGGCAATCAGAGAAGAAAAAGAAATAAAAGGAATACAAATTGGAAAAGAAGAAGTAAAACTGTCACTGTTTGCAGATAACATGATACTATACATAGAAAATCCTAAACATGCCACCAGAAAACTAGTACAACTAATCAATGAATTTGGTAAGGCTGAAGGATACAAAATTAATACACAGAAATGTCTTGCATTCCTTATACACTAAAAACAAAAGATCAGAAAGAGAAATTAAGGAAACACTCCCATTTACCATTGCAACAAAAAGAATAAAATACCTAGGAATAAACCTGCCTAAGGAGGCAAAAGACTTGTACTCAGAAAACTATAAAACACTGATGAAAGAAATCAAATATGACAAAAACAGATGGAGAAATATGCCATGTTCTTGGATTGGAAGAATCAATAGTGTGAAAATGATTATACTACCCAAAGCAATCTACAGATTCAATGCAATCCCTAGCAAACTACCAATGGCATTCTTCACAGAATTAGAACAAAAAATTTTACAATTCGTATGGAAACACAAAGAACCCCAAATAGCCAAAGCAATCTTGAGAAAGAAAAAACAGAGCTGGAGGAATCAGGCTCCCGGACTTCAAACTATATCATAAAGCTACAGTAATCAAGACAGTACGGTATTGGCACATAAACAGAGATATAGATCAATGGTACAGGATAGAATGCCCAGAGATAAACCCATGCACATATGGGCACCTAATTTATGACAAAGGAGGCAAGAACATACAGTGTAGAAAAGACAGCCTCTTCAATAAGTGGTGCTGGGAAAACTGGACAGCTACATGTAAAAGAATGAAATTAGAACACTCCCTAACACCACACACAAAAATAAACTCCAAATAGATTAAAGACTTAAATGTAAGACCAGATACTATAAAGCTCTTAGAGGAAAACATAGGAAGAACACTCCTGTACACAAATCACAGCAAGATCTTTTTTAACCCACCTCCTAGAGTAATGGAAATAAAAACAAAAATAAACAAATGGGACTTAATTAAACTTAAAAGCTTAGCACAGCAAAGGAAACCTTAAACAAGACAGAAAGAGAACCCTCAGAATGGGAGAAAATATTTGCAAATGAAACAACAAAGGATTAATCTCCAAAATATACAAACGGCTCATTGAGCTCAATATCACAAAAACAAACAATCCAGTTAAAAAATGGGCAGAAGACCTAAATAGACATTTCACCAAAGAAGACATACAGATGGCCAAGAGGCACATGAAAAGATGCTCAACATCACTAATTATTAGAGAAATGCAAACCAAAACTACAATGAGGTGTCACCTCATGCCAGTCAGAATGGCCATTAAAAAAAATCTAGAAATAATAACTGCCGGAAAGGGTGTGGTGAAAAGGGAACCCTCTTGCACTGCTGGTGGGAATGGAAATTGATACAACCACTATGGAAAACAGTATGGAGGTTCCTTAAAAAACTAAAAATAGAACTACCATATGACCCAGCAATCCCACCACTGGGCATATACCCTGAGAAAACCATAATTCAAAAAGAGACATGTACCACAATGTTTATTGCAGCCGGGACATGGAACCAACCTAAATGTGCATCGACAGATGAATGGATAAAGAAGATGTGGTACGTATATACAATGGAATATTACTCAGACATAAAAAGAAATGAAACTGAGTTATTTGTAGTGAGGTGGATGGACACAGAGTCTGTCATACAGAGTGAAGTAAGTCAGAAAGAGAAAAACAGATACTGTATGCTAACGCATATATATGTAATCCAAAAAAAAAAAAAAGGTACTGATGAACCCAGTTGCAGGGCAGGAATAAAGATGGAGACATAGAGATTGGACTTGAGGACTTAGGGTGGGAGGGGGAAGCTGGGGCAAAGTGAGAGTAGCATCGACATATATACAATACCAATTGTAAAACAGTTGGCTGGTGGGAAGCAGCAGCATAGCACAGGGAGATTGGCTCCGTGTTTTGTGATGGCCTAGTGGGGTAGGGAGGATGGGAGGGAGGCTAAAGAGGGAGGGGATATGGAGACATGTGTATGCATATGGCTGATTCGCTTTGTTGTGCAACAGAAACTAGCACAGTATTGTGAAGCAATTATACTCCAATAAAGACCTATTAAAAAAAAAAAAAGAATCCGCCTGACAATGCAGGGGACACAGGTTCAAGTCCTGCTCTGGGAAGATCCCACATGCCGTGGAGCAACTAAGCCCGTGCGCCACAACTATTGAGTCTGTGCTCTAAAGCTCTTGAGCCACAAATACTGAGCCCGAGTGCCACAACTCCTGAAGCCCGCACACCTAGAGCCTGTGCTCCTCAACAAGAGAAACTACTGCAGTGAGAAGCCTACACAGAGCAACGAAGAGTATCCCCCACTCGCAGCAACTAGAGAAAGCCCACACACAGCAACGAAGACCCAACACAGCCATAAATAAATAAATTAATTAAAAAATTTTAAAAAATTATAAATAAAAATAAACCCATTGTTTCATACACTTTGTCCATTTTATGTTTGCTTTAGGTGAGACCACAACTCCCTTCTTCTCTTATTCCATGTAGTTGGAAATATAAGACTGGAACTATTTTTTTTTCTTTTTAAATTGAAGTACAATTGACTTACAATATTATATTAGTTTCAGGTGTACAACATAGTAATTCAATATTTTTATACATTGCAAAATAACCACCACAATAAGTCCAGTTACCATCTGTCACCAGACAATGTTATTACAATATCATTGACCATATTCCCCATGACTCATTTATTTTGCAACTGGACGTTTGTACCTTTTAATCTCCCTAGCTTATTTCACTCATTGCCCCACGCCCTGTCCCTCTGGCAACCTCCAGTTTTGGAGCTACATTTTTAATTTAACTTAATTCAAATTATTTTAAATTTAAATAGTCACATGTAGCTAGTGGCCCCCACATGGATCAGGACAGTCTAGGGAATGAGGGGGAGATGAGCTGCCAAAAGTGGAACAAGCCTATGATTTGGTTTCATGAGATGTACTGAGAGTTGTACATTGGACAGCTCCCTGAGACTCACTTCCTTGGCCAGTGACTTTGAGACTAGAGAGTGTTCCTGTGACCATGCTTGACAATGACTGCTTGATGCTGAAATGAAGTCCATTACTCCTTCTTCATGGTTCTCTGCTAGTCTGAGAGCATTAATTTGCAGAAATCTGGTTTTCTTTCTCACTTCAAAGGGCTGTGTTTTGCCACTATTCTGTTATGACCCTGGGTAGAATGCCTGCCGTGGGAGCACTCAGGAAATGCTCCAGTTGACTGACAGGACAATAGTATTGATATGTTGTTGTGATTTTATGTTTATGAAATGAAAGCTCATCTCTTTCCATTTGTGGAGTTAAGAACTGACACTAGTAAATGCAACACTGAGCATTTTCCCATTCATAAAGATGATTAACCCCAGACAACTTAAAATCTTAAGAAAAGCAGTTTTTGTTTTGTCTTTAAAATCAATTAGTCTCTTGTTAAGGATGCAAGTGGCACTTACCTGCTTAATTTATTTCAATTAAGATAGTCAGAGTTTGTTTGCAGAATTATAGTGTTGAGTCTCAGACTGTTGTCTATATTACGTGCTTTGATATGGTAGTTTCTCTGGGCCATAAGTCTAGTAGTAGATTTTTCCTACAGTTGAGTTTACTGGAAGGAATACTTCTATTTTTTGGTGCCTCCACCAAAAAGGTAGATAGGCTTGAAACATTCATTTATCCCCAAACTATTTATTATCTACTATGTTCCAGGCATTGGAGATAAAAAATGTTCCAGGCATTTATTATCTACTATGTTCCAGGCATTGGAGATAAAAACAATGAACAAAACAAACAAAAATCCCTCACTTCATAGAAATTATATTCTAACTGGAAGAAATAGTCAATAAACAAATAAGCAAAATATTTAGAATGTGAGATGGTAATAAGTGCTATGAAGTAGAATAAAGCAGAAGGGGGGAGTAGGGAGTTCCAGGATGGCTGCAATTTTAGATAGGATGGTCTAGAAAGCCCACTGAGAAGGAGATATTTGAACAGAGGACTGAAGGAGGTGAAGGAGTAAGCCATTCATATATTTGGGTAAGAGCGTTTTTGGTAGAAGGGACAGCAACTGCAAATGCCCTCAGGCAGAAATGTGCATGGCATACGCCTGTGCAAGCAACAGCAAGGGAGCATTTTAGACCTAGGAATACAGCTTGGATTTTCCAACTGTGAAACAGACTCTGCCAACCTCATCATTCATCCTCTTACTATTATCACACATGCACTGTACTGTCTTTGAGTAATTTATAACTTTATGTATATATGAATTTATTTTTTATGCTCTGTTATTCTAAAACTGTTTTCGATAACTTGTAACTAGACCTTTGTCTTCTCTTTTCTCTTGAGTTCAACGATTAATTTTCCTAAAACACCATTCTAATCTTGTTTCTCCCTTTCTCAGGAACCTAAAACTTCTTATTTAATCAATTTCAAAATTTTGATTTTGCTGTTCAAAGTATTCTGTCAACTGGTATGATATCCTTCATACACCCTACCTCCAAATTTCTCCTCTATATGTCAAGTTTATTCCCATCCATGCATAAGATCATGCTGGTCCCCTTGCCTTGAGTTCCCCCCATTTCTCATAGTCAATTCATTTTGTACATATCCTTAAAATCAAAACTCACATCTACCTCACTTATTAATTTAAATTTAAGCATATATTATCTTCTATCAACCAGGTACAGAACAACTCGAAACCTATGTGATTAACATTAGCCCTGAACGACTGATTGCTTTCCTTTTCCTGGACTCCTACAGCAATCTAAGCTATACAGCAGGACATTATATTTCATGAAATATTCTTGTTATGTTTCTATTTTCAGTACACCTTTTCTCCAAGGGTAAGTTGCAAATCCCTTAAGGGCAGCAGTTTGTCTTATGTTACCTTGCATTTTCCACAACGCCTAGTTTAGTAGAAGCAAATTAAATATTTGTTGATACATTGATTTTATTCTAAAGGGCTTTTAGAAGCTGTCACAGCAATCTTCCGAAGATCTTCTTTTTAAATTATATTTTGTTACCCTCCCATCTTATTGATTAAGTAAATACGGCACTGTGATAAATGGAGAGTATTTCACTGGCCAGAGGGATCTTCCAAGTCTTTTGTAAAAATGGATGAAAGATGTACCATCCACTTTCTCCTGCCAGTGAATGGCATTTTGATATGAACAGAAACTGCAGGACACTGACTGCTTTAACAGTGATAGATGTGGTCTAAAGCAGATGACACTGAGTGCTGTGCTTGAGATGAGCACATCCATCATATCTCCCTCTCCGCAGTGGGTGAACAAATCCCGACGTTCCCATTGTTCACGATGGGACAAGACACATCTTCCTCTTTCCTAATGCAGCAAGACAGCTGTTTAAATTTTCATGGCATCTTCGAGGTATCCATGGAACCATGTCTTATAAAATGATCATATTCTGCAACTAGGCTCCAGCCACACTGGGTTCCTATCTCTTCCTCAGCTATGTCAAGCCCTATCCTACCCTCATGCCTTCTACATTTGCTGTACTCCATGCCTGAAATGCTCTTCTCTCAACCCTGCAAAGGTTCATTTTCCTTCTTCAGCTCTCAACTCAAATATTGTCCTTTAGGCAGCCTCCCCTGACATACCAATACATTCATTCATTTATGGCTGCATTGAGTCTTTGTTGCTGCGCACGGGCTTTCTCTAGCTGTGGCGAATCCAGGCTACTCTTTGTTGCGGTGTGCAGGCTTCTCACTGCAGTGGCCTCTCTTGTTTCAGAGCACTGGCTCTAGGTGTGCAGGCTTCAGTAGTTGTGGCATGTGGGCTCAGCAGTTGTGGCTTGCGGGTTCTAGAGTGCAGGCTCAGTAGTTGTGGTGCGTGGGCTTAGTTGCTCTGCGGCATGTGGGATCTTCCCGGACCAGGGCTCGAACCCGTGTCCCCTGCATTGGCAGGCGGGTTCTTAACCACTGCACCACCAGGGAAGCCCTCCCCTGACCACTCTTATTTAAAGAAGATGTTCTTCCCCGTCCCCTACTAACACACCGTATTGTTAGTACTGTTATGTCACCTCTTTATTTTTTTCATAGTACGTATCTCAGTCGAGGCTGGGCAGAGATCTGATGCTTGGTAGGCCCTCAGTAAAATTTTGTTGAGTGAAAGAACAAATGAGCTGTTGTAAAAATAGCCACATGTGGTTTACCAGCATCGTTCGTCACCCCATGATCCATAGGAAGAGCAATGTACACAATCCACACGTGCAGCACTCAACTCTCAGTAATTTCCAGTTTTAATAATTACTATTGCTCTTATTTGTACAAATAGGAGTAAAAAAAATTAAAATGAGAAATGCCCTATAGATCCATATCACTCTCCAGCCCTGTTTTTTGTTCCCTAAAAGCCTTAGCTTCTCTTAATAACCTTCTGGTTATCTCTTAGCTCTGCAGGTTTAACTCTGATTAAACTCATTAAATCTTTCTCTCAACCATAGGGCAATGCTATGTGAATCAGAATCCATGTGTGCTGTGCTTTACTGCACATAAAGCATTTGCATCTTTACAAGAGCTCTGTGAGTTGGACAGAGCACGCAGCCCATTGAGATCCACTGTACAGATGAGGAAGAGGTTCAAAAAAATAAGTGACTTAACTAAGGTCCCACGGGTAGAAAATGAGAGTGAAGGCACAGAGGGGCAAAGGGAGGCTCTTGCTCCATTTGGAGGTATGCTGTCATGGCATCTGAAAGTCTTATTGTCAGGGTCTTTCTGCATGCCGACAGTGAGAACAGACCATGAGACAACCAGGTCCTCAACTGTGGGAAGAAATCATCACCCTCTACTCTTGTCAGGATGGTAGCAGTGGTGGTTAGTTCAGAAAAGAAGAGTGTTTCCATGCTCTCAGCCACTTGTATTTGGTTTTCTATCCTTCCCTGGCTGCCCTCTATTCCTTTTGTCAGTAGGTTTGCATTTATCTTAAGTTAATCTGGGCATTCTGCCATCAGCCTATCTTTCTGGATGTTCTTTTCTTATTAATTTAAGAGTACATAATATGATACCAAAAGATGTGCTTTGATATGGAAACAAAATTTGATTTTAAAGAAGACACTCCCAAATTACAATGATCCTAAATAAGATTTTTGAGACTTTTTCTATGACAGAATTACCTAGGGGAGAGATAGGTCTAAGAGCATGTCCTAGTAGAAGAAAAAATTGATCAAGCTCACCAGAAAGATGATGTATGTCTGTGACTGCATGGACATGCATATTTTATTGTGCTGGTCTGTAGATGGAAACAGTGGGTGTGTTACTGAAAGGAACCTGAGTAGAATTGAAAGGAATGATCTCAGACAGCCTGCTGAGCCTGCCAGGAAAGGGGTCTTTTGGCTCCTTTAATGCCTGTCTGAAATTGGCATATTTCGGGGGTGGGGAGGGTCTGCCTCTCAGGCCTTGTAACAACTGTGTCCTGAAGTCTTGTGATCAGTGACTAGCCCAGCCCCTTCATTGGCTGGGGTCTTGAGTAAGTCACCTTTCCTTTCTGGGTCTCAGTTTCCTCCTCTGAGGAAACAGCATCACTGGCTACCCTCTTTGCCATAGCTGTGGGGAACACGTGCCAGACAGAACACTGGCATCCATTAAAATTCACATAGGAAGAGGCTTTCTTCACATTATTAACGCAGAGGTAGGCTTGCTCCTTGTTAGTTCTGCTAATGACTTCAATGTGCCCCTTTGGTATTTCTTCAGCTCTGCCTTTTAATGGTCATTTCATTTCAGCTCAGGATATGGAAGCTGCTTAAGTATCCTGCTCTCATCTGTGCCTTCCTGTGTCTAGACTAGTGAGGCAGACTTGCATTCAATATAATTTTGGTGCTGGCAGGACAGCTGCTGTCAAGGCTATCATGGAATGTGACCTTACATTGCCTACAGATGTTAAATACTGCTTGTAGGTGACCCAGAAATTCTATCCATGTCTCTAGTCTGCATACTAAGTCTCTTCATCAATCAGAAGCAAGCATGTAGGGTAATCTGTTTTGCTGAAGGTCCCGTAGGAATTTGTTGCTATTGCTGACATGAGAAAAAGGCAAAAAAGAAAGGCCAATTTATTTCCAGGCTTTTGCAAAGTAGCAGATGTTTCCTGTGCAAAAGTAACATCAAAGCAGCATGTTATATTTGCATGGTATCATACGGTTTTAAAAAACAAGTGTTGTTTTAATAATTACACAAGGAATTGTGAATATATTCTCATTAAAAAGTTTCAAACATAGAAATACATAGAGGCGATGGTTTCCTCTGGGAAAAGAGGGGAACTTCAGGTGATGTGGGAGGTGTCAGTTAAAGGACACTTCATTTTTGACTTTATATTGAAATTTTAGGGTGAGTCCTTTCATAGTTTTTTTTTTTTTCCCCAGTACTTGGGCCTCTCACTGTTGTGGCCTCTCCCGTTGCGGAACACAGGCTCCGGACGTGCAGGCTCAGAGGCCATGGCTCATGGGGCCAGCCGCTCTGCGGCATGTGGGATCCTCCCAGACCGGGGCACGAACGCGCATCCCCTGCATCGGCAGGTGGACTCTCAACCACTGCGCCACCAGGGAAGCCCCATAGTTTTTTATAAGCATTTGAATATATATAGGTACAGATAAAAATATATAAAGAAAATTTTATTTACATAAGTGGAATTATACTAAACATGTTGTTTAGCAATTTTCTTACTTTGACTTGAAGAGTTTTCTAAGTCATTATAAAATAAACAACAAGGTTCTACTGTATAGTGCAGGGAACTGTATTCAATATCTTGTAATAATCTATAATGGAAAAGAATATTAAAAAATAAAAATATACACACATAGCTAAGTGGCATTCTCAGAATATGCCATAATTTAATTGATCACTTCTCTACATACTATCACTGATTTTGGATTTGTTGATATAACAATGTTGCCATAAACATCCTTGTGCATACATCTTTCTTCACATGCACCAGTATTTCTTTCAATAGGATAGAAAACTGGAAGTCTGCTGAGTAAGACTCAGTTTCCTTTCCTGTAAAATTGGTTTACAATAACCTATACCTCAAGGGTATTTTGAGAATCAAAAATTAAAATTAAATGTTCAAAGTGTAAATGCAAGTCCATTCTCTCAAAGTCTTTTTTAAAAATTAATTTAAAATTCTTTTTCCCCTCACTTTTCTCAGGATCATTTTTACTCCTCTCTGTTCTATATTAAGGTGTTTGGTGTGCAGAAGAATAAGTCAAACAACTATTTAAGTTCTTCTCCTCCGCCTTCAATTCCATTCTGTTCCTCTTGAGAAGGTGCAGAGTCCTCTGAAGAGTGTTGTAGTTCTGCGTGATTCTGCCCTCTCCTCTCCACCTCTGTTTCCTCTTTCCTATCCTTGCTTTGTCTCTTCTTCCCTTCCTTTCTTTTCATAAGCAAGATGGAGACAGCCAGCTGGGTAACTTGTCTGTATGAGGCTGGGGGAAGCAGAAGGCGAGGGGTGGAGCTGCTGGGGTGTAAAGATGCAGGGACAAGCTGAGAGCTGGGGCAGGACCAGAGAGCTGAGTCTAGGAGCCAAGTGCAAGAAGCCAAGTCTAAGATGCATTAGCATTTAATGGTTTAAATGAATCCCTTGGATGGGCCCATTACCAGCTTCTCAGGATGGAGTGGAGCAGGCTAAGAGGGTACAGACAGAGGGGCCGGGCAGCGCAGGGGATGTGCTGAGGTCTGGCAGCCCAGGGAGCAGCATGGAGCTGGGACTTGGTCTCTCATTTGGTTGCCTCAAGCCCTGGTGTTCACAGTTCTCTCAGGGCAAGCCTGGCCAAAGTCAAGTAGAAGAGAAGGATTTGTTTCTAGTTCTTGTATGCTATCTTCTGCAACATTCCAATATGTTAACCCGTTTAAACTCCCCTGTTAAATGTGAGCATATGTGACACTGTTTTCTCCCTTAAACCTTTTCCTCTCCCTTGAAATGCATCATTTCTTAGTATCTTGTGTATATGTTTTGAAGGGAAGGACTAAAGCAAGGTTGCAGTCTGTAGGCTCAGGCCACCCCCGATTAAGTGAGAACACCCCCACAGATGTTATAACTGGAGGTGTGGGGTTTGAAATAGCTCAGAAAGCTGACCTCTGTTTACAGAGCTCGGCACTCGCCCCGAGGCAGTGTATGTTAGCCAGCAGGATAAAATAGGTCCTGATCCTTTCCCTTGTGGCTCTTGCTGCTCTACATAATGATGCCCATTAATCGCTGAGAAGGTGATGAAGCAGGGACCTCTCTGAGGACATTAATGAGAGAAGATTTAAGCTGCTGCTGACTTTAGATGTTAGCACCACTCAGCCTGTGTCTTCATATGGCTGCACAAATTCCTCTACATTCATCTGTTTTATTCCCCGAGGAGGCTAGTGTCATACACATAGGCCAGAAGTCCAGAAGGGACTTCACGGGATCAGTTTGCCTTGTCCTGACTTACCGGCCCTTGGTGTGTTTAATAAATACTCTTTGATATAAACAGAGAGGAAGAGGAAACATGGCATATCCAGGCTTAGCTCTTCAATCTCTTAATTCTTCCCTCGGAAACTCTGCAAGTGAATCCATGCTGTTCATTACGCTCCCCCAAGGAACACGATGAGCTGTTCTTTGGGGCCAAATTTTCAACCTACGGTTCTCTGAGAATAGTTCCCATATTGTGGAAGAGATGAGTATGTGGTCCAATGAGTCAAAAGGGATAAAAGCACAATCTATGTGAAAAAAAGACATGGCTTGGTGGCTAAAGAATGTGAATCCAGGCTTATCCTGTATATGACATTTAACTCAGAGCCTCAGGCATGCCATTTTATGTTACAAAAAACTTAGGAAGTGTTACAGCTGCTTAGGTGCTGGGTTGTCCCCCAAATTGTTGCCTTCAACGTGATTTAGATTTTAATTCAAAGTATGGAATAACATAGCCACAAAATGCTGATGTAAGTCTTTGGCTTCTCAATTGAATTTAGGCAACTTGGGACTTTCTTACATTTGTTTCTATGTTATCCTTAAAAAACACATGCTACTCCTCTGCATCTCATTGTGATGACACAAAGAGCTCTCTCAACATTATTCTTGACTCTTCTGCCTCTTTCATCCCAGGAAAACGAAGCTTTGAATCGCTTCTGTTCCTGTCTCCTTCTTTTTATCTTATTTCAATATCTGTTTTCCACCAGTCTTTTCATCCAGAAAATTTTCCCCCTTTCTTCCCAATAATACCTCTAGTCTTACCTCTAGTCTTCCTATTTTATTCCACTTTTCAAATTTCCTTTGCCTATTTAAAATCATGTAAAGATTTTTCATTTATGGACTGGGGCATGATTGTTTTCACCAATCATGATAAAAATATCTCCTTTAGCTTTTAGTACCTAGCACAGTACCCACCATATGCTACATGGTCCATAAATGTTTTTTGAATAAATGAATGAATACCTGCCCCTTCACAAAAAGCACTTGATTATAAAATGTAAAATGTGAATCATGGATGCATGCCTATTTATTGGGATAATAATGATATGACGTCAAAGTTGCATTGGACTCTACTTTGCAAGAAGCACATTGTTGCCTCTGCCTGAAGTGCCCTTACCTCACCCAGGGGCTCCCCAATTCCTCACCCCAACCACTTCCTACCAGTCCTTTAGGACTTGGTGGGAGGGGAGTCTTGGCTTAAGAGGACTCCCTCTTTTGTGCTTCCAGAGCATACTCTGTATATCTCTATCTAGCTCTTATCTCATGGGACTGGCATTTCCTCCTGTCTCTTTCCCCCCATCCCAGTAGACTGAGTTATTCTTCACTGGCTCCCTGGTGCCTCACAAGTATCCTGAGACACTGAAAGCAAACAGTGCATGTTTGGGGAATGGATCAGTGAAGACTTTTGAGAAATGTGAGTGAGTAAGAAGGGAGATTGGAAGGCTTTTAGAAGAGGGACAGAAAGACTAGGACATGGGACTTCCCTGGTGGCACAGTGGTTAAGAATCCGCCTGCCAATGCAGGGGATGCAGGTTCGAGCCCTGGTCTGGGAAGATCCCACATGCTGCGGAGCAACTAAGCCCGTGAGCCACAACTGAGTCCAAGTGCCGCAAATACTGAAGCCTGTGCGCCTAGAACCCACGTTCCTCAACAAAAGAAGCCACCGCAATGAGAAGCTGGCACCCCAACGAAGAGTAGACCCCGCTCGCCACAACTAGAGAAAGGCTGTGTGCAGCAACGAAGACCCAATGCAGCCAAAAATAAATAAAATAAATTTATTAAAAAAAAAAAAGAGAGAGACTGAGACATGTTTTTTTAAGAATGGGAGCAAGAACCAATCTGAAGGCGTCACGAATTTTCAAGAGATGGGGAGGCTGTCTCAAATTCAGAGACTGAGGGGTGAGAGGTGGAGAGAGCACAGTCCACTTGTTCAGATAACTCTAGCATGTACCATCTTGGCGTTTCTTCTCTACTGTGTGTTCTGTCCCCACCACACATGGCGGCGTGGAATTATCTTCTCTTTTCTTGCTTGTGAGTGCTCTATGAGATCATCAGCTCCTTCAGGCAGGAAAGAATAACGTCCTAGGGTTGCGTTTACGTGTGGTTCTATGGCCAGGTGCTGAGCAAAGACCTGCTCTCTCCTTGACCAGTGTTTCCTGATGGCTCCCTTCAGGGACAAGGGGCACATCTGTTGTAGGTGACCTGTCCTCCAGAGGTAAGTTTTGCAGGCAAATGATTGTTACAATTATGCTTATCCCTATCGCCGGAAGACTCTAATTACACCTTGAGAAGCCAACGGTGCAGAATGTTTGAGTTTGCATTTCCTGACTTTGCTGCCAGGGAGAGAATTTGTATGTGTGGACATTGATTTGGATCCATCTAGATCAGTAGTTCCCCTAGGGGCCCATGATGAAGGTAGATGTATGTGTGTGTGTGTGTGTGTGTGTGTGTGTGTGTGTGTGTGTGTGTGTAGGGGAGTGGTACTGGTATTATTTTCAAGATTTCAAAATCTTGAATCTGTTTGCTTTCAGTGTCTCAGGACACTTGCAAGGCACCAGGGAGCCAGTGATTCGATGGAATCAGCCTGTGTGAAATAAGATAATACTGTCTAACTAAACAATGTCTTTCTTGGCTGTGGACTACAATTCTATTTGGGGATAGAAAATAAAATTTTATTTCATTATAGATTGTACAAAGGATGGATACCTTCTAAAGCCAGAAAGATTTGTGTTCAACTTGCAGCTCTGTCATTTTCCCACTGTGTGACCTTATTCAAGTTATTAGCCTCTCTGATTCCAGGTTTCCCCACTGGGAAAAAGGGAATAATACCTACGAGTCTGGACTGTTGTGAGATTAAGTAGAATTCTATTTGCAGAGTGTCCAGTACATAGTAATTACTAAATCAGTGGGAGTTGTGACTATTTTGATGACCACTGTTCTAAACATTAAACTTATATGTCCCATACTGATCAGAAGTTTCAATAGCTTATAGCCCCACCTTTTATTGTTCTCTCTGTGCCAGGTCCCATGTGGAGGGATTTTCATAAATTATTTCATCTAATATTCATAACAACTCTACAAAATAGGCACCACTGCACTGCTATCATCCCCACTTTCTAGAAGAAAAAAAAACAGAGGCTGGGAAGGTCTATAATTTTCCTAATCACGTTGGTAGTAGATAGTGGAGTCAATATTACAGTACAGCTGGTCTGACTTCAGAACCCTCTAACAAGTGTGATTCACTGAGGTCCAGTCCTACATGTCTTTTAAAGTTTACCCCAAATGGGGAAGGCAGCTCTTGTTAAGAGATACAGTTCGCTATTTAAATTCTTTTAAAACATGGGGGCTACAAGGGGAAAAAAATCATGAAATGGGTTTTAGGTGATGGAAAGGTTGTGAATGGCTGCTTCAGATAGAGCAGAAATACTCTTGCCTTTAGAAGAGTTGGAAAGAGAATAATTGAAGTAGTGTGAAAGAAACACTAGGACCGTAAAATGGTTCAGATTAAGTTTTCTGAGGAAGAGACAAGCAAAAGCAACAGAGCCTCCAATATGTTTCATTTCTAGGAGATAACCTAAACCGTGGAGGGGTTTGATGTACACAAGCTCTAAGATGAGTGGGACAGCGTCTAAAACCCAAAACCGAGGATGTTCACTTACAGTGGTCAACTCAGCCAGGCTACTAACATGCCATGCATAACATTACTGGATGTGAAAGAAGTATAATGAAATTATTATTTATCAAATACTTCACTGCTTGCAATGTATGGGTAATTAATCCACATACAGCTAAACATTTGGGAAAAGGAATTACTAACTTGTGCCTTCTCTATTCCTGAATGATGGACTGCAAGGTCATTTGGGTCTCTCCATGTGACGGGGCTATTCCAGGCTCTTGCATTATTACAAGTCTATAGCATTAGATCATCACAACTGAAATGCAAAGAGGTGGGTATTATTATTAATTTGACATCAAACTTACTGAGGTAAATGAAGGGTGAATGAAGGAGGAGGAAACCAAGGTGTCTTTTATAACGTAGTGTCCAAAGCTACACACCATCACTTCTGCTTAATTCTATTGGAATCAGAAGTGAGTCTCTATTTTTTTTTTTTTTTTTTTTTTTTTTGCGGTACGCGGGCCTCTCACTGTTGTGGCCTCTCCCGTCGCGGAGCACAGGCTCTGGATGCGCAGGCTCAGCGGCCATGGCTAACGGGTCCAGCCGCTCCGCAGCATGTGGGATCTTCCCAAACCGGGGCACGAACCCGTGTCCCTTGCATCGGCAGGCGGACTCTCAACCACTGCGCCACCAGGGAAGCCCAGAAGTGAGTCTCTAAATCCAGCCCATTTTCAAGGGGAGAGGAATTAATTTATACCTTTTTAATGGAGCAGTATCAAAGAATTTGTGGACATATTTGCAACTACCACATGAAGGAAGGTTCAAAGTTCATTTCTTTCCCATAAGGATATCCAGTTGTTCTACCATAATTTATTGAAAAGATTTTCCCTTCCCTATTGTAGGCATCATTAGTTCTATTGGGCTGGCCAAAAAGTTCGTTCGGGTTTTTCCATTCGCTCTTACAGAAAAACCCAAACAAACTTTTTGGCCAACCCAATACTTTCTTTTCCAGATGAATAGCATTAATGGTTATATTTCAAAAGCAAATTGATTTTTTAAAAAAGTCAAGTCTACAGCAAAAATGATTAAAATAAAATTATATGTAAGTGAAAAATTCAAATGATGATATTAATTTCTAATAATGTAGTTTCTGTAAGTTTGCATTTTAAACTGCAGTAGTTAACACAATCTTGGGACATTAATGTTGGAAGAAATCTAAGACATTAGCTAATTTATCTCAGTTGTTTTATGAATGTAGAAACAGAAGTGCTGGGAGATGAAATGAATGGCTCAGGACATAGGAAAGATAGAGGCAGATCTAAGAATCTTAGCTATTTTGTCTCCTGACCTAGTAATCTTTCGAATTTATCAAAATGTGAAAAGTCCTTGACATGAAAAGTCTTGGTCTTGGTTTCTAAAACTATCACCAAAGTCCATAAGAGGCACGTTTAATCTCACCTTGTTAATTACATTCCTACAGAGTCAGTCTTGTTTCCTCCATTCCTTCCCTTATTCCCAGATTTGTTCTGTTCCATCCAACCGTCCATTCACTTATTTATTAATTCACAAATATTTGGTGAATGTTTCCTATGGGCCAACCATTGGTCCAACTGCTCAGGATTCAAGTAATAAAAGAACACAATCTTCACTCTCAAGGAACACGGAGTCTACCTTCCTCCTGTAAGCAACAACATATCATTTCTCTCCATGAGACAAGCTTTTGGACCCCAAGGCCATTTGTCTATCAGGTCATCATCCAGTGTATTAGTCTGCTCAGGAGACCATAACCAATATACCATAGACTAGGTGATTTAAACGACAGAAACTTACTTTCCCTTAGTTTTGGAATCTGAAAATCCAAGATCAGGGTGCCAGCACAGTCAAGTTCAGTTGAGGATGCTCTTCCTGGCTTGCAAATGGCAGCCTTCTTGCTGTGTCCTCACATGATGAAGAGAGTGAGTTCTTTTTCTCTTCTTATAAGGCCACGAATCCCATCATGAGGGCCCTACCCTCATGACCTAATCTAACCCTAATTACCCCCAAAGACCCTTTCTCTAAATATCATCTCATTTGGGGTTAGGGCTTCAACATATGAATTTGGGGGTGGGGATAAAATCATTGATAAAATCATTTAGTCATAACACCCAGAAACCAAAATCTCTGAGAAAAAAATCATATTTCCTAAAGTTATGGGGATTGCAAATGCTAGCCAATATTCCATGTGAAGGAATTGCAGAGCAACAGAGGACTTCTGTCACCAGAGTGGACTTTCTCCCCCCAGCTTTTACTAAACTTCCTAAAGAAATCTGCAAAAGAAAATGCTAGGACTTTGAGGAATTAGTCATAGAATGTTTCACTTTTAGCTTTCATAACTGGGGTCAATATCATATGTGTTGAGTGGTTGAGTACGTGTTAGATATTTGAGTTGCAAATTGGCAATTCATTCTGGCACTGGAATTAAGGTGCTTCAGTGGGATGTGAGCACAAAAATCACTCCTGTTCCTTGAAAGGCTGCTTCCGCAGGAGAACTGTATATTATAAAGCTTTATTCCATGCCTTTTATGATCCAACCATCATCAATGCATGGAAGTAGGAGGGCTTTGAGATATGCCATGTGACAATAGTTTCTCTCAGCGTCCTCCATGTCACAATTATGGCTGCCACCGGCTGTACTGTACACTGGAGGGGCATTCACTAACAGAACCTCATGATGTGGTCAGATGTGGTTAAGGTGAGTGAAGAGTTTTAGTAAATCTCACCCACGGTTTTCTACAGTTGGTGCAGTCCAGACAGAGTGTAAAGTCCACCCAACAGGGCTGCTGCTTTGATGATGCAGCCACCTTGTGATAAATACCAGGGGCAGCTCAATGGAGAGCACAGAGGCAGAGGCTGCTGGGGGTGGCTTAACCTGAGTTCTGCTGTGGGTGGAGGATAACACCCAAAAGTTAATTGGCCAGATTGTCTATTCATAGAACTCGAAGGAAGAATGGAAATTAAGCAAATGTAAATAAGAAGTTTCAAATCAAATCTGATCTCTGGATTTGTATCAAAGGGCTAAGGAATACAACTCTCATTCCAAAAGAGGCGACTTTTCCCTTGAGAATAGTTTGTGACATCCCCTATGAAAGGATAAGAGGGTTCTTGGTGATAAAGACAGAGACTGACTCTGGAAAGGAAAGGAATTTATCAAATGGACACTGCGTGTTCACAGAATCATTGAGAGAACCAGGTTTGAGGCTCTGCAGCCATGAGTCACCATGAGTCACCATGGGTCACCCTGGGGAACAGGCTAAGAGGGAACACTGCCCTGCAGTGCCAGGCGTTGGATGGGGCAGCTTGCACCCTGCTGCCACTGGCCCTGGACTTTGGGACACCTACTACCACTGTTACCAGAAGATTCCTAGAGTTCTTTCTCCTTTGCCATAATGGCTCCCAAGTCAAAGGCTAGGAGGATGGGGCTGATTGGCGCCTAGGTCACCTGACCATGGCTAGCTGCAAGGGGGGCTGGGAAAGTGAGTATCTGGCATTTTCAGCTTCCAAGTGGGACGTAAGCCCTGATTCTGTCTAAAACACATATGGGGTTGGGGGGGATTCACCGAATACAGGAACAGAGTTCAGAAAGTGGGCAACTCTCTTAAGAAAAAAGTCATATTAGTTTGAAAAGTTCTAGTTTCTGATGAAGGAAGAAAAGAGGGTAAGTAGTGACATCTAAATGTAGCTAATGACTGGGGGGATTGATTAACTAGGAGAAAGTTCTCTGCACCCAAAAAGGATCTGGGAAGGACAGAGTTCAGTGGCTCTCAGCCTTGACTTCAATTAGGATCACCTGGGGAGCTTTTAAAAACTGCTATTACCAGGACTCCATTCTAGACTAATCAGGTCAAAATTCTTAGAAGTGAATGAAGTGTTAAAACCTCCCTAGTGATTCTAATGTGTGGCTAGGATTGAAACCACTGAATTACACCTAAGGTACCTGGAGAAGAGAAACAGGTGAGCAGGTGCTCAGAGAGGGCATTGATCCACAGCCCCTTTCAGCAAGTTTGGTGTTTTTCTGATCGGAGCTGCTGAGTGACAGCAGGAATCATCTTGTAACTCATCGTCATCTTTAAAGGCCTAACGTGATGCAGACATGTGAAGCTTTTTCAAACCTGAAAAGCATTGTTGCACGATGAAGAAAAGCTCTCTTATCCAGGCAGTGGAGAAGGGGAGAGGGCAGGGAGCTGTGTAGGTCAAGTCCCAGCTCTGGGAAGCTGTGGGCTTAGAAACCAGAGCCGGAGCCCCCCACCCAAACTCTCCTTCATTTGCCTTAGAATAATTCACTCGTCTACGCACATGAGCAGTGTGGGTGGAAAGTGAACAAAGCCTGAGTTTGGGCCTTAGAAGAGATGCCCCAGTGTGCTCAGCTGGGTAAAATGCTGCGAAGAGTCCTGGTAGCCTGTTCAGGAAACTCAGGGGGAAGCAGCAGCAGGACGAGCTGTCTCGGGGCTGGATGCCTTTGTGAATCACACAGCCTTTCTAGCCCGGTGCAGCCTTTGGCTCGGCCAGAAAAGATCTGGAATATCGAATGCCTCTGGGTTTATTTAAGAACACTACTCGGGGGCTTCCCTGGTGGCGCAGTGGTTGAGAATCTGCCTGCCGATGCAGGGGACACGGGTTCGAGCCCTGGTCTGGGAAGATCCCATATGCCGCGGAGCAACTAGGCCCGTGAGCCACAACTACTGAGCCTGCGCGTCTGGAGCCTGTGCTCTGCAACAAGAGAGGCCGCAACAGTGAGAGGCCCGCGCACCGCGATGAAGAGTGGCCCCCGCTTGCCGCAACTAGAGAAAGCCCTCGCACAGAAACAAAGACCCAACACAGACAAAAAATTAATTAAAATTAAAAAAAAAAAACACTACTCGGGAAGGAGGGAGGTTTGGAATCCAAGTGAATTTCCACAATACTAAATTTGCTCTCTGATTTCAGACTAGTTGGAAGATGGAAGGAAATCATTTAGCAAAGAATGTGTATCAAGGAGCTGAGCATTTAATGAAAAAGCCAGTGGTAGCAAATATCAATATTTGCCTTCCAAAGCAAACACCTGAGAGGAAACGTTTGGAGCAAGACGGGAGAGGCATTGATAAGCAGAAGGTCACCAGCAGGCCCCACCCCACCCAGCTGTGGCCCAGTGTCTTCATCAGTCTCTATTTGCTGGTTAGGAACGTGATGGATGAAGCCACTGCCGGCAAAGATGCTGTCTCTGTCCTTTGTGCTGCCCCTTTAAGGTGGTTTGGAGGTAACCTTGGAGGGTAGATTCTAAAGGGCACTGTGCTGATGGATGCTTCCAATTCAACTACCTGACAGCCACCGCTGGTGAGACCACCGAACTGCTCACATGTCCATGTCTGCTTCCATCCTCTTTTGAAATATAAGAAAGTGGGGCTGGAATTAATAATGACAGCAGGAGCTTTCTGAGTGTTGTTTTATGTTTTCAGAACAAATTTTTGGCTGCAAGAGCAGTTTGAAAAAAAAGACCATTAAGAGGATTAATGGAAATGCACGGTACTAATTAGGCTGCAGTGGTACAGAGCACTGAGAATTGCTGGCCCTTTTAAACACCTCTTACTTGACACTTGAAATTATTTAATTTCATCACTTGGAGTAGGAAAAATGGGCCTTCAAAAGATGAGTGATTTTCTTTGATATTTATAATGGTAGGGTTTGTGTTTGGCACATAATTTAACAAATATTTATTGATTACTATTGGTTCAGGATGAACACTTCAAAGTCCTTGTTCTTGCAAAACTGATATTTTAATGGGAGAGAGAGAACCTTAAACTATTAATTTCCATCAAATAGAGTTAGTCATAGGATTGAGGTAAGCGGTGAGAGATGAGAGGCTATGAAAGCAGGGAGGGCAGATGGTACAGAAACTGGAGCCCAAACTGATATCTTCTTTTAAGGAAAGAATTGGCATTCTGGGCAGTGTGTGTGTATGGGGGTGGGTGGACCTCAAGCAGTTTGTTATTTACGCAGCCCAGAGTGCAAGTCAGGAAACGGTGGGATGAAGACAAAGACCCAGGAAGGGGCGTGTCTCTGCAGGCTCCCTATGCCAAGCTAAGCAGTTTGGATCTTTCTTGGTACATCAGAGGATCTTGAAATTCAATTGCATGAGAATCATTTAGAACCCAACACATATTACCTTAGCCAAGTGATCAAGGTCAACATCAACACAGATAAATCATGCTGGGGGCAGTACCCTTGGAAGGATGTGATGAAAGTGGCACATTGCCTCTGTGGTCTGCTTCCCCAAAACCCGTGACCCCTGTCTAATCATGAGAAAACACCAGACAAATCCAAACTGAAGGACATTCTATAAAACACCTGACCAGTACTCCTCAAAACTCTCAAGGTCATCATAATCACGGAAAAAAAATCATTTAGGATTTTGCCACTTGAAGTGTGGTCCCCAGACCAGTTCCCCTGGGAGTTGCAGCTGCTTTTTTCATGTTAATTCATCAGTCAGCAAATCTTCTGTGCATTCCAACAGAGCACACTGCCAGCGCTGATGTAGTGCCTTGGTTCTCAAGCTCTGGTGTGCATCAGAGTCACCTGACAGCTTGTTAAACCATCTCTAGGCTTCACCCCTACCGTATGTGACTCAGTAGATTGAGACGGGGCCTCAGAATTTGCATTTCTCTCAAGTTACCAGGGATGCTGATGCTGCTGGTCTGGGGACCACACTTGCAGAATCACTGGTGCAGTGGTCACTGTTCTACACTGCCTGCCCAGATGCCCTGTGGGACTGAGGGACTTCCTGCTCCTGCCTATGGGGATGCCACTGGCTACAGCTCTTGTCCCCTAGCTGTCGGCCCCTTTAGGAATTGCCCACAGCTGAAGAGAGCTTTGGGCCTAAGGTTCTGCCCCTTCCCTAGCACAGCCTGTATACAATAATTGATGGATAAAGGAGTAAAAAGGGACCCCTCACCCCAGGGTGAAGACTCAGAAGGGCCATCTCAGTGTCAGAGTCCCTGAGGGGTTGACTACAACCCTTGTCAAGACTGCCTTGCTCCTCAACTTTCCCCCTCAGCTTATACTGTGGCCACATAGGTGCTCCCTTAGGACCATCAGGAAAGGACAAAAGCAGACATTGGTTCATGGGTAGGTTTGCTTGGTGGGAAGGAGCAAGACAAAAAACAAACACAGCTGCAGGAATCCTACTCAAGGGTTACCTTGAAACACAGTGGTGAGAGGAAATCCTCACAATGGCAGAGTCCACTGACAAGAGCAGGTCACGTAGCCAAACCCCAAGTCAGAGGGGCAGGGCTTTAGACTGCATCTATGGGAGGCACTCAAAGCTACCCAGCAAAGGAGGCAGGTGCACCATTTTATTACAGGAGAGTGGTGAAGAATTGGGAACAATTCAGTCTGTCAGAGGTTGGGTGGACAGTACAGATATGCAAACATTTTTTTTAATGTTCATTATGTACATTAAAATTTTTTTTTAAACGTCTTTACTGGAGTATAATTGCTTTAAAATGGTGTGTTAGTTTCTGCTTTATAACAAAGTGAGTCAGCTATATGTATACATGTATCCCCATATCTGCTCCCTCTTGTGTCTCCCTCCCTCCCACCCTCCCTATGCCACCCCTCGATGTAGTCACAAAGCACTGAGCTGATCTCCCTGTGCTATGCAGCTGCTTCCCACTAGCTATCTATTTAACATTTGGTAGTATATATATGTCCATGCCACGCTCTCACTTTGTCACAGCTTACCCTTTCCCCCTCCCCATGTCCTCAAGTCCATTCTCTATGTCTGCATCTTTATTCCTGTCCTGCCCCTAGGTTCTTCAGAACCTTTTTTTTTTTTTTTTTAGATTCCATATATATGTATTAGCACACAGTATTTGTTTTTCTCTTTCTGACTTACTTCACTCTGTATGACAGACTCTAGGTCCATCCACCTCACTACAAACAACTCAGTTTCATTCCTTTTTATGGCTGAGTAATATTCCATCGTATATATGTGCCACATCTTCTTTATTCATTCATCTGTCAGTGGACACTTAGGTTGCTTCCATGTCCTGGCTATTGTAAATAGAGCTGCAGTGAACATTGTGGTACATGACTCTTTTTGAATTATGGTTTTCTCAGGGTATATGCCCAGTAGTGGGGTTGCTGGGTCATATGGTAGTTCTATTTTTAGTTTTTTAAGGAACCTCTATACTGTTCTCCATAGTGGCTGTATCAATTTCCATTCCCACTAACAGTGCAAGAGGGTTTCCTTTTCTCCACAACTTCTCCAGCATTTATTGGTTGCAGAGTTTTTGATAATGGCCATTCTGACTGGTGTGAGGTGATACCGCATTGTAGTTTTGATTTGCGTTTCTCTAATGATTAGTGATGTTGAGCATCCTTTCATGTGTTTGTTGGCAATCTCTGTATCTTCTTTGGAGAAATGTCTACTTAGGTCTTCTGCCCATTTTTGGATTGGGTTGTTTGTTTTTTTTGATATTGAGCTGCATGAGCTGCTTATATATTTTGGAGATTAATCCTTTGTCAGTTGCTTCGTTTGCAAATATTTGCTCCCATTCTGAAGGTTGTCTTTTTATCTTGTTTATGGTTTCCTTTGCTGTGCAAAAGCTCTTAAGTTTCATTACGTCCCATTTGTTTATTTTTGTTTTTATTTCCATTTCTCTAGGAGGTGGGTCAAAAACGATCTTGCTGTGATTTATGTCATAGAGCATTCTGCCAATGTTTTCCTCTAAGAGTTTTATAGTGTCTGGCCTTACATTTAGGTCTTTAATCCATTTTGAGTTTATTTTTGTGTATGGTGTTAGGGAGTGTTCTAATTTCATTCTTTTATATGTAGCTGTCCAGTTTTCCCAGCACCACTTATTGAAGAGGCTGTCTTTCCTCCATTGTATATTCTTGCCTCCTTTATCAAAGAGAAGGTGACCATATGTGCGTGGGTTTATCTCTGGGCTTTCTATCCTGTTTCATTGATCTATATTTCTTTTTTTGTGCCAGTACCATACTGTCTTGATTACTGTAGCTTTGTAGTATAGTCTGAAACATTTTTTTTAAATATGCAAAGCACGATGATGTAGATTTGAGAGGGTATTACCGGGATACAGAGAAAGGGCATTTACCCCAGTCTGGAGTGTGTAGCAGGATAAGGAAACATTCTGTTAGGAAGTCACATCTGAAATAAAAGAATAGAATAACTCCAGGCAGAGTTATCAAGGTGGAGGATGAAGATCTGTGGAGTGTCAGAGATGAGGTTAGAAAAATAGGGAGATGACTAAGTCACGCTATATCTTGATGGCCACAAAAAGGAATTTGAAATTTATACTGAGACACTGGAGAGCCACTGAGGGGTGGTAAGCAAGGTTCATGATCAGACATAGGTTTAAAAATAATTATTCTGGCAGCAAGGTGGGGGATGGTTTGGAGAGCAAAGACTGGCGGGGAAACAGAGACGAATGTGCAAGTCCTGGAAATAGTTCAGGCAAGAGATGGTAAGAATAACAGTCCATCTCCCTTAAGAACTCAGGCTTCCTGAGACAGACTAAGTCTGAATCCTGTTTCTGCCATTAAGGTCAGGGGCTAAGCCTTGCTAAACCTCAATTTCCTCATTTGCAAAATGAGTATAATAACAGCACCTCCTGATAGGGTATTTGTGAGGGTTGAATCAGAAAATGCCTAGAAGGGGATTAGCTCAGCGTCTGGAACGAATAAGCACTCAAGTGTTAACTGTAGCTGTTATTTCTGGAGAGCGTGAACTGGTATAGAAATAGGAGGGCTTGAAAGGAGGGAAATTGCCACCTGCCATGAAGGAACATGAAGGAATGAAAAAGGAGGTGGAAGGATCACCCAGAGCGCGAGTGCGGAGGTGGAGTTGATTCAGGCCTACAACCTGGCTCTGCTCTTAGGAACATCCATCCCCAGATTCAGTAAATATTTCCTGGGCACTGACTCCACGCCATGCAGCGGGATCTGGCCGTGACCCACACATGAACACAAGACTCTTGGTGTTAAGTGGTCTCCCCTCAGGGTCTGTGACGTTGTAAAATCACTCCAGGCTGAAAGCATTCATTTGGCAATGTCTTCCTTTTCATCCCGTGTGGGCTCTACTGTTCCAGTTCATGTCTTCATGACAAGACAGTTAATAAAGTTAAGAGAAATAAATATATTCTGTCCTCCCTTAAAAATCACCTGTGGGAGGGTTGTAACTATCTGAGGATATAAAGGTGTTGCTTGGAATTCAAAGCCTTTCAGCTGTTTGAGAGGTTCTTTGAATCTCAAAAGCAACCAGGGAAGTAGTTGCAAGTAAGTGACCTGCTATTTATCTACATGTGTTTGCAAAGTTCAATTAGTTTAAATACTTCATTGCTGCTCAGTATGATTTTGCGTGGGTTTTGCTTTCTGTATATGCAGGTACATTGCTGATTCTTAGCTGTTGGGACTAATAGAAAATAAAAAAGTTGATGTGAACTACAGCAAAGCATTTGTCCTGTTGGGAGGGTTTCTTATTACAAATCTGTGTATTTGGTTCTGTAATCTTTCCTCATGGGCCAAGCATCACCTTCTCTGCTGGTGTAAGTATGGGCTGCTTTATCTGTGCTACAGGAATCCGTGTGATGTTCATGATATCAAATTTAATTGTACTCCCCCAAAACCCTTCCACTGCCATGTCACTTGCCTGTGACAATACAATTATTGTTACAACAGTACTGTAACCAGTAAGCTGCCTGGAAATGTGTAAAGAAAATTGCAACCACACACTGTCCCAGCTTTCCTTCCCCATGAGGAAGGGCCTGGGAGATTAAGGACACATGGACCCTCTTTTTCCTCTGCATGCATCACTCTCTCTGCGAGCTCATCCCAGGCTCCCGCCCAGCTTTTTGAATTGTGCTTCCCCTCAAAGCACGGCTCAAGTCCCATTATCCCTGTGCAGATTTCTGTGCTTCAGTCTCTTCCTACAACACAGTCTCTGTGCTAGACTGCCTCTGTGCTGGAGAGGGGAAGGTATGGAGGCAGGATGGGAGGCCGGTGTGAAATAAACAAAGACCAACCAAATCGGAACAGGCAAGGGCTGTTTATTCAGAGCTTGCTCTAGCAAGGAAGTCAGCCATCATCACTGAGACACAAAGGTAGGTAGAGGAGTGGGAAAACTTTATAGTGGAAAAGGGAGAAGGCCTCAGGTGTGCCCTGACTGGAGGCTGTCGGCCTGGGGAAGCTGTGGGCAGGCTAATTAGAAGCTGGGCATCCCATGTGATTGGTTAGGGATGCATATTTGACTTCCTCTAGTTGATCCTAAGTTGGAAGTAGGAACAAAAATTAGGGCAGCTGTCAGGTATTAAGTAAGTCCTGGATGTTTGGGGCCAATTGTTGCAGAAGTTTTTGTTAGGGTCCCTGGACTGTTGCTAGAGATAGTGGTCTGACCTCCTACAAGTCTGACTTACAGAAAGCAGGCTGGCTCTTTGGGCCAGTTTCTGTAGATCACAAGTTGGTTTCCTAGACTGGTTGCTGCAGATTGTGGGTCAGAATTCTCTTTTTACATGTGGTTTGGCCATTGTTCATTTGTATATTCAGTCTCTCACAAGGGACAAAGCTCACATAATGGCCAAGTGAGTTACTGAGGTCAGTGGGGATAGAGAAGAAGGAATAAAAGTACAGGATTTGGTAACAGGAAGGCTTCACAGATCAGAATAGTGGTTAAAACTCTACTGTTACTGTTACTGTAGTGGTTAAAACTCACACTGCTTGCATTTAAATCCCGGCTCTGCCATTCACCTATTGAACATGAGGATAATAATAGTACCTACCTCATGATGTACTATTAATTGTTAAATGTAAATTAAATTAGTTATTATAGTGAAGTGGCTAGAACAGTTCCTGACCCAAAGTCAGTGTTAGCTATTCTTGTTACCCTGACAAGGGTGACATCATTAGCTGACAGCCTGTCAAGAGGGGACCAGGCTTTGAAGCAAACTTTGGACACGTTTCCACCTCCAGGTGAGGCTCAGGAGTGAGACTGATTTTTCTCTCTACCTTGTATACTCGTAAGGGCACCACGGCATGTGTACTTGCTAAGGAATGAATGTTTGTGCCCCCTCAAAATTCATATGTCAAAGCCTTAATCCCCAGTGTGAAGGTATTTGGAGGAAGTGCCTTTGGGAGGTAAATAGGCTTAGGTAAAGTCATGAGGATGGGGTCCCCACAGTGGGATTAGTGTCCTTATAGAGGAGACCAGAGAGCTTGCTTTCTCTCTCTGAGTACATGCACCAAGGAAAGGCCATGTGAGGATGTAACAAGAAGAGTTATCTGCAAACCAGGGAGTGGGTTCTCACCAGACACTGGACTCTGCCAGCACCATCATCTTGGACTTCCCAGCTTCCAGGACTGTGAGAAATAAATGTTTGTAGTTTAAGTCACCCAGTCTATGGTATTTCATTATAGCAGCCTAAACTAAGATGGGACTTCCTCTTGTTTTGGTTAAGGCATCTCTTTTAATTTGTAATGGTTACTGTACCCCACCCCCTAATGAATTAGCAACACTACCCCTCAGGCAAACAGCATTATTGGTCTGAAAAGTTAAATTACCAGTGCCATGAGTAAAATGCAAAATGAGTAAAAAAAATAATGACAATTTTCATCTTAAAGGTATCTTACATGTGTTTAGTGCTTTATGGCTTACAAATACTTTTTTGTTGATAGTGATTTCAGGCAAATAAAATAATTACTTTTGACTGCTAAGGAATGCAGAGCATGGATACTAAATTACAAATTCACACAACCCTCTCTAATACCTAGTTTTCAGTTAGTTAGCATCCTAGAACTTTAAATTTACACTGGTATTTTCTAAGTAGCTGATTTAGTTTTCAAGTATGACTCATAAGCACATATTAATGCTAATGAATTATTTACTAACCTTGAATCTTATGAAAACATCTTGTCTAACCTATATTTATTTGTTCATATAAGATCTACTTTAAAGTCTTTCCACTGATGGATGAAGTGAATGGCAAAGAATCTGTGTAAACATGTACTTTCTCAAGTACTATTGTTACCAGAGTTGCCACTAGACCCTTGCTCAAAACCTACCAACCCCTCTCTTGAACAGAAACTAACATATATCTTTAAGTCACAGGGTTTGGACACAAAGAAATGAAGCTAAAGAAAGAGAAAAGCAAAAACCAGATAGAATCATTTGAAACCAAGACGGCGACGAATCTGACCTCCAACAGACCCTGATTTTACTATTCTACACTGATTTTACTACATTAGCAAACTGAATGACACACCTACAGGTGGCCATGACCAGAAGTCACTGACCAAAAAAGGAAGAAAATAGGTAGCACCCCATTTCCAGGAAAGCCCCACCTCTTTCCCAGAAAACTAATGCATAAGCCTGCCCATCATTACTCTCACTCCTCCCACCATTGTCCTTACTCCTTAAAAGCAAATCCCTTGGCCAGACTAGCGTCCAACTGGGGGTCCATACAACCTAATTAGGTAATGCTATTTTCTATCCTTTGATCATTTCACTGCAGATAATAAGAAAGGAAAGGATGTGGTAAAATCCAAAGAGAATCTTAAAAATCAACCCCCCTTTTATCCCTGTGAATTGTAGTCTTTTATTTAAAAGAAATTTAAGAAGCCTGTTAATTTATTCCATGCACGTATGGATGAACTGTCATCCATAGGATGGATAGCCTTGCTCAGAAAATAAACACACGTTAAATGCTAGCCGAAGTTATTAATTTTCCCAACAGTCATAAACATATATTAAAGATGTAATGAGCAGAAATTTGTTTTACCATCATTATGTAGAACAAGAAAGATGGACCTCTTAAAGAGGACATTAAATGCCTACTGAATAAAGGCCAAAATCGGCTCTGCTCTTCCCTTGGAATTTCTATTAGGCTAAAGAACATACAGAAACTAACCATTCAATTTGCTGACAAAAGGGAAGCAAGCAAAATTCTAAAATCATGGTGATTTAATACATTTGCAGAAATGTATCACATTCTTTATAGTTAAAAAATAATCCAACACACCTGTGGTTTGAAAGTGCCTTATATTCCAGCATTTTAGCCAATATTGCAGTTAAGTTGCTAGGCTATTTCACTAAGGAGTTTTGGTGTCCTGTGTCTCTGGGTTCTTACCCAACCATTTGAAGCTGGTGCTCCTGTGATTAAAACCATTCAGTAAGGATGCTTTACTAATTAAAAAGAAATTTCCTGTCAATTAAGTATTATCTTTTCATTTACAAGAATGTCAAAATTCTTGGATGTTAGACTGTATGTGCAGGTATCTTAATAACAAGGCAAATAAATATTGGTTGAATCACCAGCTGATTAAATGAATCTGTCTCAATTCTGCTGTTCCTTTCATGGCTACCAGTGAAATTAGCTGATTCCTAGATGGACTTAAAATTCCAGCCATATAATCTTCAGGGTGCCTTGACTTTGCTTAGCAATAAGAAAAACAGTAATTTTGATGGAGTTGCTAACTCTGGATAAGAGGAAGAGCTTAGCTTTGTCACCCTTTGGTATTTTGTCTCAAATGTGTAATGTTTGCCCTTTAATTTCAAAAGAGGATTTATTTTACTCAGAGTTGATTAAACCTCATGGATATTTGCAGTTTTCAAGGATTCACAACACTTTCTTCTCCATGTGTTTGCAGACTTAGTTCTTCCCTTTCTTGTGAATTTTCTTCTTCAGTCTGTCCTTTGGCCCACAGTGGATGAGAGCAGAAAGAAGTGGAGATAAGATTCAAACAAACCTATTTTGCAAGTTGCTCTGGACTGAATATTTGCGTCCCTCCAAAATGCGTATGTTGAAATGCTAACCTCCTAGGTGAGGATTTGGGGAGGTGGGCCTTCGGGAGGTGATTTGGTCATGAGAGTGGAGCCCTCATGAATGGGATTAGTCCTTACAAAAGTGGCCCCAGAGATACTCCTCGTCTCTTCTTTCCACCACTGGAAAGAAACTTCATTATAGGCTGCTATAATGAAGTTATAGCAAAAAGATAGTGTCAAGGAATGGGCTCTCACCAGACCCTGGACTGGCTGAATCTGCTAGTACTTTGGACTTGGACCTCCCAGGCTCCAAACTGTGAGAAGTACATTTCTGTTGTTTACAAGCCCTCCAGTCTCTGGCACTTTGCTATAACAGCCCACAGGGACAAAGGCGTGGTTGAGGAGAGCTCTGGTGAAGGTGTGATGCAGGCGGTTGACAGCGTTGTCATAGCTAAGTTTGCTGGGCTACTGGAGTTCTGCATTCCCAGTCTCTCCAGCGTCACATAGGGAGTCCCACTCGGGCACACTGGAATCAGTGACGGCTACAGCTTTGTCAGGCTTTCTATTAGACATGTTCAGCCAAGCTTGACTTCAAGAGCAGGAGTCTCTGACATAGTCTGATGGCCAATTGAAATTTAGAAAATTTAAGCTTCGTGAAAGTGATGGCATACGACCTGATTCTACAAAACGAATACTAATACCTGCTAGTTGCTCTGATTATTAACCTCTGTGAGTCCTGGAACTGAGTTCCCATCTAAGTTTGTTTTTTTTAAAATTTACTTTGGATGACTGTTAGTTTACATATATATGTATGTGTATATATATATACATACATGATCCATAAAAATAATATTCAACCTCATCCAGAGTCCTTTGCCTTTACCAGGGAGTAAAAAAACCAATAATCTGGGTAAATGATAAGGGCTGTGGATTAATGAAATTAGTGGATTAGCGACCAATATTCTATTCTCCCATGTCAGTAAACAAAAGCTCAGTGCAAATACCTTTCTCTTTCTGTTAGAAGAGGCAGCCTGTTTAGATGGCAAGCAAGAATCCAGACCCTGTGACAGGATAACAAAGAGGTGACACAGGTTCTATACACTATGAGACCAGGGTTTGAATCCTACCACAGCCTCATATTATCTGTGGGTCCTTGGGCCAGTAACTTAACCTCGCCATGCTTTAGTTTCCTTATCTTGTCTGGAAAATGGGGATATGAAAATACCTATCTTTAGGGTTGTTCTGAGTATTAAATGAGACAGTACTGCCACAGAATAAGCATCCAACAGATATTTGCTTTTAAAAAGTGGATTCCAATCCTTATCTTCTAGAAAACATCTATTGGAAACAGCTTAAAATTATCACATCTTCTCCTGACTGGCATTCTGGGTTGGAGGGCACCCCATGCTTGTTACAAGGGTGGTATGAGAGCCCCAGCGGAGGAGTTGGAATATAGAAGACGAACATTATTCATGCATGAACATGATTTCCCAGGGAGCAACGAGCCACGTGGCAGCTGGCTGATTCCTTAGCTTCCCTGGAAAAGGAGAAAAGTACAAAAGGTGGCCTTTTTTGCATCAGTTTTCCGGCAGGAAGATCTACCCAGAAATCCCACAGACATGGAAAATCAAGCCGATCAAGGCCCAATAAAATGCTAGACCACCCAATTTTCTTCCAATTGCCTTGTCAGTCCTTGCATAATTAAACCAGCCCAACTGATGATAAGGTCTCCCTTCTTGAGTTGCAAAATAGATGGAAATAAAGGAAAGGAGAAAAGCATATAGCTACATTCAGGCTCTTCATACTGCAGCAGCTTTTATGGCTTTCCAAATACTTAAAAAATGTTAATTGACACGCTATTTTTTTTTCTTAAAAAAATTAAACTTTACTGATATCTAATATATCGATTGATGCTGGTAGCCACACTTGTCTGTACATGAGTTGTGTTATAATGGTAAGAGAAATCTCCTGAGAGGAATTTGTGTGCTGTAGGGTGACACACTGCTTTTATTTATCATCTTTCCAAGCAGACTAAAGTCATAGCAAAGGTGTACTCCTTTGACCTAATATAGGAAGATACAGGAACAGCACAACCATAGTAAATTTGTGGCAGAGAGAAGAAAATGTTTTCCTTCCCAGTCCTTTCTGGAAAGCACCAAAGACTCCTCTTCCCATGAGAATAGACAATATCTACTCACGCATTTGGTCAATGAGAAAATTGCATTTAGGCCATTTGATAACAGTGCTTTCAACATGTACACACACTCCCACTCGCCCCTCTGCAGACTCATAACTCTTCTGGATTATTTGTTCTTGGAGAAAACTAAGCACAGAAAGGCAGGAGACATATCCCAGGGACATAGATAAATATGCCTAATTATAGACTGAGCTATTAGCATGACATGAATTGCAGTTTCTGAAAATGATCTGACAGCCTGAGAAAGCTCCCCTGTCACTGGCCTCGCCTGTGTGTTAGTGAGCAGGGCCCTGAAAGGAGCAGTCACTGCTGTGACACTTCCTAGCTGGTTCTGCAGCTCCAATGCGTCAATGGCTTCCCCTTTGCTTTGCTCGTGAAAATGAGTTCCATATTTCCAATCACTTCTTTTTTAGGGACTGAACACAGCTGCTGGCTGTGCTTTCCTGGGTGTTGCTGATGTTTCTCAGTTTACTAGTCAACAGCTAACACCCAGGTGGACACAGCTGAAGGCAGAGTCCCATTTGTCCAAAGCCCTCCGCTTACCCCCCACGGAGAACTGAAAATCTGCTCTGCAGCACCTCCTACTCCAGGGAGATTTCCCGGTCCTTTATTCCTTTAACCCTCATCATTCATTTAGATCATATCAAACACTAGTTCATGCTCAAATTCCCTAAGTTTGGTGAATACTAAGTGAACATTAATTTGTCTTCTCTTTGGATTTTATTTTATAGCATTAGGACCAATGATGAGATTTCCCCCCTCTATTTACAAAGCATCCAATCCTGTCCAGGAAAAAAGGTAAAGGATTTGGGTGCTTGGGCCTGGACCTGGCACGTGTGGTGTATATACATGGCAAATAGGATTTTTCACAAATGTGAAATGGGTGCTCAGCCTCTGGTTGAGTTTATTTGGGAAAGAGGCTCTTAAAATATTCAGGGACCATTTTGGAAACAAATACAGACTATGTGGAATGGAGTAGGAGTAGGGGTTACCTCTGTAAAGGGGTAGGATTTAAACATTATTAATGTACTTTCTTTTAGCCTACCTGAGTTTTTCACCTTGGTCTGGGTTGGCCCAAGATATCTATCTAAATGTAGGGATGGGGAAGGGTTTGAGAAATATTATAGAAAGATTGCAGAGAGAAAGCTGGAGGTAATATTTAACTGCTCCCATGCAAATTGGGATTTCACAACAGAGCAATAGCCCCGAAAACCAGGTGGCTGTTGTGATAGAGAATTTGCTGAATGCTTTCACATATTTATTCTCACTCGCTTTTAGTACGTCCATGGCCATGTCTGGAACAATTATATTACCCAATTTTCCTCTAGTGGGAAGACAACCTTTCTGTCTTTGATAGCAAAGCTAGGAGCCCTGATAGCCAATGACATAAAACCTCAGGGTTTGGGCTTAGAGAGGCAGGGGGTCTCTTCTCGCCAGCAACTGGGAAAGGAGTGAGACCCTCCCTTACATACAATTGGACTCTATTCTAGGGATAGAAGCAGGGAAAGGAGGAGGGGAAGGGCTACCTAAATGACTAAGTTTTTTTTATTTTTTCTAAAGTACCTAAACATTAGCTGAAGGGTTGCACATACACACACACGATAGATCAGATTAAATTTGAATTGGATTGGACAGTTAGTGAACCGTGTTCTTTCTAACTAGTGGGTAGAGACTTGAGAGAAATGCCAGGTCAGAATCCTGCTAAAGCGTTTGGCAAATGGGCAGATTTATGCCCCTCATTTGCAAGAGAGATGCCACTTATCTTTAGGACATGCTGAAGCATTCTTCCCCTTTGCCAAATTCTAGTACCTCTGAGAGTGACTTGCTTTTTATTGCTTTTCTTTGCATCCTTTCTTTAAATTTTATTTACTTATTTCTTTTAAAAGATCCATCCTGCATCTCTTTGAGGAAAATGAAAGCTCATATTAAGCCAAATATAAGCTGCACTATAAATAACCCAGATGCTCTACCAAGTTAGACATGAGTTTGCAACCATTTGGGCTGTCAACTGGTTTTGCTCAGAAGAAGCTTCTGGCTGAGTTTATTTGGGAAAGGGGCTCTCTTGAAATTTCTAGGGACAATTGTAGAAACTAATATGGAATATGTGAAATGCGGGCTGTGACTTATGGTGCTTCCACAAACAAGCTTGTGTCGTTTGTAGAAAGATGACAGTGACATGTTTCCCTAATGCCTCCGAGCGTGATCTTGGGGTCTGTGGGTCCTGGTTCTCAGACACCCCTTCCCTTGAAAGGAGGCAGGACTCAGTTCAGAGTCAAAGGCACCCAGGTTTGATTAGTAGCCCCCTCATTTCATTGCACTGATGTCATTAGATGAGACAATCCACGTAGAATTGAACCTTCCACAAATGGAAACTGTTGTTCTTGTGATTTTCATTTTTTACATGGTAACTGAGTACGGATCAAAGGTAATTTGAGTTTTCCTCAAATAGCAAATGTTCAAATAAGCAAAATTCTCTAGCCAACTTGCTTGTAAGCATCCATCCTGTACTCTTGGGGTCCCAGGGTCAGAAGTCCAGGAAAATGGCTGATTTCATGTCCATACATATGACAAGGTGATGACAGGAAGAATCATAATTGCTAGCATTTATTGAGTGCTTAGTGTGTGTGAGGCCATGTCCAAGCACTTCCCAAGAACTCTCTCATTTAATCTTCAGAGCAACCCTATAAGTCAGGTAGTATTTATCATTCTCATTTTATAGATGAAAAACCAAGAGACTGGAGATAACAAATAATTGCCCAGGGTCAGCAGCCAGCAAGTGGCAATGCTACATGAAAAGCTAGGAGACGAGAGTCAGGTGACCACAGAGCCTAACACCTAAGCAGTCAATAACCCCAGGAAAGTCAAGAAACAATCTCCTGTTTCATGCTTGGTGGGAGCCTGTTGTTGTCTTGTCCCTCTCCATTCTATGGGCAAAAGGACCCTAAATTGAACTCTGCTACAAATTAGACATGCAGAAAAAATACAATGTCTTTTTTATGCCTACAACCTGGTCTTTCCACTGGTGAGCAAGGACACAAACAACTAAGGGTTCCACCCAGAAAAGCTGTGACAACTAAGATGTAGATTGGGCAGAAAGGTAAAAAGAGAAAGTAGGTTTGGGAGGGTCCACTGGGGGACAGGAGGACTTCTGAACTGCCAGAGAAAAGCCTAGGAATCCTATGTACTCATGAAGAAGGAGAGAACTGTATAGAATGGATGAGGGCCAGAGGGAGAAAAGTAACAGGCACAAGAGCTTCCCTCATGTAATCTGGGGATTCTTGCATGTACATGTTTGTGGTATAAGTAAAGGCTCTGCAATCACAGGGAGGAGAGATCCAGGAAGGAATACGTAGGATAGCTTCTATTATTACTATACATATCCACCCCTGGATATGTATAGTAATAATAGAAGCTATCCTACGTATTCCTTCCTGGATATCACTTTACTCTTGTATATCACTTTACAGCCTGTAATGTTCTTTCATATAATCTCACCAGATACTCCAGCAATAACTGTTCCAACCTTAGGTCCTTTTCCATATGTATCACTGGAAAGCAATTAGCACGTGTAAAGGCACCAAGATGGCAGACACTTCGCGCTTCAAAGCTAATCAACTCCCAGTAGTTTTATTTGTTCATTTGTTTTTACATAAATTGTTCATCGTGAATAGAATTGGGGACAACAAAGGTTATAGCATATAAAGCCATCCTCGGTGACATTAAAATGCTGATCCTTGTCCTTTGGGGAGGCCCTGCCTGGGTCAGCCCTCACACATGGTTCCAAAGCTTGTAAATGAATCACAAGACCTTCAACACATCAGTCTCTTTTATAAGGGAAGCACAAACAGACCCCAATTAAGAGTTTTCTCATTGTTCTTCCAGGCTGTTTGCAAATTTGAACAGGTTTTAGTCATGGATGGTATTGGGTGGCTGTGACATATGCTATTTTGCAAAGGGTGGGTACAGTTAACCACCGACTTTGTACACATGGATTACCCAGATGGTGAGGATCACGCTTTCCCATACATCTACCCGATCACCCTGAGGTCAGGATGTGTGCTTCTCCTCTTAGCACCTCTCCTCCACCCCAACAAGCTGGGAAGATTATCTTTGATTTTCAGTTACCCATTAAAATGCTTCCTTCCTTGGGAATTCACCGCTCACATCAAGCAGTCCCTACCCCCACCCCTGCCCCCGCCTCCTATCAGATGAACGACAAGGCAATAAAAGAGGTGAAGCAGTGATTATTTTACTGAGAGTCAGAGGGAATAGCATACACAGAGCACCACTTCATTTAAATTGGCAGATTTCCACTTGGGGAAATTTGCCAAACACTGGCACAGATCGAGCTGGCTGCCAGTGGGGCTGAGTTCCCAACACAGTTGGCTGGTGGCAGTGACACATCCCCAAGGCGGCTCCAGCTGTGGCCGACTGCAGTGCTTCCTGCTGCAGAGAGAAGTTCTTCCTGGCCCTTCAGAGAGCAAGTGGGCCCTTCATGGGACCAGACGCAAAGCCACCTTTCCCTCTTTTTCCATATTCCCCCATGAGCCCAGTTTTAGGGGTTCTACTGTCCGCATGCACAGCTGTCCTGATTGATGTTTAAAAGCAATACACACAAATGTCTCTCTGTCTGTCTATATGAACATATATGTATACGTGAATATGTATGCATAAATATATGTGTGTGTATATATATATGAATCTCAAAAACAGTTTTGTCAAAAGTGAGACTATGAGTTTTGATTAAAATCTCATGTTAAAATAAATGCTGGAGAGGGTGTGGAGAAAAGGGAACCCTCTTGCACTGTTGGTGGGAATGTAAATGGATACAGCCACTATGGAGAACAGTATGGAGGTTCCTTAAAAAACTAAAAATACAACTACCATACAACCCAGCAATCCCACTACTGGGCATATTCCCTGAGAAAACCACCATTCAAAAAGAGTCATGTACCACAATGTTCATTGCAGCACTATTTACAATAGCCAGGACATGGAAGCAACCTAAGTGTCCATCGACAGATGAACGGATAAAGAAGATGTGGCACATATATACAATGGAATACTACTCAGCCATAAAAAGAAATGAAATTGAGTTATTTGTAGTGAGGTGGATGGACCTAGAGTCTGTCATACAGAGTGAAGTAAGTCAGAAAGAGAAAAACAAATACCATATGCTAACATATATATGGAATCTAAAAAAAAAAAAAAAAAAAGGTTCTGAAGAACCTAGGGGTAGGACAGGAATAAAGACGCAGATGTAGAGAATGGACTTGAGGACACAGGGAGGGGAAAGGGTAAGCTGGGACAAAGTGAGAGAGTGGCATGGACATATATACACTACCAAATGTAAAACCGATAGCAAGTGGGAAGCAGCCACAAAGCACAGGGAGATCAGCTTGGTACTTTGTGACCACCTAGAGAGGTGGGATAGGGAGGGTGGGAGGGAGGGAGACGCAAGAGGGAAGAGATATGGGGACATATGTATATGTATAGCTGATTCACTTTGTTATAAAGCAGAAACTAACACACCATTGTAAAGCAATTATACTCCAATAAAGAGGTTAAAAAAAATCTCATGTTAAAAATTGTTGATGTTCTTATCTTCTGCTGGTTCCCAAAAGATGAAATACTTGCTGTTCTCACCTTTGCTCATTTCCACTTAAGCCAACACACCTTTCTTGCCAAGGACCAGAAAGACAGCCTCTTTGATTCACACCTGTATGTGGTAAGGTTTTCTCAGAGGGGAGCTAGAGGCATTGCCCAGAACTTCCCAGGGGCTTGGAGGAAAGCGATTTTAAAGCAAAATTGTTCATGCAAAATAGCTTGAGTTTGTATTGGAAGAGGACAGTAACCACCAGATCTAAGTTCCTTTATCATGTATTTCTTCATTCATTCACTCAGTGCATATTTATCAAGAGCTTGTTCTGTACTACCCTTGAGGGCACAGATAAATCAACGTGAGACATATCCTCCCAAGGAGCTTATGGTATACATGGGGGAAAGAATTCCTCTAGTACCACCTTAAGTCACCCACTCTGTGCTTTTCAAAACACTTTCACATCACTGTCCCCTTTGATCTCGTGGAAACAGGCAAGGCCTGTTTAGGTTGTGCTGTCAGTCATTGGTGGAGCCAGCACCACCAAGTGAGACCACAGACAAGGCTGGATGTGTTTTCCAGAAGCAGTCATTATGCAGCTGAAGATTCAGAGTTGATAGAGGGTTGTACTTAACAAGGGTCAGGGTTTTGCCAAGTGAGAGCCACAGTGGGCAGAGAAGCAAAGATGCAATGGAGTAATGCCAGTGAGTCATTATAAGATCGACCATTCAGTTGCAGCTGGGTGGGAAGCACAGTAAGAAATGAGGGGGTGAGAACAGTGGTGGGTCCATATGAGAGTCAAGCAATTATTGAGATCAGCCTGCTGGTGGAGAGAGTGAACAGACACCTAGGGGGAAACTTAAATGGCTGGAGGATTCACTTCATGGAGGCTGAAGAGGAAACAAATTCTCCTCTTGAAATACTGTCACCAAAGGCAATGCAGATGGTTTGAGGCCATATTTCAAGGAGCATGACTCCCATAGGTTCTTGTCCAAAGAGTACAAGATTCTTCTTCTCTCATTCTTTTTTTCACTCTTTTGTTCATTCCACAAATACCTATTGAGACCTAGGAGATCACAGTCCTGAGACGTGTCAGGGAAGATGAGTCCCTGCAGGCAGGAAGGCCGCGCCGGGGCAGAGGGTGGGGAAGCTCACAGAGCCAGGCATGGGGCTGGGTGCTTTTGTTCATTCCCCCACCTTTCTCTAGAGTATTACCCACCCTGTTCTACAGATGAGGAAACTGAGGTTCAGGGAGGTTATGTTACTTGCCATAGTTCACCCAGTACGTACATGTGTGGGGCACTTAGACTCATCCTCAGTTCTGCTAGGCTCTTTGTGCTACAGAGAATCAGGCCACCGCATGGATATCCCAAGCACACTTGAAATGGTCCCTGCATTTATCCCATACGTTCCTCTAAGTAGGAAAATTTTTTGTGATCTTCCCAAATTCTGAAAGAGTGGTGGATCAGAGCGGTTTAGAGCAGTGGTTTTCAAGAGCTGGGCAGTGGCAAAAACAAGAAAATAAAGAAAATGTAATGTTCATGTGTACAGGACAGAAAGGACTGTTGAGTATGTCCTTTGACTAAATAACACTGGTATTAAGATATCCTTTAGCTTAATTCCTTTTTGCTATGAAAACATCCATTTTATTATGATATGAAAGCAAACAGTAGATAGTAGTTTGTCTGCTTGCTTCGTTTGATGTCCACACCAGGCAGAATAAATAGTTGGCACTAGATTAGTCCCATCATGGTTTTGGTCATTTTAGCAGTCCATGAAATTGAAAGTCTGGGAACCACTTGTTTGGAGCAAGCAGAGCCCATGAGCCTGTCCTGAACTGACCTGGCAGGTCTAAGGGGACAGGCGGGTCTTTGCTTTGTGGCTTCTCTGCCTTCCCTGAGTTGATGGAAGTGATGGAGAGACTCTTGGGCTCGGGAACCCTTCCTTTCCTTAGTGTGTGTACTGATCCATGCCTGAGTCAGCTTCTATATCATTTACCCTATAAGCAGATCTGAAGTTAGCCTGCTCTCTCTTTAGTCTCTGAATGCTCTGAGGATGAAGTGTCCACAACCTGACATCAGGGTAGACTCTCTCAGGCTGGGGCTGCCAGGAAGATTCAAGGAAAGGGTGTGGAAATCAGAGCTCCCGGCAGCTGCTGCCTACTGGAGACAGTGAATGCCAGCCTCACCTCCCAATCAGAGGTTTGTTTCCTGATGGTGCAGCACTGAACATGCTGGTCAGTGTTTCCTTGGTGTCGTGGTAACCAGCGAGCAGACCCACAGCAACTAGACATTGGATAGTGAGCAGCTCCAAGGCGAAGGAAGTGATGTTTCTTGGACCAGCTGTGGAACACTACCTTAGCCTTGCCCATTTGGGCTCACGGGGACTGTCCATCACATCCTAGTGAGTAAAGATGAAAAGATCAGAGAAGGCTACTGAGTAATGGCTGTCATAATGGTTTTCTTAAACCAAGTTGCAACAGGACATAAGTTGTTAAGCTTGAAAGAAAAGTCTTTGTCATAGTTGTTTTCATCCTTTGTTTCCCTCACATTCTCTCCTTCATTAAAATCAACGTCACCTCCTTCTTCTTCTTCCTTGTTTAGTTTATGGACCTCTTTTAATTTACGCTGCTCATAATACACAGTGTAGTGTGGTGGCCCCAAGTATAGGATCTGGATTTCCGGGATTTTCACCCTGTCACCAATACATACCGATATTTTGAACTCGGGCACATTATTTAATTTCGTAGGGATCATTTTTTGTCTGTAAAAGAGATAACAATAGCATCCATTTCTCAGTTGTTGTGGGTATCACGTGAGAAAATGCCGGTGAAGCACTAGAAGTGGTGACCACAGGATAAGCATATAATAAATGTTAGTTTTTGTGATTACCTTTAAAAAGTACAGAATATGCAGGGAATGGGTTGTACAGACTCATGTCAACAAGCATTTATTAAACACTTATCATCGTCTTGGTATTTGAAGAGGATGGCAGAACTGCAGATGAAGTCTTTACTTCCTGGTGTCACGCTATCGATGCTACTGGTTTTGCTCATTGTTTAAGGTATGACTTAATCATTGCCTCCCGAGAGTCCTTCCCTTGGGTTCCTGGTTATGAGGACAACCTCAAGATTACTGCCCCTTCTTGCTTTACTATTTTAACCCCTCAGCCAGGGACATAATTTCAACAAGGCAAGTTCCTAGTTTGGGTAGCAAATTAGAGCTTTGGGGAAACCACTTTATATACCCAAAGTCAAAAAGTACCCAAGTGACCTGAAAAAAAAATCAATGTAGCTTTCAAAACTCTGTACATTATTCTAGCAACATAGACAGAAAATCTGACTGAATAAGTTACTTTTCCTAAAACACCTGAGCCGGTCTTATAGAATAATTCAGTTCTCAGCTTAGACCCAGCAGTACTATTTATTTCTCTTGGGACAGAAATGGTTGCACTTAGAAGGAATGTTGTATTTGCTCAAAAGTAAATACTGCTGTAACTCCAGTAGCACACGAGGCCTGAAGCACAGGGGAATATATACCTGCTGGGTCTGTGAGGTGTACAAGGGCAGGGAGGGAATACATTTGGAGAGCTGCAGTGTATCAAGTGACCCTGAGCAGACACTGCCTTCCTACTGTGTATCCTCATTCACAGAATTGCTTACTAATTTGGAAGCTTGATAGCCCACTGCTTCTGTTTTATCCTACGAATTTTACCAGGAGAGTTCATGTTGCATTAAAGAAGTTAGCTTTTCTTCCAATGCTTTAAAAACATTTGTTCACTAATGCAAAAGGAATCAAAATTTTAATTCACTCTCCAATGCTCAGTAGCATGTCCATCTTTGAATACATTGATTTTAACTTTGTTTTAAAGCAAGATGATTGTGCTCTCATAAAATCATTGGAGATGCAGGGCTCTCTGATCGATAAGCTTTTACCATGAAGAAAGACTTTCATTCCAAAGAAAGTGCCACAGATTCACTTCAGTGAAATTCCAATAAAATGACCCATTCAACTGATACAAACTTTAGACCTGCTCTTTGATTTGAAAAATCTTCACAGGAAAAGAAAACCAAGTGAAAAGATCAAGTAAACAGAACCTCAAACATTTTGTCTTGAATACTACATGGTTAAAGAGAGGATTTTTTTTGTGATCCATGGGGAAGAAAACAGGGCTTTTATGATCAACCATGAAAATGGTACTCAATGAAACATGTTCTTTTAGGGTTTTTTTTTAAATTGGGAATTCTGTAAAAAGTGGTAGTATTTTATTTCAATTACGGTATACAAAATGTCCCTAAGCTTCATGAATTCTGTTTGTGCATTTTTATTAATAATTATATTAAAATGTAATCTAAATTTCGTAATTTGTTTCCTTTACTTTTTACTGTTTTGACAAGGACCAGCCTTCCTCACCCTCCAAAAATGCCATAGGCTTCATAAACAAGGATCTTTTCTTAAACTTTATTTTTTTATATAGTAAAATTTACTCTTTGTGGTGTAGAGTTCTGTGGGTTTTGAATAATGTATAGAGTCATTTATCCATCATGATACAGACCAATTTTATCACCTCCAAAAATTCCTTTTGCTGCCCCTTAGTCATCAACCCTCCCCACTCCCCAGCCCCCACCCCCCAAATCCCTGCCAACAACTGCTCTATTTTCTGTCTCTATAGTTTTGCCTTTTCCAGAATGTCACATAAAGGGAATCATATAGTATGTAGCCATTTGGGTCTAGACTCTCTCACTTAGAAAAATGCTTTTGGGATTCAACCATGTTGGTATGTGTATAATCTTTTGTATCTTGTTATCGCTAAGTAGTATTCCATTATATGTATAACTACAATTTGATTTTCTGTTTACCTGCTTATGGAAATTTAGGTTGTTTTTAGTTTGGGGGCAGCTGTGAGTAAAGCTGATTATAAACATTCATATACAGGGTTTTATGTGAACATAAGTTTTCATTTCCTTTAGGTATATACCTAGAAATAAGGATTATTGGATTACTTGATAAGTATATGTTTAACTTTATAAGAAACTACCCAACTATTTCCCAAGGTAGCTGTGCAATTTTGCATCCCCTTCAGCTATATATGAGAATTCTGGTTGCTCTGCGTCCTTGCGAGCACTTGTTATTGTTAGTTTCTTTATACTTTATACTTTCTAATAGGAATATAGTGGTATCTCATTGCAGTTTTAATTTGTATTTCCGTATGGCTATTGCTGTTACTATCTTTCCATGTATTTATTTCCATCGGTATATCTTCTTTGGTGAAATATCTGTTCAGATCCTTTGTCTACTTTTTTTTTTATTGGATTGTTTGTTTTATAATTTTTGAGTTTTGAGTGTTCTTTATATATTCTGGATATGTCTTTGTTGGATATATAATTAGCAAATATTTTTCTCCTGGTCTGTAGCTTGTTTTTTCATTCTATTAAAAGTATCCTTTACAGAGAAAAAGGTTTTAATTTTGATAAAGTCCAATTTATGGCTTTTTTCTTTTATGGATTATGCTTTCATTGCTGCATAAAAACTCTTTTTCTAACTCAAGGCAAGGATCTCTTTTTAGTGTCAAAAAATTTTACAACCCTCCAGGGAATTGCAGTCAAACTCTTTAGTATCCATTAATTGAAAAAATATGTAATGACAAAATTTTAATCACTACAGGTTCTATGCTTTTAAAAAATGGGGATCTCTCCACCTCCCATAGATCTGAACCCTCAGTATCATATGCAGATGCAGGATGCTCACCATTCTAACTGAGAATGTCCCACTCGACTTCCTCCTGCCTCCTTGCATCAGCTAGGATTCTGTTGTGACAACAGAATCAGACTCTGGTCTTGCTTAAGTCTATCAGGAGTTCATAGAATCAGTGAGAAGGATAGAGAACAATGTTTGGAAACAGACAGGTGATTCCAGCTGTTTCTGGAAGCCATAACTACAACCAATAAAACAGAGTATTAGTCTTACTCTGCCACTAGTATGCTCAGGCCATGATGGCTTTCATTAATTAACTCCTGCTGTTTTCAGACTCTTTGTTCATTGACCCAATATTCAAATCCCAGACAAATTTCCCTTGTAGCTGTTCATTTGTTAGGATGTGACACTCAGCTATAGATGCCCAGGGAGTAGACTTATGTCATAAAATCGGGTCCTGGCATCAAACACTATGTGATCATAAACGTCCTTTGTTCATTGAAACAGGAAGCCAGAAATCCATATCAGTGTTCAATTTAATTCAACAAACATTCACCAAGAGCCTACATGAAAATACCCACAATGTTGTGGTGGCTTGGGGCACTGTGACTCTTCCTAGGAAAGTCAGGGTAGGGTTCATAGATGATGTGACATTTGGAAGGATAAGTAGGGGTTACCAGAGGCAGAAGGGAAAGAAAAGAGTGAATAGTTTACTGTAACATGGGGAGAAGGTAGGGGGAGTGAGTGGTTGGGAAGAAGGTAGTAATAATAGAACAGAACCAATTGTAGGAGCCCAAGTTTGGACTTTATCCTATTAGCAAGATGGAACAAAACCCCAAGCTGGCTTTTGGAGTGGAGGTGGGGGACTCAGGGAGTGAAGTGATCAGAGAAATTGCTATAGCAATATGAAAGCATGGATTTTCTTATGTGTTATCTTTGAGATACAAAAATTGCTATTGTTTTGATAATGTCTTCCTGGCAAAGGACAGGATGGAATATCAGAGAACTGCATAATGGATGGGACTTTAGATATTGTCCAAAGGTAGCTAGCTTCTCTATGTTTCAAAAAGAGAAACTAAACCCCAGAAAGGTGCAGTGATTTACAAAGACATTTACAGTAATGATCCAAGATCTCTGCCATGGCCAAGGCTCTCAGTGGCCTGGGTCACTCCCAGTGGCAGAGCTGGGTTCATATTAAAGTAACTGACTTGATGCTCCTGGCTCCTGCTTTCCAGGAAATGTCACAGTGGGCTATGTAGAACACTATTCCTATGAGATATCTGCAAGGAAAGAGTTCTGATGTCACATAGTTGGGAAATGCTATAGACCCACCCTCCAGAGTGTATTAACATAATGGAGATTCTAAGGAAGCCCACAGTAAAGGAATTTGTTTAGCTCTTTTTGACCAAGGTTTCCCGTGTTTATTTGCCTACAAGATCACAGTTTGCCTAAAACCTATTAAATAAACAATTATCCGCCTGGTGGTTTGAGTCACAGTCCAAAATAGGCTAGGAGGTAATGAAGCTACAAACTAGAAGCAGAAGTCCTAGGTGGTTACCGCTCCTAGGAGGGTGCACAGGGAGAATGAAGCTCTTTAAGGTTTACACTCACCAGGCTCTAAAAACCAGCAAAACTCCTGTTTTCCCAGAAACACATAACTGATTAGCTTTCTTTTACTTTTATGAAACAGACAAAAGACAAGTTATCAGTAAGCTAATGTTGAGTAATATATGTATGAACTAATCAGGACATAGCCTTATAATTACATAAGTTATAGGAAATTGTGGGCAAATCTGTCCCAACTTCAGGCCACATCCCACATACACATACATACAGACTTTTCTTCTTTCACTTCATGTGGGAGATAACTATGAGTAAGATACACTGACACCCAATAAGGAGCTCAGGATAATTTGGACAGGGGGTCATAATTTTCTTGGTTTTAATTCCCATTTAAAAACCTGGAAAATCTTGAGAGCCCAGGGCTCTTCTCCTTGCACATACTAGTCACAAGGTATGAAAGAAACATCTAATATCAAGCAAAAAGCAATGGTAGCATCTGATGCCTTTCCTCCAAGGTTCCTAACATCTTTCCAGTTTTGGCTCAGGCTTTCCTGCCATCATCTGCGGGTCTCTCCTGTGGGTTCTACTGCCCATTCCGCTGGCAGGAGCTTCTCTCAGGTGGGTCTCTGGACACAGCTTCCTGCCAGCACGCCTCCTGGCCCTCTGCCTCCTTCACGCTGTGCATTCATCTGGAGGTCTTCCCAGGCATTACCAAAAAAAGAGTCTGAAAATCTCTTTCCTCTAACAGAGCCACTGCCAAGCTTGTTCAGAGGAATGAATGGCTAGATCAATGGGCTTCTCTTCCTGCATCAGTTTGGTTGAGTGTCTGCCAGGCACTATGCTAGGTGGTAGATACAAAGGTAGATAAGACACTGTTCTTGCCTTTAGGGACTTTATGGTCTACGGGGAAAAATGTCACACTCGCAGACCATTTAACTTATCTGGCAAGTGCTACAGTAGAGATATAACCAGAGTGTCTGGATACCTGACCTAGCCTTGGAGTTGTAGGAGGACACCTTCTGGTTCCAGTGTAATTTCCTCTGCTGGACTATGGCCCGGCACCTGGAGTACAGATGGTCACTGAAAGGCAAGACTTATGTCCTCAAAGAGAACACATTCAGATTTGGATTTCCTTTGTCCCTGACTTCACTGTCACAGAGGCCATGCCCATCAAGGGTAACACTCTCCTCCCCAGAGGACTTGTGTTCTTTCAAACCCTAGAGTGAATTGGAATTCTGGTTTCAAAGGATCACATCTAGCTGTGTCTGAGGGTTGGCTCGGTCCCTGGTGCTTATCTGTCCCTTCCCTTGAGGCACCAGGACAAAAACAATAACCCTCTCAAACCCACCATTGCTTATATTGCAAAGAAAAATTAAGTAACATTCTATGTAACTGCAGTGTAAAATTCAGTTTTATATTGCACTCTTAAGTTTGTAAAAGCAATCATCAGAATACGGTGCTCAAGATACTATTATAAAATAATGCATTTTAAAAAAAAGACATCAGAAGCTACATATGCAAATAACTGTCATTCCTTTTAAGATGGTTCTGCTGGGCAGTTATAAACATAAAATATGCCATAATAGCATTACATAATCTCACAGAAAAATCAATCTTACTACTTTCATAAAATTTCTATCCTGTTTTTTGACCCAAACAATATTACTGAGTATGATCATCCATCTTATTTTCTCTGACTTTGATTCCAAATTACTTTTGATTTTTTTCCAGAAATAAAGTCTGATCTTATTAGATGGAATTATAATGTCCCTCTTTTGCTTAACATTCCACTGAAGCTGGCTTTCCATTGTTCTTCAGATAAAGGTTAAAATCCTTAGCACTATGTGGTAGATTGTATTATTGTTACCAAATATTTGCTGCTCCTCCCATCCCATTGACAAATGAGATGTGAGTGGAAATGCATATGCCAGTTTCAGACAGATGCTTTGAAAGCTGTACGGTAGCTCACCAAGAGTCTTTCCCCTCTGCCACAGAGTAGGTATATCCTGTTAAAAGTTGCTCCTTTAGCCCTTGTCCCTGAATGGAAATGTGGAACAGAGTCTCAGTCAGCTTCCTATGAACACGTGACGTGAGCAGTAAATAACCCTTTGTTGTATGAGCCACAGAGATTTGGGGGATATTTGTTATCACAGCATAATGTAGCCTATGCTGACTAAGACACAAGCCTAGAAGGCCTTGCATGATCTGCTGCCCTCATTCGTCCCAAGCACACCTTTCACCACTCTCCCTCTCTTCACCATACTCTGTGCCACCCATTCTGACCTTCTCTGTATTTTTTGAAACTCTAAAGTCCTTCCTGCTTGAGGACCTTTACATGTTCATTTTGCTTGGAATACGATTTTTTGGCTGCATACTACCACCCCTTCTATCCCCTTCCCATGGCAAACGCCTACTCATTCTTTAAGTCTCAGGGAAGCTGTCTTTACCTTCTCCAGAAAAAAACATGAAAATAGTTACTATAACTGTATTCCATATGTTCAAAACTGAATTAAAGACATGGAAGATACAGGAAAAAGACCCACAAAGAACTTCTAGAAATGTAAGCTACAACGTCTGAAATGAATGAAACATCAGATAGCATCAACAACAGATTATATATTGCAAAAGAAGGGGTTATTGAACAAGACAGGAAATCAGCAAGGATATAGATGAATTAAATAACACTATCAACCAACTTGACCTAACATTGACCCAACAACACTCTTTCCAAGTACACACAGAACATTTACCAAGATAGACCAGATTCTGGGCCATAAAACAAGTCAATAAATTTAAAATAATTCAAGTCATACAAAATATGCACTCCAATACAGGAATTAAATTAGAAATTGAAGCAGAAAAATTATGAAAAATCTCCAAATATTTGGAACCTAAACAACACATTTCTAAATAACCCATAGGTCAAAGAAGAAAGCAAAAAGGAAATTAGAAACTATTCTGAACTGAATGAATGTGAAAACACAACGTATCAGGTTTTGTGGGTGCACTCAGGGGAAAATTTTAGTACTAGACACTTTTATTGGAAAAGAAGAAATGCCTCAGATCAATGACTTCAGCTTCCACTTTAAGAAACAAGAAAAGGAAGGGCAAGTGAGAACCAAAGTAAGCAGAAGAAAGGAAATAATAGACCAAGGCGGGGGGAAATCAATGAAATAAAAACCAAAAAAAACATAGAGAAAAATCAATAGAACCAAATGATAATTTTTAGAGAAGATGAATAAAACTGACAAACCTCAAACTAGGATGATCAGAAAAAAAGAGAAAGAAGACACAAATTAAAAATATCAGGAATGAGAGAGGTGACATTACTATAAGCTCTACAGATTAAAGCATAAAAGGGGAATATAATGAACAACTTTATGCCAATGGATTTGAAACCTTAGAAGAAATGAACAAATTCAGAAAGACAAAATTAACAAAGCTCAATCAATAAGAAATATAACCCAAATAACCCTATTATACATTGAAGACCTTGAATTTTTAATTAAAAACTTACCAATAAAGAACACCGCAGGCCCATGTGATAACACTGATGGATTCCACAAAACATTTAAGGAAGAAATAATAACAATTTTATAATCTTAAAAAAAATGAAGAGGATGGAATAATTTCCAACTCATTCTATGAGATCAGCATTACTCTGATACCAAAACTACATAAAGACATTACCAAAAAAGCAAACTATAGACCAATATCCTTCATGAACATAGATACAAAAATTCTTTAAAATTTTTATCAAATCCAACAAAAAATAAAAACAAATATACACCATGACCAAGTGGGGTTTATGCCAAGCATGCAAGGTTGACTTATTATCCAAAAACAATTGATGTAATTCACCATATTAACAAACTAAGAAACAAAACAAAACTATATGATCATCTTAAGAGACATAGACAAGGCATTTGACAAAATTCAACATCCATTCCTCTTGGCAAACTTGGAGTTTGCTCCAAGTTTGGAGTAGAATTGAACTTCTTGACCCTGATAAAGGTCATCAAAGAAAAACATACAAGTAACATCATACTTAATGATGAAAGACAGAATATTTTCCTGCTAAGATCAAGAAGACAAAAGGATGACCACTCTCACTTCTATTCAAGATGTACTGGAGGCTCTGGCCTGTACAATTAGGCAAGAATAAAAAAAAAAAAGAAAACTGGAAATCTCACACACTCTTTGTGGGAATGTAAAATAGCACAGCAACTTTGTAAACCATTGACAGAATCTTATAAAGTCACACTTCCCAAAGGATCCTACTCTCCTAGGTATTATCCAAGGAAAATGAAAGCATACATTCACACAAAGACTTGTACACATATTTATAGCAGTTTTATTCATAATCACCAAAAAACTGAAAATACCCAAATGTTCTTCAGCAAATGAATCACAAACAAAATGTGGCATATCCAGACAACGGACTACTACTTAGCAAGAAAAAGGAATTAGTTATTGATGTATGTAATAACATGGATAAATCTCAAAATAATTATGAGTTAAAGAAATTATGAATGAAAGGGGAAAATAGTACATACTGTATGATTCCATTTATACAAAATTTGAGAAAATGCAAACTCTATAGTGACACAAAGCTGATCTTTGGTTTCTTGGAGGGGCCTGAAAGGGGCCAGTGCGAGGAAAGGAATAGAGAAACTAAACTCCATAAGTAAGAATTCTGTTCTTTTTTATTTTTGTATCCCCAGTGCATACTATTGTGTCTGGCACAGAGTACATACATAATAAATAGTATTTGAAAGAATAAAAATACATGTGCAGAAACATTCTGTGACTGGCATAAATGATTAAGAGTGTAGGTTCTGAAATCAGATAAATGATACTAGCCCACAAACTCTGAAAAACTGTGAGTGTAATTTAACCATACTATACATTTTAAAATATACTAAAAAGGAAGAAAAGATTACCCACATCTCATAGGTGATTGTAAGGATTAAATGTGATAACTTAGTTATAAGTCTTGGCACAGGATGGCTGAACATAAGGAAATCAATCAATATAATACATCACATTTAATAGAATGAAGGAAAAAATGAGAAACAAAAAGAGGATGCCCAGTTTCACCACTTCTATCCAACATTGAACTAGTAGGTCTATCCAGAGCAATTAAGCAAGAAAAAGAAACAAAAGGCATCCAAATAGGAAGGAAATAAGTAAAATCATCTCTGTTCACCAATGACATGATCCTATATAAAGAAAACATCAGAGAATCCACAAAAAACCTACTAGCACTAATAAATCCAGCAAAGTTGCAGAATACATGATCAACAAAAAAATCAGTTGTGTTTCTTTACACCAGCAATGAATAATTTGAAAAGAAAATTTAAAAAACTATTCCATTTACACTAGTACCCAAAAGGATAAAATACTTAGGGATAAATTTAAACAAAGAGGTGAAAGACATTCACTGAAAACTAAAAAACATCACTGAAAGGTATAAAGAAGAGCTAAATAGATGGAGAGACATCTCATGTTCATGGATTGCAAGACTTAATATTATTAAGATGGCAGTAGTATCCAAAGTGATCTACAGACTGAATGCAATCTCTGTCAAAATCCCAAAAGCCTTTTTTATAGATGTGAAAGCCATGTGGATTTGAAAGGGGCTCTGAATAGCCAAAACAATCTTAAAAATGAAGAACAAAGTTGTAGAAGTCATACTCCCTGATTTCAAAACCTACCTCAAAGCTATAGTCATCAAAACAAGGTGGTATTGGCATAGCATAGACATACAGATCAACAGAATAGAATTGAGAGTCCAGGAATAAACCCATACATCTATCTCAAATTGATTTTTGACAAGGGTACTGAGACCATACGATGGAGAAACAACAGTCTCTTCAACAAATAACAGTGCTGGGACAACTAGATATCCACATGAAAACAAATCCTTACCTCACACTGTATACAAAAATTAACTCAAAATGAATCAACAACAAAAATATAAGAGCTAAGTGGGAAGCAGCCGCATAGCACAGGGAGATCAGCTCGGTGCTTTGTGACCACCTGGATGGGTGGGATAGGGAGGGTGGGAGGGAGGGAGATGCAAGAGGGAGGAGATACGGGAACATATGTACATGTATAACTGATTCACTTTGTTATAAAGCAGAAACTAAGACACCATTGTAAAGCAATTATACTCCAATAAAGATGTAAAAAATGAAAAAAAAATATATAAGAGCTAAACCCATAATACTCTTAAAATAAAACATAGGAGTAAATCTTCATTACTTTGGGTTTGGCAATGGATCCTTAGATATGATATCAAAAGATTAAATGAGCAATAAAATAAAAAAATAAATTGGACTTTAAATTAAAAACTTTTGTTCATCAAAGGACGTTATCAAGAAAGTTAAAAGAGAACCTATAGAATTGAGAGAATATTTGCAAATCATATATCTGAAAACTCTTACAACTCAGTAATAAAAAAGGTAAGTAACCTAATTTAAAAAATGGGCAAGGGAGGTAAATAGATATTTCTCTAAAGAAGATGTACAAAGGGCCAACAAGCACATGAAAAGATGCTCAGCATCATTAGTCATCAGGGAAATGCAAATCAAAACCACAATGAGATACCACTTCACACCCACCAGGATGGCACTAACCAAAAAAATTAAAAAATAAAAAATAAAGGAAAACTAGTGTTACCAAGGATATGGAGAGAAATTGGAAGCCTAACACATTGCTAGTAGGCATGTAAAATGTTTTAACTGTTACGGAAAGCAGCTTGGAGTTCTTTTAAAAAATAAACGTAGAATTACTGTATAACCTAGTAATTCTTCTCCTAGGTATATACCCCAAAGAATTAAAAACAATACATATACATGCATGTTCATAACAGCACTATTTGCAATAACCAAAGCTGGAAACATCCCAAATGTCCATCAGGGGGGTGAATGGATAATCAAATCATGGTATATACATACAAGGTAATATTATTTAGCCATAGAAAGAAATGGAATACTAATAGATGCTACAACATGGATGAACCTCAAAACATTATGCTAAGTGAAAGAAGCCAGACACAGAAGGCAGAATCATGTTGTATGATTCCATTAGGTAAAAAGTCCAGAATAGGTAAATCCATAAGTAGAATGCAGGTTGGTGGCTGCCAGAAGCTGGGGGTGAGAGGAGTGAAAAGTTAACTATTTGATGGATACAGATTCCTTCCAAGGTGATGCAACTAGAACTGTTTAGAAACTAGATAGAAGTGGTGGTTGCACAACATTGTGAATCCACAAATGTCGCTGAACTGTTCACTTTAAAATGGTTAATATTTTGTTATATGGATTTCTTCACAATTTTTAAAAAAGTGTTTGACACAGTGCCTGGACCACTGTGTTTGAGAAAAATTAACCATTAGAATTTTATTGTAGCTTTATTTATAGCAGCTGAAAATTAGAAGCAACATAAATATGAAACATTAGGTACACTAAGGTACATCCGTATATTGAAATATTTTGCAGTCATTTAAAAAACAAGTAAAGGGATATTTAGTAATCATGGAGAATAGTCAGTGTGTTAAGTTCAGTATTTGTAAGCAGAAACACCTCAATAAATATGTTTAAAGTCTTGTTCACCACACTTTACATTCATCTCAAGTTTTATGGTAACTCTCCAAAAGCCAAGATATTCAATTTCCCAAACTAGAACACTCCAAACCCACATCAATTCAGGATTAAATGTATTTTCATATCTTAGATTGAATTCAAGTCCAGAAGTTGAGATTTGAAATCTGATTTCTGCCATTTGTACCTGAACTTGCCTTATTTCCTAGAGTCACGACTCCCTTTGTGTATCAATGCCATTCTTTGTCCTGCTCGCTCTTGACTGCCATCCTTTTTTTTTTTTTTACATCTTTATTGGAGTATAATTGCTTTACAATGGTGTGTTAGTTTCTGCTTTATAACAAAGTGAATCAGTTATACATATACATATGTTCCCATATCTCTTCCCTCTTGCGTCTCCCTCCCTCCCACCCTCCCTATCCCACCCCTCTAGGTGGTCACAAAGCATCGAGCTGATCTCCCTGTGCTATGCGGCTGCTTCCCACTAGCTATCTATTTTATGTTTGGTAGTCTTCTCTTATTCTCCCCTAACAAGGATATTTCTCCTTACTTCTCACTTCTGACCCTCATATTTTATCCACTGTTCCAGTCCTATTACTTTCCAGAGGAACCTTCTTTAAATCCCAGCCCCCTGGCTGTCCCTATATGTCCATGGCTCTCTAGAGATCGCCCAGACTTCTCATTCTGTCTGGTGTTGTGATTATTCCTGCACACGTCTTATTTCCCCTGCCAGACCAAGGCTGAGACCTACTCATATTTGTAATGCCTAAGGCATCTGTCAGAGTGCTCTGCTCTGATTGTAGTAGGTGTTCAATAAATGTTTAAGAAATTGAATGGAATTTCTGAAACAGATGGGTGACTTACTCAGATGCCAGGGCACAAATGCAAACTGTTTCCTGTAGTGTCTATGTTTAAACAGACAGTGCTCTGCTCTCTGCATGGTAAGTGATGCCACATGTTTATTCAATACAACATTCGTCAACACTGTAATGTCACTGGGACATGGACTGGGCCACCTGGGGATGATTTACAATTTATGGACAAATCACAATTAGCATTTACCACTTTTCACTTGACATCACCTTCAAGATCCCCTTCCTTCTCTGGTGCTCATGTATTCAGAGGGCTCTTCTCATAATCACATGATCTGACCACCAGATTACTAGACACTCTGATCAAGTTACCTTCCAACATATGGAATATAGAGGTTACAATCCACAAATTCAAGGCTAGTAATGTCCCTTGGTTTGCTTTATTGAGTTTTCAGTTTGACATTTGAATAAAGAGGGGGTCTCCTTAAGGACTAGAAAGCTGAACTTTTTTCTCATACATTAAATTTGTGCAGAGCTAAATTTAGGGCAGACCAGTGGGATGGATTTGCTGGGGTGACAAAACATTACTGTATTTTAAAATGGTGCCTATTAATTCGTATTTTTGGTGAGCTATAACTTGCCTTATTCCCTTGGGGCTAGAGAGCACCCTGTAGATGAAGTAATCATAGAAATGATAACAATAATAAATAGAAATAATAGTAGTAGAACTAGTAATAATGCAGTAGAAATAATAATAATAATACTCCTCAGCTGACAGATTCTATGCAAGTTGCATGTATGCCTGTAGGCAACACCACCAGCCCAGCACGCTGATGACTGGCTCACATAGGCAGTTGTGTTCAGCAGAAGTCTGAAGTCAAATAGTACCACACTTAATGCTGTTTACTGGAAATGAGGTATCATTCATTTTAATACCTAAAATGGAAAACTTTTAATACGCCTCCCAAGATAATCTTTGATTCCAAAACTAGCAAAAGAAAATGGAAGAGAGTTTTACTGGCAAGAGAGCCAGAAAGAACTTTTAAACAGATTTTGAACAAGGCTCTTTTGCCTATAGTCATGTGACCTCTACACTGAGTAGAAGGGACTAATATTACAAAGAAGGAGGGGGTTCTAAGGAAGCCCGTGGGCTCTGAATTCAGAACTGCATCATTCAAATCCTATTTCTACCTCTTGGGAGAAACTGTGCGTGTCTTTGGGCATGTTACACAAACTAAGTCTCAATTTTATCACTTGGAAATTGAGGATAATAATGCTACCTACCACACAGGATCGTTACAAGCATGAAATGAGATACATCATATAAACGAATCAGTACTCAGCATATAATAAGCACTCAGAAAATATTAGCCCCTTGTTATTATTCAATTATGAACAGAAAAATTATGAAATGCAAGATAGCTACAAATAAGTTAAACTGTTATGCTCTGTACATTTAATATATCTTTTCTTTTGTGATAGAAAAGCAGTTTCTTTCTGTTCCACTAAATGTGTTAACTAAATGTTTAAAGGGGTTAGATTATTAGCCTTTCTGAGGTGCACACGTGCCTCGGTCCAACCGTGAATGTGCTCAATATGGCTTACTGAAAAAAGAAATAAATGTTAAAGGAAACTAATCTCCAAAGATAACAACTTGACAAGACAAAACAATAGTTCTAAACAACTTTGTATTTTAAATCAACAGGATTTCCAGGTTACTAAATCTCTAGCAGGCCAGGCCATTTTATCCACCAGAAATGATTAAACCCCAACAAAACAGGACCTATTCCACATTGCAGATCCATCATTGTCATTTCAACTATCACTTGATTACATCAAAGAATCTTTATAGGCCAGCGATCCCAAGCCTGGGTAATCAAAGACAAACGGCTTTAAAAAAAATATTAAGTGTCTTCCAGGACAACCCTCATTAGGCCTGAACAGAAGAAGAACAAATTAGACCACGTTATTCCATTTCTCAGTGTGTGCCTAAGCCATCCTGGAAATGATTCATAGGCACCCGGGTTTGTTTTTGAAAGACAGGGGGAGCAGAGGATGAAGTGGAAGGACCCTTCCTTCAGTACTGCCTGCCTATCTGATCTTAAAAAACTGCTGTTTTCTTACTTGTCAAACCTGGGTAACAATTTTAACTTACATACTTGGTATGAGGTTTAACTAAAATAATATACGTGAAAATGCTTTTGAAACTGTAAAACTCTTGTAAAGCGTTGGTTACTCTTGGAGAGAGAAGAGCTCTCTGCCCCTTTTCTCCGTCTCACCCTCCAACACCCACATCCACACCTACGCACAAACAGACTTGCTCCAGACTTTCCGTCAAGACTATGAATCTTTCACCAACACCCACTTGCCTTGGTCTTCTACCACCATTAGAGCAGTCAGAATCCAAGATGAATGCATAAGAAAGAGTTGGGTCCAACACCAGTTACCTTGGACAAAATTTCCAGTATAAAAAGGAATCTATCTGTTGGCTGTTTTGTTTGTTTTTGATGATTTTAAGAGAGATTCCTTGTGCCTATTACCACTCTTACTTTCCAGGGTTCTGGCCAATCATATACAACCCCAGAGAACAAATAACCAAATGGGATCCAAAGTATCCATTTTATTAATCTCACAATCTCCCATCATCTCCAAAGGAGAATTCTAGGAAAAAAATAGAAGACATGGCTTGAGACCAGAAGTCACACTGGGACTTCCTACTTCCTCCCCCACTGAATGGAAGACGCTGAGGCTCATGGAGCAGGTGTAACCTGTCTTACGACTCAGGTTCCTGGCTGCCAGCCTAGCTGCATGAGAAGCACTCAAGAGATATTGTGTGTTTTCTATGTGGAGTGAGACGACACAAAAAACCCAACTTTCACAACAGGAAGGCACATGTCTTGATTTATTTTTCCAGAAAGGAATGAATATGGGTTACGGCTGGCTGATCCATTTCCACTCTCTTCCCTGACACTTCTATGGGCAAAGACATTGGCAGGAAAGGAGGAGGGACTGGCATAAAAGAAGCTTTAAAAGACATAAGTAAAAACATGTAGCCCTCGTTTAAATTCTGATTTGCACCAACCAACTGGAAGAAGACATGTTTGAGGCAAATTGTGACATTTGGGTATGGAGTATCACACGGTATCAAGGAATTACTTATTTTTTTAAGATAATAATGGCAAGAAAGACATTTTAAAAATTCTTACCAGTTAGAGATGTATATTGAAGCATGTAAAGGTAAAATGACAAGAGTCTAGGTTTTAAGTTAAAATACCACAGTTAAAAAAGTGATAATGGGAAAAAGAAATGAACAAAATGACAAAATACTGACAATTATTGAAGCTGGTTAATGCATACTAAGGGTTTAGTATCCCACTCTCTCTCCTTTTTGAATTTTTTTTTTTACATTTGAAAATTCCTCTAATTAAAGTTTGTTTGTTTTCCAATTAAAAACAAAAAACAAAAAAACCCCGTGAGGACCATGGGTATAATATGTGTCTGTGGGATGGAGAAGCCCAGTAGGTAAACAGTGCTTGTTTGCTTTAAATTGTTTGCCTTAAATTATAGGAAAAGCAAGGCTTTGAGAGTCTGCCTTTAAATCTTCTTCATTGAATATAAAGTATTTGAAAAAATATTTTCAGTTTTAAATTTCAAATGTTTTCCCTTTGGATGGAAGGTAATATATTAGTCAGTGTTCTCCAGAGAAATAGCACCAATAGGAAATAGATAAATATAAATAAATAAATAAATTTATATACATAAAAGATTTATTATAAGTAGTTGGCTCACACGATTATGGCGGCTGGAAGTTCCCAAGACTGACGGGGTGAGTTAGCAAACTGGAGACCCAGGAGAGCAATGATTTAGTTCCAGTCTGAATCTGAAGTTCTGAGAACCAGCAGAGCTGATGGTGTAGTTCTACTCCAAAGCTCAATAGGTTCAAGACCCAGGAAGAGCCAATGTCCCAGTTCAAGGACAGTCAGACAGGAAAAATTCTCTTCCTCTAGCAAGGTCAGCCTTTTTGTTCTATTAAGACCTTCAACTGACTGGATGAAGAGAGCAATTTGCCTTACTCAGTCTACCAATTCAAATGTTAATCTCATCTAGAAACACCCTCACCAACACATCCAGAATAATGTTTGGGGAAATGTCTGGACACTCCATGGGCCAGTCAAGTTAACACATAAAATTAGCTATTGCAGAAAATAATTAATATTTACGACTCCAATTTTTTGTCTGAGAGCCATAAGTACTATGGTTCCATCGGCCTTATAAGTCATATATATAAGTCGCATATTCTTATCACAGAATTGAGAAGAAACAACTTGATTACCTACTTCTTAAGTTGTTAAATGATCAAAGCAATGTTTCCTATTTTAATTACAGAATAAGTTTTACATTTGAACTTTCTTACTTTTCCACTCTACTAAGCCTCCTTCTTTCAAAAAATGCCTCTCACAGGAACTGACAACTGAGTATTCAAGCTGTTTTTACACTTTCAGCTCTGGATAATATTTTGATGAAAGACCTGCAAGCACGTCAAGTTACTGCCCAAAAGCTTCATCAGAAGTCTGGATCTAATGCTGCTATTTTCAATGGGCTCTGAAGAGGTGATAATTAGCTTTCATTAAACATAATAAATATTAATGTAAGTCAGAAACAAAGTACAGACAGAATTGTATTATACGCATTAATAATGCAAGGGTTTGGTCTGTGGACTACATGGAGCTCCTCAGGAATGATAAATGGTTGAAGACAACACTGAGGATCTCTGGTTTACATAAAGGAAGTTCTCTTTTTATGTGCCAGTACTGAAGACTGAAATAAAATGAATAGTCTACAAGTACATTCCCATATTTCTGCTTAGCTTTGAATTCAAAAGGAATTGAGGGGTGTTCAATGTAAATATTTTTTGAGTTCCATTTCTTTAGCTTTGTGTATTATTTAAATTTTTGAAAAAGCAGTCTACATCATGAGGCCAAGGAATTGCATCAAACAATACCAAATATGTAGAGACTTAAATAGCCATTTATAAGAATACATTGAGGTGAGGAGGGATGGATATCTTCATTGAGGATGGTTCTCAGCAAAACTCACATGAAAGTTTAAAATTGGAAAAAAAATTAAACCACAATTAGTTACCACTACATACCAGAATGGCTAAAATTAAAATGAATGACCATATCAAGTGTTGGTGAGATGTGGAACTCTCAGGAGAAGGCACTGATTGAGGAGAGGCTGAATCCAGGTACCTGGCTCTCCCTAGAATTGAGAGTCAGAGTGGGGGCTGGTCAAGATCAGTTAGAATCCACTTAGACTGTTGGCAACAAATTGGAAAATCCCTCATACCCCATCCATCTAGGGAGAGATAACAAACTTTCAGGGTGTCACCATGATTACTCAGTAGAAGAACATAAAAGTTTCTAATAACCCACTCCATTCACTTAAATGCTGTAATCTAAAAATGGATTCCACACTGAGAGTTTATGTGGAAATAGTCTTTAAAATCCAGTGGAACTTTCAACAGATGGTGCTGAATATCCATTTGGAAAAAAGTGAATCCTGAGGCTTATTTCATACAATATATAAAAATGAATTCAAAATGGATCTTACACCTAAATGTGACACGTAAAATGATCAAGGTTGCAGAAAAAAACATTGGAGAATACAATAATGACTTTGAGGTTAGGCAAAGATTTCTTAAACAGGATATAAAAAGCACATATCAAAAGAAAATAATTAGATAAGTTGTACTTCAGCAAAATGAAAAACTCCTGTTCATCAAAAGCCACCATCAAGAAAGTAAAAAGGCAAGCTACTGATGCAAAGAAGATATTCTCAGTAACATATGTAATAGAGGGCTTATATCCAAAATATAAGTATATATATATATATTTTTTTGAATTTTATTTAATTAATTTATTTTATACAGCAGGTTCTTATTAGTTATCTATTTTATACATATTAGTGCACATATGTCAATCCCAATCTCCCAATTCATCCTATCACCCCCACCCCCCTGCTTTCCCCGCCTTGGTGTCCATACGTTTCTTCTCTGCAACTGTGTCTCTATTTCTGCCTTGAAAACCGGTTCATCTGTACCATTTTTCTAGATTCCACATATATGCATTAATATATGATACTTGTTTCTTTCTTTCTGACTTACTTCACTCTGTATGACAGTCTCTAGGTCCATCCACGTCACTACAAATGACCCAATTTCGTTCCTTTTTATGGCTGAGTAATAGTCCATTGTATATATGTACCACAACTTCTTTATCCATTCGTCTGTTGATGGGCATTTAGGTTGCTTCCATGACCTGGCTATTGTAAATAGTGCTGCAATGAACATTGGGGTGCATGTGTCTTTTTGAATTATGGTTTTCTCTGGGTATATGCCCAGTAGTGGGATTGCTGGGTCATATAGTAATTCTATTTTTAGTTTTTTAAGGAACCTCTAGGGCTTCCCTGGTGGCACAGTGGTTGAGAGTCTGCCTGCTGGTGCACAGGACACGGGTTCGTGCCCCGGTCCGGGAAGATCCCACATGCCGCGGAGCGGCTAGGCCCGTAAGCCATGGACACTGAGCCTGCGCGTCCGGAGCCTGTGCTCTGCAATGGGATAGGCCACAACAGTGAGAGGCCTGTGTGCTGCAAAAAAAAAAAAAAAAGAAAAAAAAAAAGCATTCTTAAGGAACCTCTATACTGTTCTCCATAGTGGCCGTATCAATTTACATTCCCATCAACAGTGCAAGAGGGTTCCCGTTTCTCCACACCCTCTCCAGCATTTGTTGTTTGTAGATTTTCTGATGATGCCTGTTCTAACTTGTGTGAGGTGATACCTCATTGTAGTTTTGATTTGCATTTCTCTAATAATTAGCGATGCTGAGCATCTTTTCATGTGTCTCTTGCCATCTGTATGTCTTCTTTGGAGAAATGTCTATTTAGGTCTTCTGCCCATTTTTTGATTCGGTTATTTGTTATTTTAATATTGAGCTGCATGAGCTGTTTATATAATTTGGAGATTAATCTTTCGGCTGTTGATTCATTTGCAAATATTTTCCCCCATTCTGAGGGTTGTCTTTTCATCTTGTTTATGGTTTCCTTTGCTGTGCAAAAGCTTTTGTTTCATTAGGTCCCATTTGTTTAGTTTTGTTTTTATTTCCATTACTCTAGGAAGTGGGTCAAAAAAGATCTTGCTGTGATTTATGTCAAAGAGTGTTCTACCTATGTTTTCCTCTAAGAGTTTTATAGTGTCCAGTCTTACATTTAGGTCTTTAATCCATTTTGAGTTTATTTTTGTGTATGGTTTTAGGGAGTGTTCTGATTTCATTCTTTTACATGTGGCTGTCCAGTTTTCCCACCACCACTTATTGAAGAGACTCTTTTCTCCATTGTATATCCTTGCCTCCTTTGTCATAGATTAGTTGACCATAGGTGTGTGGGTTTATCTCTGGGCTTTCTATCCTGTTCCATTGATCAATACTTCTGTTTTTCTGCCAGTACCATATTGCCTTGATTACTGTAGCTTTGTAGTATAGTCTGAAGTCAGGGAGTCTGAATCCTCTAGCTCCGGTTTTTCCCCTCAAGATTGCTTTGGCTCTTCAGGGTCTTTTGTGTCTCCATACAAATTTTAAGATATTTTGTCCTAGTTCTGTAAAAATTGCCATTGGTAATTTGATAGGGATTGCATTGAATCTGTAGATTGCTTTGGGTAGCATAGTCATTTTCACAATATTGATTCTTCCAATCCAAGAACATGTTATATCTCTCCATCTGTTTGTGTCAACTTTGATTTCTTTCATCAGTGTTTTATAGTTTTCTGAGTACAGGTCTTTTACCTCCTTAGGTAGGTTTATTCCTAGGTATTTTATTCTTTTTGTTGCAGTGGTAAATGGGAGTGTTTCCTTAATTTCTCTTTCTGATCTTTCTTTGTTAGTGTATAGGAATGCCAGAGATTTCTGTGCATTAATTTTGTATCCTGCAACTTTACCAAATTCATTGATTAGCTCTAGTAGTCTTCTGGTGGCATCTTTAGGATTCTCTATGTATAGTATCATGTTATCTGCAAACAGTGACAGTTTTACTTCTTCTTTTCCAATTTGGATTCCTTTTATTTCTTTTTCTTCTCTGATTGCCATGGCTAGGACTTTCAAAACTATGTTGAATAATAGTGGTGAGAGTGGACATCCTTATCTTTTTCCTGATCTTAGAGGAAATGCTTCCAGTTTTTCACCATTGAGAATGATGTTTGCTATGTGTTTGTCATATATGGCCTTTATTATGTGGAGGTAGGTTCCCTCTATGCCCACTTTCTGGAGAGTTTTTATCATAAATGGGTGTTGAATTTTGTCAAAAGCTTTTCTGCATCTATTGAGATGATCATAAGGTTTTGATTCTTCAATTTGTTAATATGGGGTATCATGTTGATTGATTTGCGTATATTGAAGAATCCTTGCATCTCTGGGATAAATCCCACTTGATCATGGTGTATGTTCCTTTTAATGTGTTGTTGGATTCTGTTTGCTAGTATTTTGTTGAGGATTTTTGCATCTATAGTCATCAGTGATATTGGTCTGTAATTTTCTTTTTTTGTAGTATCTTTGTCTGGTTTTGGTATCAGGGTGATGGTGGCCTCATAGAATGAGTTTGGGAGCGTTCCTTCCTCTGCAGCTTTTTGGAAGAATTTGAGAAGGATGGGTTTTAGCTCTTCTCTAAATGTTTGACAGAATTCACCTGTGAAGCCATCTGGTCCTGGACGTTTGTTTGTTGGAAGATTTTTAATCAGTTTCCATTTCATTACTTGTGATTGGTCTGTTCATATTTTCTATTTCTTCCTGGTTCAGTCTTGGAAGGTTATACCTTTCTAAGAATTTGTCCATTTTTTCCAGGTTGTCCATTTTTTTGGCATAGAGTTGCTTGTAGTAGTGTCTTAGGATACTTTGTATTTCTGCAGTGTCCATTGTAACTTCTCCCTTTTCATTTCTAATTTTATTGATTTGAGTCCTCTCCCTCATTTTCTTGATGAGTCTGGCTAAAGGTTTATTAACTTTTTTTATCTTCTCAAAGAAACAGCTTTCAGTTTTATTGATCTTTGCTACTGTTTTCTTTGTTTCTGTTTCATTTATTTCTGTTCTGATCTTTATGATTTCTTTCCTTCTACTACCTTTGGGTATTGTTTGTTCTTCTTCCTCTAGTGTAATCTGCTGTTTTTGGATGGAATGTCCTATAAATATCAATTAAATCTATCTGGCCTATTGTGTCATTTAAAGCTTGTGTTTCCTTATTAATTTTCTGTCTGGAAGATCTGTCCATTGGTGTAAGTGAGGTGTTAAAGTCCCCCACTATTATTGTGTTCCTGTCGATTTCCTCTTTTATAGCTGTTAGCAGTTGCCTTATGTATTGAGGTGATCCTATGTTGGGTGCATACATATTTATAATTGTATCTTCTTCTTGGATTGGTCTCTTGATCATTATGTAGTGTCCTTCCTTGTCTCTTGTAATATTCTTTATTTTAAAGTCTATATTATCTGATATGAGTATTGCTACTAAAGCCTTCTTTTGATTTCCATTTGCATGGAATATTTTTTGCCATCCCCTCACTTCCAGTCTGTATGTGTCCTTAGGTCTGAAGTGGGTCTCTTGTGGACAGCATATATATGGGTCTTGTTTTTGTATCCATTCAGTGAGCTTGTGTCTTTTGGTTGGAGCATTTAATCCATCCAAATTTAAGGTAATTATAGATATGTATGTTTCTCTTACCATTTTCTTAATTGTTTTGGGTTTTTTTTTTTTTTAGGTCCTTTTCTTCTCTTGTGTCTCCCACTTGGAGAAATTCCTTTAGCATTTGTTGTAGAGCTTTTTTGGTAGTGCTAAATCCTCTTAGCTTTTGCTTGTCTGTAAAGCTTTTGACTTCTCTGTTTAATCTGAATGAGATCCTTGCCACGTAGAGTCATCTTGGTTATAAGTTCTTCCCTTTCAGCCCTTTAAATATATCATGCTACTCCCTTCTGGCTTATAGAGCTTCTGCTGAAAAATCAGCTGTTAACCTTATGGGAGTTCCCTTGTATATTATTTGTCATTTTTCCCTTGTTGCTTTTAACAATTTTTCTTTGTCTTTAATTTTTGTCAGTTTGAGTACTATGTGTCTCAGCATGTTTTGCCTTGGGTTTACCCTGCCTGGGACTCTCCTGTGCTTCCTGGACTTGGGTGACTATTTCCTTTTCCATGTCAGGGGAGTTTTTTTTACTATAATCTCTTCAAATATTTTCTTGGGTCCTTTCTCTCTCTCTTCTCCTTCTGGGACCCCTCTAATGCAAATGTTGGTGCATTTAATGTTGTCCTTGTGGTCTCTTAGGCTGTCTTCATTTCTTTTCATTCTTTTTTCTTTATCCTGTTCCGTGGCAGTGAATTCCACCATTCTGTCTTCCAGGTCACTTATCTGTTCTTCTGCTTAAGTTATTCTGCTATTGATTCCTTCTAGTGTATTTTTCATTTCAGTTACTGAACTGTTCATCTCTGTTTGTTTGTTCTTTAATTGTTCTAGGTGTTTGTTCTTTAATTCTTCTAGGTCTTTTTTTTTTTTTGGTACACGGGCCTCTCACTGCTGTGGCGTCTCCTGCTGCGGAGCACAGGCTCCGGACGCGCAGGCTCAGCGGCCATGGCTCATGGGCCCAGCTGCTCCGTGGCATGTGGGATCTTCCCGGACCGGGGCACGAACCCGTGTCCCCTGCATCGGCAGGCGGACTCTCAACCACTGCACCATCAGGGAAGCCCTCTTCTAGGTCTTTGTTAAACATTTCTTGCATCTTCTTAATCTTTACCTCCATTCTTTTTCTGAGGTCCTGGATCATCTTTACTCTCATTATTCTGAATTCTTTTTCTGGAAGGTTGCCTATCTCCACTTCATTTAGTTGTTTTTCTGGGGTTTTATCTTGTTCCTTCATCTGGTACATAGTCCTCTGCCTTTTCATTTTGTCTATCTTTCTGTGAATGTGGTTTCCGTTCCACAGGCTGCAGGGTTGTAGTTCTTCTTGCTTCTGCTGTCTGCCCTCTGGTGGATGAAGCTATCTAAGAGGCTTGTGCAAGCTTCCGGATGGCAGGGACTGGTGGGGGGTAGAACTGGGTGTTGCTCTGTTGGGCACAGCTCAGTAAAACTTTAATCTGCTTGTCTGCTGATGGGTGGGGCTGAGTTCCCTCCCCATTGGTTGTTTGGCCTGAGGCAACCCAGTACTGGAGTCTAAAGGCCCTTTGATGGGGCTAATGGCAGACTCCTGAAGGCCTCACACCAAGGAGTGCTTCCCATAACTTTTGCTACCAGTGTCCTTGTCCCTGCAGTGAGCCATGGCCATCCCCCGCCTCTGCAGGAGACCCTCCAACACTAGGAGGTAGGTCTGGTTCAGTCTCCTATGGGGTCACTGCTCCTTCCCCCAGGGTCCTGATGTGCACACTACTTTGTGTGTGCCCTCCAAGAGTGGAGTCTCTGTTTCTCCCAGTCCTGTTGAAGTCCTGTAGTCAAATCGTGCTAGCCTTCAAAGTCTGATTCTCTTGGAATTTCTCCTCCCCTTGCTGGACCCCCAGGTTGGGAAGCCTGACGGGGGCCTCAAAAGCTTCACTCCAGTGGGTGGACTTCTGTGGTATAATTATTCTCCAGTTTGTGAGTCACCCACCCAGCAGTTATGGGATGTGATCTTATTGTGATTGCATGCCTCCTACCATCTCATTGCAGCTTCTCCTTTGTCTTTGGATGTGGAGTATCTTTTTTGGTGAGTTCCAGTATCTTCCTGTTGATGATTGTTCAGCAGTTAGTTGTGATTCCGATGCTCTCGCAAGAGGGAATAAGCACACGTCCATCTACTCCGCCATCCTGAACCAATCTCTTAAGTATATATATTTTTAAATATCACAGACCTTTAAGGAAAAATTCAAAACACCTAACTAAAAACAGGTTAAATAACTTTAAACCACAGTTGGTTACTGGTGCATGAAAGGATGGCTAAAATGAAAATGACCGACACCTCAAATATTGGCAAGGATGTGGAGGAATTGGAATTCTCATATACTGTTCAATGGAGTTTAAAATGTTACAATTACTTTGGAAAACAGCTTGGAGTTTCTTATAAAACTAAATATACATTTACTATATGACATTGTTCCAGCAATTCCACTCGGGTATTTACCCAAGAGAAATGAAAACATATGTGTAAACAAAGACATATCTACACATATGTTCATAATAGCTCTATTCAGTCGTTATTTGTAATAGCAAAAAATTGGAAATAAATGTCCATCAGCAGATGAACTGATAAACAAATTGTGGAACATCTATACAAGACTACTGTTCAGCAATGAAAAGGAATGAACTACTGATATGCCCAGCAGCATAGATGCACCTCCAAAACATAGTCAGTGAAAGAAGCCAGACACAAAAGAGTACATACTGTACAATTCTATTTATATAAAATTCTAGAGCAAGCAACTAACCTCTACTGACAAATCAGATCAGTGTTTGGATGGAGCTGTGGATGTGGACGTTGACTGCAAATAGGCATGAAGGAACTTTTGGGGGTGATGGAAATGTTCTATATCTTGATTGTGGTGGCAGTTACATAAGTATATATGTTTGTCAAAAGTCATCAAACTGAATACTTCAAATTAGTTGATTTTATTCTATTATATAAATTATATCTCATTACAAATGATTTGTTTTTTTAAATTGGCTAACAACTGAAACAGGCACTTGACAAAAGACGATTTCCAAATGACCAATAAGCATATGAAAATATGCTCAATATCATTATTGATCAAGGAAATGAAAATTAAAGCCATGATGAGATGTCAGTACACACCCACTAAAATGGCTGAAATTTAAACATCTGACAAATTTTGGCAAGGATGTGGAGTGAGGGGGAACAGAATATGGCACCTAAAGTATGCTAACTTTCAGGGGAAGCCTAGAAGTTTTCAATTCAGTGTGAATGACTGCCTGAAGGGGATTCCTGTACAGAAAATGAGGAGAGTCAAGAATATCCCATGAGTTCCTCCCAAGGACCTTATACAATTGATATGTTCAGATTCTGGGCTAGAGAGGAACTTGGTCCCAGATAAGCAGAATTTTCAGTGGTTCTCATTTTCTCTCCAATGGCTCACGAAGAGTGTCTTTACCAACAAAGTGTTTCCCTCCTGCCATGTATTTCTGTCTTAGAGCAAATCTGCTTTATGAAGGCAAAGTTTATTTCATTCCTGTATCAAACAGAGCACAACCAGATTCTGTCACACCATAGTTCAAAGTATTGCATTTTATAATAGTTATTTGAGAAAGAAACCCTTAGAATTAAAATTTGTCTCAAGAGTGTAAACTGCTAAAAGAATTGGCCATGAAAAGTATTTGACAAATATATATTTTTCTCTTTTGAATTCACTAGCACAGGATCAATTTTACTTTGTGAATGTCAGTTTCTGGAGTAGGATACAGGTTTCTCACATAGTTCCTTTACTCTCTGAAACACTAAGGTTGCTTAAATATGAGGAATAACGAATGCAGTATTTGAGCAAAGCTGTCAAGGAGACCACTTGAGTATTTTCTGTGTAATGGTAAATATCTCCATCTAGGGTTTCTTCCTTTTTGAAGCAGAATTGATTGAGTTTTTTAAAAACACAATGAGTTGCTAATAACTTATCACCAACAACATGCCTTGAAACATTCACCACATGTGCTCTTTGAGTCCCAGCTTCCATTCAGCAGGCATTTTTAAAGAGGAATGTCTAACCCAGTCCTTCGTAAACTGGATATAGTACCAATTATATTGTACACTTCCTGAAAAACAAACAAAAAAAATCCTAATATATGAGATCTTCCATTTTCTTTAGGGACAAATTATATATTACACAAAAGAGCCCTGGTATTTAATGAAAACTTTAAAAGTCTCTTGTAGCGTGTTCCATAACCAGCCAACAACTCTTTGCTCTGCTCCTTTTCCATTTATCTCTTCCCAGATCACATCTGTCCCCATCCTCCACCTGCAAAACAGACTGAATCTGAGATGCTACCCAGTTCATGTTTTTGTAGTAAGCATTTTTGAGCACTTGGTATGTGGCAGACCCTTATTTGCTTGGACTTTCACTTAAAGTACCCAGGATAGGGCCTATCAGCAATTTTGTGAAATGGATTCTATCCTCAGAAACATGATATGAAAGTGAAGAAATATGTCTAGATTGTGGTTTGATAAGTTGTTTATAATCTAGCAGCAGCGTGCTGTTGGACTGGATCTAGGCATGGCAATATGGATTGCACTGTGTCAGCATTTCTCTCCGCAGAGCGAAAGCAGGTCCAGAATCAATATTCATGAGCTCTTCCTTTGGTTTTCTTGATCGGCAGAAATCTGTTTTCTTCCAATCTGCATTCCTCCCCCAGGCTCTGTCAGTCTTTAGCAAGCTGGAGATTGAATTCCCAAATATCCATGATCTGTCTGTAGGTTAAAATTGCTATTCACATCTGTCAGCTTTTGCTTACAAAATGATCTTTCACCTTCCCAGAAAGAAGCCAGTTATTTCAAGGCAAGGTGCCCGTCACCTTGAAGAAAATATTTTAAACCTGTTAAGCAAATCAAATAAAGGAAGAATTCTGTAGGAACATAAGTGGAACAAGATGATTTTAATAAGAGTCTTTAATTTTAGTCACTGCTAGGGACTTTTGGAGTCCAAATATTAATTTAGAATCTTTCCACCTGAATTTGAGATAGAAGTTTTGTTTCATTTAAAAAAATAAACAAATTTCTATTGGATGTTCTTGTGTACTGTGTATTTCTTTAGTAAAAAGGAGTCTCATATTAACAAGTCAAGTGTTTGAACTTTACTGCTGTCATTAGTGGTATCTTTACTCTTTCAGCAGAAGACACCCAAGCATTTAGAGCACAATGGATCTTTTAAACTGATGCATAATATGCATATGATAAAGTATGTAAAGTGCAGATTTGCTTAAAGATGGAAATACAAGGCAGGTGGGAAGCATTTTGTTTGTAAAGAAATTCCTTGTGAGTCATTGGGGAGAGTAATGAGAACCACTGAAAATTCTGCTTATTTGAGATCAAGTTCCTCTCTAGCCCAGAATCTGAATGAAGTAGAAGGTCTCTGGGAGGAGCCCATGGGATATTCTTGACTCTCCTCATTTTCTGTACAGGAATCCCCTCCAGACAGTCATTCACACTGAAGTGAAAACTTCTAGGCTTCCCCTGAAAGTTAGCCCATTTCTCCAATGAATAAAACTAGTTGTGAGGCAGTTCTTTTTTATAAGCTGAAATCTGCTTGCCTTCTGCTTTCTGTCATTGTTTCCTCCCATTTCTGTTCCCTAGAAAAACAGTGAGTAGATCTTGTCTTTTTCGTACACAATTACCTCTCAGATATTTGAAGGCAGCTAATGTGTCTCCCCTTAAAACTTCCACAGGCCAAAGTCCCCTGGTTCTTTGAACTGTCTCTTAAAGAACACTTCTCCCCTTCTTGGCCATCTTGTCTTAGAGGCTTTCAATTTTTCAGTATCCATCTTAAATTGGGGTGCCCAAAATTGAAAGCAATATTCTGCTGTAAGCAGACCAGTGGGAAACCCAGCGGGATTATTACTTTCTGTGATTTGGACACCACCATCCTATTAATGCAATCTGGAATTTTTAAAAAATTTTAGCAACTACATCAAATTGTTGGCTCCTGCTATGGACAAGCAAAACTCTAAAATCTTTTTTAAATAAACTGGTGCCAAAACCCATTTCCCCATTTAGTAGTCAGGCAGTTGTTTTTAAAGGTAAATACAGAATAGAACACTTCGGTTTTGCCTATCATTCCAACCTGTCAAGACTATTTTGAATCTTGATTTTATCATCAGTCTTATTCATTACCTTTTCCAGCTTTCTGTCACCTTCAAACTTGATAAGCGTGTCTTCTACGTTTTCATCAAGTCACAGAAAAAAATGTCAAACAGGACAGAGCTCTGCAGCTTGCCTCTGTAGATTTCCCTCCAAATTTATGAACTTTTCCACAAAATATTTTGGAGTACCTACTATATACCAGAAACCATGTCAAGAGAAAAATAGCTAACTAAAATATATATAAAAACTTTGGTCTCTGAAAAAACAAAATAAGATATAGGCTCTTATTTTAGATAATTTTTTCATTTAATAGATTGTACAGTGCTATTGATATTTTTAGGCTGAGGATTTTAAAGCAACAATTATTCTATGAAATGTTGATTTTTTTCCATTACATCAGACACAAGAATACCATGGAGACTTGGTCAAGCACCTAACTAAGCCAGGATACCAGGTCTCTGGTAGATCTCTATACCTAGAATATTATCAAAAGAGAGAGTAAGTTTGACCAACCTTATCTTAGTAAAACTGCACGGACCCTTAGTGATCATCACATTTTTAATAAAATGGGGCAGCAAATATAGCCCAGCATCTACTAGCTGCGTGACCTTGAACGAATACTGATTTCTCTGACACTAAGTTTCTCCATCTGCACTGTGGTAAGAACGATGAATACATCACACAATTGCTATGGGGATGGAATTATTTGAATATGTAAATTATCATTAAAAATTAGTTTCCTTTCTCCTAAAAGTTCACCATGTGACAGTCTCTTCAAGAATTTTTCCAGACCTCAATCTTGTTAGTCTATATTCTGAATTCAATTACTTCGTCTTTTGCAAAGTAGGGTAACATTTCTCTGTCTCCACTGTTCAGGCCTTTCCTCATTCTCTGTGACTTTGCTGCGAGATTTTAGAAGGCTGAGATCACATCTATGGTTCCTTCTGGGCCCTGGGATGTTCTTTTTCTGGCTCTAGAAATGAGAATGCTTCTTATACGTGACTAAGTCCCTTTCTAAACGGCTCCTCAGTTATGTTGGGCTACAATTTCTTTGTTACATGTTTTTCTGCACTATTCTATTTGAATTCCTCTCTCGTCTCTGAAAACCATGAAAATAAAAACAGGAGCTAAGTGATTCTGCCTTCTTTCTGAGATCGACTAACTCAGATTAGCCATGCTAACTTTAAAAGCTTATGGATCTGTTAGCCTTTCTAACTCTAAAAGCTTATGGATCTGGTAGGCTTGCTAACTCCAAAAGCTAATGGATCTGTACGTACAGATTTGATTTCCAACTACTTGTCAGGGAGTAAAGTCTCACAGTTGGTGCTACCCAGTGCTTTTCCAAAGTTTAGTTGAGAGAAATAGTATTTGTAATGGATTGCCTGAATGGTATGCAATCCATACACCTCTCTAATACTCTATTGCTTCCATCTTGCTGCCCATCTCCCAAATGTTGTTTGTATATTCTTAGTAACATTGCTCAGTTTGAAAATATTTGCATTTTGTTCATAAATATAATTCCCATAGTAGTTTAGTAATCATTCTACAATTAGACAAATTCAGTGCTCATTACTGGCCCCTTCCCACCATGGTCTCTCTATTCCTGAGTCTTTTAATTATCTGGATTTTTTTGTCAACTTGTTTCTCCAAGAAAAACCCTCGTATACTGAATTCTGAGCTGCTTCTCTCCTGAGAAGAAGGTCTGCCTGTGTTCGTTATACTTGAATGACATCTGCACTTGGTATGACATTCTTTGGTCACACTACTTTCCACATATCTTGATATAAACTGTTCCACTGTCTTCACCACGGAAAAGTCTAAGGCCAGTCTGATTTATCTCTTATTAAGAGATTAAGAACTTTTAAGATTCTGAAGATTCTTAAAAATTAAGAACTTTTTTCCTTAAAGTTTAGTAGTTTAGCTCTGATATGTATCACTGGTGAACATTCTGTATCAAAATTTTCCAGAATTTAGTAATCTTTCAACCTGGAAACTTTTCTTTTGTGTGTGTGTGTTGGGGGGGAGTGTAGGGGGTTCTCTTGTATTTTATCTTTGAATACATCATTTGTTCCATTTTTTTGGTTTCTATACTTCAGTGTTGTCAATTATCTTTATGTAGGACCCTCTTGTCTATATTCTACAGCTTTTTTCTACTTTCTCTACTCTCTGTAATTTTTATCTTAATTTATAGTGATAATCTCAAGCCTTTCCTCTGTCAGAATTTAATTTTTTTTTTTTTTTTTTGCGGTACACGGGTCTCTCACTGTTGTGGCCTCTCCCATTGCAGAGCACAGGCTCCGGACGCGCAGGCTTAGCAGCCATGGCTCACGGGCCTAGCCGCTCCGCAGCATGTGGGATCTTACCGGACCGGGGCACGAACCCGTGTCCCCTGCATCGACAGGCAGACTCTCAACCGCTGCGCCACCAGGGAAGCCCCAAGAATTTAATTTTAATGGAGTCTGTTCTCTTCCTTGATGCTTTAGTTTTATTTATTAGTCATTTTAATGCTCTATTTCCTTAGTTTTACAACTTTTCTTCATGTCATTCAGTTATTTTAACATCCTTGTCTTTTAGCATGTTAATGTTTTTTATTAAGTTATTCTACAGCAGAAGCAACTGTGTTATATTTCCGTCTGTTCCTTGATTTATGTTTTCTCTGAGGTCCAGTGCTTTGTCTTGTGTATCATGTATTTCGGGTTTTTTAACTTTAGCAACTGACATAACAATTCTGCATACAGCACACCTCTTTCTATGCATTCTGCTACAAGTTTTGTGGCAACCCTGCGTTTAGCAAGTCTATTAGCACCATTTTTCCTACAGCATTTGCTCACTTTATGTCACATTGTGGTAATTCTTACAATACTTCAAACATTTTATTATTATTATATTTTTTATGGTGACGTGTGATCAGTGATTTCTGATGTTATTGTAATTGTTTAGGGCACCATAAACCATACCCATGTAAGATAGCAAACTTAATTGATAAATGTCGTGTGGTCTCTGCTCCACCAACCAACTGTTCCCTCATCTCTCTCCCTCTTGGGCCTCCCTATTCTGTGAGACATAACAATATTGAAATTAGGTCAATTAATAACCCAACAATGGCCTCCTCCCCAAGTGAAAGGAAGAGTCACATGTCTCTCACTTTAAATCAAAAGCTAGAAATGATTAAGCTTAGTGTGGAAGGCATGTTGAAAGGTGAGATAGGCTAACAGCTAGGCTTCTTGTGCCAACAGGTTAGCCAAGCTGTGAACGCAAAGGAAAAGTTCTTGAAGGAAATTAAAAGTGCTAATCCAGTGAACATATGAATGATAAGAAGTAAAACAGCCTCATTGCTGATATGGAAAAAGTTTTAGTAGTCTGGATAGAAGATCAAACCAGCCATAACATTCCCTTAAACCAAAGCCTAATCCAGAGCAAGACCCTGGATTAGCTCTATTCAATTCTATGAAGGCTAAGAGAGGTGAGGAAGGTGAAGAAGAAAAGTCTGAAGCTAGCAGAGGTTGGTTCATGAGGTTTAAAAAAAATCATCTCCATAACATAAAAGCGCTGATGTAGAAGTTGCAGCAAGTTATACAGAAAATCTAGCTAAGATAATTAATGAAGGTGGCTACATTAAACAACATATTTTCAGTGTAGACAAAACAGTTCTACAATGGAAGAAGATGCCATCTAGGACTTTCATAGCTAGAGAGGAAAAGTCAATGCCTGGCTTCAAAGCTTCAAATGACAGGCTGACTCTCTTGTTAGGGGCTAACACAACTGGTGACTTGAAGTTGAAGCCAGTGCTCATTTACCATTCTGAAAATCCTGGGGCCCTTAAGAATTATGCTAAATCTACTCTGCCTGTGCTCTATAAATGGAACAACAAAGCCTGGATGACAGCACATCTCTTTACAGCATAATTTACTGAATATTTCAAGCCCATTGTTGAGACATAATGCTCAGACGAAAAGATGCCTTTCAAAATATTACTGCTCATTAACAATGCATCTGGTCACCCAAGAACTCTGATGGAGCTGGACAATGAGATTAATGTTGTTTTCATGCCTGCTAATACAACATCCATTCTGTAGCCCATGGATCAAGGAGTAATTTCAACTTTCAAGTTTTATTTAAGAAATACATTTCATAAGGCTATAGCTGCCATGGATAGTGACTCTTCTGATAGATCAAAGTCAATTGAAAACATCCTGGAAAGTACTCATTATTCTAGATGCCATTAAGAACATTAGTGATTCATGGGAGGAGATACAAATATCAACATTAATGGACTTTGGAAGAAGTTGATTACAATCCTCATGGATGACTTTGAGGGGTTCAAGATTTCAATGGAGGAAGTCACTGCAGATGTGGTAGAAATAGCAAGAGATCTAGAATTAGAAGTGGAGCCTGAAGATGTGCCTGAATTGCTGCAATCTCACAATAAAACTTTCACAGATGAGGAGTTGCTTCCTATGGATGAGCAAAGAAAGTGGTTTCTTGAGATGGAATCTACTCCTGGTGAAGATGCTGTGAAGACTGTTGAAACTGTTCCTGAAAGTGGGGTCCAACGGCTCATTGCTCAAAAGCCAATAAAGGGGCAAGGTTGGTGGAAAGGATAGTTTGCTTTATTTTGGATGCTGGCAACTAGGGAGTGGGGTTGGGGGAGGGCTGACTCCTGTCCAAATCCTGACTCTCCCCCACTTCCTGCCCCCAACAACCAGTGGACAAGAGGTTTTATAGATGGAGGGAGGGGGCTACATGTAAAAATTGCATAACCAGCTCTGACATTCATCTTGAAATTGGCCATGTGGTGATCTGATGAGCATCATCTTGATTGTTTTAAGTACAGTTAATCTTTAGTTCCAGGGTCGTTTTTTTCCCGTTTCCTTGAGGCCAATTCTCGGAATTGTGGCAGCTTGCGTCATGGCTACAGTCTGGTGGAAGTTTCAGTATCTATAAGACAGCTCACAAGTTATGGCTCAGAATATTATCTATAGCCCCTGAGAGGGAACTAAAGGTCCTTGACTATTCTTAAAGACTAAACAATTATTATTTGGTCTCCTTGACTGTTTTCCTTTGTTTCTGCATTTTCTCACTTCTCTGATTAAACTTATTCTTTGGCTAAAGTTTTTCCCCAGACAAAAGGCAGGCAGAGGACCATAGGGTCCTGCTGTTTCAAAATGACAATAAAGGATTTACAATATTACATAAACTTAGTTGATAAAGCAGTGGCAGAGTTTGAGAGGACTGACTCCAATTTTGAAAGAAGTTCTACTGTGGGTAAAATGCTATCTAACACCACTGCATGCTACAGAGAAATCATTTGTGAAAGGAAGCGTCAATTGATGTGGCAAACTTCACTGTGGTCTTATTTTAAGAAATTATCACAGCCACCCCACCTTCAACACCCACCACCCTGATCAGTCAGCAGCCATCAACATCCGGGCAAGACCCTCCACCAGCGAAAAGATTCCGACTCACTGAAGAGTCAAAGAATGGTTAGCATTTTTAACAATAAAGTATTTTTAAATTAAGGTATATATGTTTTTCAGGCATAATGTTATTGCACACTTAATAGAATACATTATAATGTAAACATAACTTTTATATGCTCTAGGAAACCAAAAAGTTTGTGTGACTCATTTCATTGCGATATTCGCTTTATTGCAGTGGTCTGGAACTGAACCCACAGTACCTCTGAGGTGTGCCTGTAATTGCTTTGTGACTCCTTTTCATCTAGCTCAGTTTAGAGGGATTCTGTCTAACGTTCTATTACTCCTGTCTTCCTTCCCATTCAATCCGACTAGAATGTTTTCTACTTCCAACCTAGTTAAGGACTTAACATATTATATTCTGCCTACTTTTCTACAGACTGACATAGTGGTGGAAAGAAAGGAAAACTGTGGTCTGCATTTTCCTTTGAGATTCTGTTAGATGTTTTATACCTGAGTTTGTGCCACTTAATCTGGGAATGCATCTGATGCTCAAGGAGAACATCTTCACACTTTCCAGCCTGTGGTGCTCCAGTGCCTCTCCCTCAGAGAAAGTCAGCACTTTACAGGTTCATCTGTTTCTCTTTAGCTGTTACTTCCACTATTCTTCATTCAGAGGATACACTCTCATTCTGCTTCTCTCCAGATTTGGGGATACTTGTGTGTCATCTCAGGATTTTCTCAACATATTAATGTGCCACCTGGAAAGGGGGCAAGTTAGGAATCTAGCTGTATAGCCCTCCTATGCTTTGCTCCAAAATCTGTGTCTTTCCTTAGTTGCCAGGTTTTTAAGTGTATTGCACTGGGCTTTCCCTTCTCCCCATTTCTTGTTAGTTTTTACTCTATTTTGCTCATTTTGTTAGGTATTAGGGAAGGAAAACCCTGGGGTGCCATTTTAACCCTGCTTTGTGTTGAAAGCCCTCCATACTGTCTTTTGGAAGATGCACAGCAGAGATTTCTCTCCAGCCTCGGGACAGAGATGGTTGAACTTCCAGGCACAGTCTGTCTTTATCCTATGGATTTCAAGGACTGAGTAACCAATCATGCTTGTCACTTAGAATCTAACATGAGACCGATTTTTAGCAAAGTGAACAAGATCATAGCACATGTATTTTGGTCCTTTCCATATATCTGGCTTCATCTTATTCTTCTTATCCTTATTTCCCTTTGTTTTCTCACTTTTAAAAAGATCTTGCTTCACTGTAAGTGTCTCTGTGAATAACCTCAGATCTTTTATGGCAGAAGGTGAGGTACAAGTATTTAAATAAACAGTGGCACCAACATTCCTCCCCGCCTCCCTCAGGGTGATAGGTCCATTTCCTTGCTCTGCTAGCTTTGACTTGGCTCAATAACAAATGCTTTGTCGTTATCGTCAGCATCCTTTGAGAGCTAGGGTTGCTTTAGCTCTCTTGACATTATTCTTAAGGTTGATGCCAAAATTGTGTTTGTTCTTGCTTATATGCCCTTCCTTCCATCTGCACTGAAATACAATTTACTTCTGCTTTTCTTAAAATATCTGGTTCTCTTTGCATCCTAATACAGCTTAAAGATCCATAGGCAGCACAGGTACAGGGTGGATAAGATTCCTGGATATTAATAAACTATCTAAAAATACTTGTAGCAGACAATTTTTGAGAGTCAAAGCTATAGGGCTTTGAGAAGAAAAGCTGTATGTGTTTGATATGCCATCTGAAGCCTGGTAATGAATAGGAGCAGGAAAAAAATATTTTTAAATTCTAATGTTTGCTTTATCTTTTAAAAATAAACTAAAAATTTCAGAGAAAGTTGATTTCCCTTTGACCCTACCTTTATCCCAATCTCATCTGTGCTTCAGGCTCCCATCATCTTGAATTTGATGTATTTATATGAGTCTTTCACCAGCTTTGTATACTTAAGTGTGTCCCTAAATAGTATTTAAATCCATATACTAGGAGTTCATTTCTGTGACTATGGATAGATTATTGTGCTCCTGCCTAAGGCCACCTCACTTTGAACACTGGATTCTCCCAGTCTTGCTTCATCAAGAATATCCCTCCAGCCATTATTCCTTTGTCTTTCCCGTGTCATGAAATTTTCCCTCTCTACTGGATTGTTCCCAATGGCATAAAATGTGCTTAAACATTTCTATCTTTAAAAAAGTCTACTCTAACCTATGTCTCTCCTCTGGCTCCCATCACATCCCTCTGTTCTCATTTAGCTCCTCATCTGTGTAGGGACATCTGTCTCCAGTTCCTCTCCTGCTGTTTTCTCACATCCCCACCGGAGGTTTCCATCCTCACCGCTCCACCAAAACAGCTCTCATCCAGCCATCATCCTGAGTCCTCATTTCACTTAATCCATCTGAAAAATTTCACAGAGTTGATCACTCTTGGCTTCTAGAATACCTTCTTCACTTGGCTCTCAGAACACCCCTCTCTTGCTTCACCCACTCTCTTCCTGCTTCACTGTCAGCTCTTTCTGTGTCTCCCCAGCCTCTAACCAATGGGATGCCCAGGGCTCTTTTCCTTCTCTCCTCTCTCCATACCCCTCCCTAAACTGTTCTGCATAGCCTTGTGGCTTCTCCACCATCTATACACCAATAACTCCCCTAATTTGCATGTCACTCTCCATTCACAATTTTATCTGCCGGAAGAGAAAAATCTCTCAAAACATTGCAGCACAACAGATATCTAATCCCTTTCTTCCTCTGGGGTATATTCCATCTGCAATGGTCTTTTTGTTTTGGTCACATTTCTCTCTAAGTCTGCTGCACATTTTCACCCCAAGATCTCCTCTCATCTCTCTCCTGTATTGGATTTCTTGTTTAATGATCCACAAAGATTTCACTTTCTTGTTTTATTTTCTCACTTCCATAGAGCATAGTCCCTAACTGCATCTGTAGAAGGAGGTAAAATGTTTGAGATCTGTGAATGTCTGACTATGCCTCCATTCTAACCTCACATTGTTTGAATATTTGGCTTAGTATAGGTTGTAGTTTAGAAATTATTTACCTCAGAATGCTTTAAAAATTGCTTTTAAAAATAAAAAGCTTCCAATGTTGCTGTTTTCCTTTGTATATGACTTTTTGTGGGGTTTTTTTTGTTGTTGTTGTTGTTTTATTTATTTCCTCTTTGGACATCTTAAAATTTCTCCCTGAGGCCAGTGCTGAAATCTTGTGCTGATATGTTTTGATGTGGATCTTCATTCTGCCATTCTGCTGGGGACTTGATGGCTCTGACATTCTGAGGATATGTGTCTTCCGGTTCTGGAATGTTCTTTAATTATAATTTCCTCCTCCTCCATTTTCTTTCCTTCTATTTCTGGAACTACTGTTATTCAGATGTTGGACCTCCTGGATTGACCTCTAATTTTATCATTTTTTAAATATTTTTCATCTTTTAATCTATTCTCTACTTTCAGAGATTTCCTCTTCCTTATTGTCTAAACCTTCTGTTAGACTTTTCATTTCTGTTACCAAATTTTTATTTCTAATCTTTTTTTGCTCTCCAATACTCCTTTTTAAAAGCATTCTGTTTCTGCTTCATGGTTGCAATATCTTAATGTTTTTTTAAAAATATTCTTTCTCCAATTTTGCCTCTTATCTTCTTTAATTTCCTTTTCTAATTTTTCATTAGTTATTGTTGGGGGAGGAGGAGGAGAGAATTTCTGCTTTTCATGTTGGAGACTTTCCTCAGCTTGTGGTCACTGGATTTCTGGTCATATTCAAGAGTGGGGCAGTAAAAGCTGATTGGAGGCTTTGAATAAATCAGTGAGTCTGCAGGTAATTTGGCTGGGCTGTTTCCTCAGAGACATGCCACTGTCAGTATCTATAGATCTTGTCTCTTAGTAAGTCAGTACTCCTAGGGAATAACTTCCAATTTCTGCTATGAAGATACAAACCTGGCTGCTAGAAGCAAGAGAGGAAAGATATCTCACGTTTCAGAATGTGAATTTTCACGTATTTCCATTTCCAATATTGTACCTTTTCCTTCCATTGGATATTGCCTCCTACAGAGTCCTGGTTCACCTTCTCTAGAGGGTTAGAAAAGTGCCTTCTCCTAGCTACGAATAGAGAATGGATTATGAAGATCTACTTGCTCCCGAGTGAACTTTCAATCCATCTTCTTTTTTTGGCCCCTATCTTTTCCTCTGCTTTAGGTACCTGGTACTAACAATTTCCAAGCCTTTCTATGATACCAAAATATTGTTAGCGTCTTTCTTCCCTTCTTTCTTTGTCCTTATGGGGTTTCTGATTTTTTTTTTAATCGTTAAAATGTTATTTAGTGAGATTTAGAGAGGTGGTGGAGGGGAACCTGTGCTTTCATTCTATTGCTTTATTACTTAAACATTAATTTCTAATGATGTCTTCTCTCATATAGATCTTTGTAATTTTGATATAAAAAAGTTTTAATATTATCTTCCATGAATTTATGTTATATTTAAGAAACTCTCCCTATCTCAAGTTTATAGGTTGTTTGTTTGTTGTTTTTGTTTTGTTTTGGTTTTCTGTTGATAGGTAAAATATTTTCACAGGCAGTTTTTCTAATCCTTCTGCAATTACTATTTAAATATGATGTGAACATTTAAGAATATTTTATTTCCATATGAGAATCTAGTGTTTCAATATCATCAATTGAATGATCCATCTCTCTCATATTGATTTTAATGCCACCTCTATTATATTTAAAGTTTTCATATACGATTAGGTCTATTTCTGACCTTTGTGATCTCTTATTTAGATCTGTCTGTTTCTGCTTAAGTATCACACTGTTTTAATACTATAGTTATTAATCAGTTTGATATCTGGCAGGGCAAAGCCCCCTCCCTGCTTGTTCTTTTTCTCAATTTTTGTTTGGTTATTCTTAGATATTTACTATTTTGTATGGATTTTAGAAGTAGATTTAAAATAAGCAGATTTAAAATAAGGTGCCATACAATTTTTCTGGAGTGATACTGATTGGAATTAGTAAACCAACTTACGACATCATCAAGTTTTTACATCTATAAACAAATATACCAGTCCATTTATTTAGGTTTTCTTATTTCCATCAATATAATAGGTTGAACCATATGAAGTTACCCATACTTAAAAATTTTTGACTTACAAAAAAAGAATTTCACATAGTTCAATCGACAGTTTAAAAATATTCCAGAAAGCTCTTATACATCTTTTGATAGATCCATTTCTGTTACCTTTTTTTCTTACTATTGCGAGTAGGGTTTTGTCTTGTTATATATTCTAATTGTTTACTAGGAGTGCTGTTGATTTCGTTTCATTAATTTTAGAGCCACCAACATTCTGAATTAGCTTGTTAGTTTTAAAAACTGATTCAGAGATAGCTTTCCTACTCTATTCCTTACTTTCTGGGAGCATTTTATAAAAGAGGAATAATCATTTTCTGCAGGCTTAATAAAATTCACCCATAAAATCATATGATATGAGTATAATTTTATAGGGGAAATTTAAAAAATCAAAGTTTTAAATTTATTCAGGTTTTCTACTTTGTGAATCAATTTTGATAATCTACATTTTTCTGTTTTTCATTTTATTGACACTTATAGAATCATTGGCATTAATTTGTAATATTCATAATTTTAAGAAGTCTCTATTATATCTGTAGGTCTGTTACTTTATTGTTCTAAATTGTTTAACTTTTCTCTATTGATCAGTCTTGACAGAACTTTGACTATTTTATGTCTTTTCAAAGAACTAGCTTTTGTTAACTACTTTAATTTTCTTGTTATTTTTGATTAAATGCATTTTTGCTTTTGCTTTTCTAATTATTTTATTATAATTTATTAGGTTTAATTCTTAATGTCCTTTAATTCCTTGAGTTGAAAATAGATTATTTCTTTTCAAGCCTTCTTGTTGTCTAATAAATACATTTATATATAAAAATTTCTAATTAAGTACTGCTTTATCTGCATCCCATGAATTATTAATATGTATTTTTGTTACTATTCACTTCTAAATATTTCATATTTAATCCATGAATTAATTATTGGCATTCTGAACATTCTTTTAAAAGTTGGTATCTAATTTTATTATATTGTTATCAGAGAGTGTGGGCTGAATGATACTGAGTGTTTGCAGTTTGTTGAGTCTTCCTCTGAGACAAAGATCTGATCAATTTTTATAAATGTTTCAGGTCTTGAGAAGAACGTGTATCTATTTCTTAGGCATAGAGTTCTATATATCTATTACATCAAGAAAGTTTATAGTGCCATTCAGATCTAGTATATTTGGAATATATTTTTGTCTACTGAACCTTTTATTTTCCAAGAAGGCATGTTAAAATATTCTACAATTATTATTGATTTATTCATTTCTCTGTGATTTCCTCAGTGTTTGCTTTATATATTTTGAGGCTAAGTTATTTAGGATTATAGAGTTTTCTTGGTGGGTTAGTCTTTTGATTAGTATGAAATGTCTTCCATTAACCCTATTAATGCAACTTGCTTTGAGTTCTATTTGGACAAGTATTAATTTCTCAAACCAGGTAACTTTGGTTAGTATTTCCCTGTTATATCTTGTTCATCCTTTTGTTTTCAACCTTTTCTTCAGTGTCATTTTACTTCATAAAGCTGCATTTTAAAAAAATTATCAATTTCAGAGTCTTTTAGTTTTAATGAATGAGTTGAACCCATGTGCATTCGTTTTGATTACTGAAATGTTTGGACTCATTTCTACCATTTTGCTTTTACTTTTGTATTGACCATGAGTTCTCTTTGTTTTTCTTTCACTGCTTCCTCCAGTCAGTGAATTGTTACAATCTAATAACTCATATCTTTTTTAAAATTATGAATAATTTTAAGCCTTTATCTCAGATATTTCCTTTTTGCCACATTCACTTTTATCATTTCCTGGATTTCCTATTAATAATGTTACAACTTTTAAATTTATCCACCATCTGTCTTAAATTATCTTCCCTGTTTTCTGTCTCAACTTCTCACAGCTGTGTTCATCAGTTCTATCTTCTTGTTAGGTAATTTTCTCCTCAACTGTATTAAATCCACTGTTCATCCTATCTCTCCTTTTGAAAAAAATTATTGAGATTTTCAAGATTTCCAATGGTATTATTTTTTATATCTGCTTGCTCTTGCTGTATAACCTTTCCTTCTCATTGGAAGGATGCTAATAGTTTTTTTTTTAAAAAAAACTCCATGAACAGCTTCAGCATGCATATTTTACAATTCTTTGTTACTTCTTCAATACTTCTATCTCCTTGGGTATGAATTCTCCCATTTGTTACATAAGTTGACTACCTCTCAATGATGCAGTTCCTCATGTGTTTGTTACTTTTGTCTGAGATCTTACCTCATACAGGAAATTTTTTTCTCATGCAAAGTCCTCATCTCATGTGTTTTTTTCAGTTGCCTCAGTGAGGTCCTCCAGGTTGAACAGAGACAAACCAGTCTTCAGTTGGAGGCTTGCAGGCTTTATCCATGTGAGGAGAATTAGTGAGGATGTCATGCCCACATACTGTCTTGGCAAAGGTGTTCTCATGGCTGTCTCTCTTTTCTTTCAAGATCACAAAAAACTGGCACAATTGTGGTCATGTCCTGGGGTTTCAAATAAAGTTAATTCAGGCCATTTCACTGTTAGGAGAGCTATCTGGCACCCAGCTTCATTCTGGTCTTTTGCCACAAGAGAGCTATGGCCATCAGCCACTTCTTTGTGAGCCTTGTAATACTCGAACCCATTTTCTGCATCCACTTACTCTTTTCTGGGAGCCCCATGGCTTCAATCTCCACTATGGGCTCTTTAGTATTCCTGGAACATGGAAATTCCTCTATCACCCCTTTTAAACAGCTATCTATTTAAAATATATTCCATATCTAATTTGTATATTTAAAATATTGAGTATATTTTAATATTTAAAAAATATATTTCATTAAAATTCCTATTCTCTGAGAGCAAAAAAGAGATGATTTTGTAGTTGCTCACTCAACCATATTAATTGATGTCCAAATCCACTGACCAAATATTTTTCCTTTAAGAGTATTATATGTTCCAAATAGTTCTTATTTACAATGATAAGAAGATGCATATAGCAACTTTGGAATAAGAACTAAGCTCCACAAAACAAAAGCAAAAGCAAACAAAAAGATCTAAAGAATCACTATTATACTTTTGTTTTATGAAATTTTGAAATATAAGAATGTCATTTGTATCTCACAAAAGAGTGGTATTTAAAAAAAATTTTCCTGTATTAGACATTATTAAATACAGATTTTCATGGATATTTTCATATACTTTTCATTATTATATAGTGTCAAAGTAATTAAAGCAATGGATATTGTTCTAACAGTCTGAAATTATTCTTCACTTAATAACAACTGCATATAGATATATAGTGTTATTATTGATTTTTGTCAAGGATATTTTCCCCTTACTTTAAAACTTCACATCTATTTATCCAGGGAAATTTTACTTGGAACATTATAGCTCCTTCCTGCAATAAATGTTTTGTTACAGAATGTATTTAGTGCACACATAGCACGGTTCTCATGTGAACTGCTTTTCAACTTTATAGTGGACAAGGTAAACCTGGTCTTAATGACTTTCCATATACTACATGTTTTTCAAAAGAAGAGAAAAAAGGAAAATCTTAATTTTTTGCTTCATGACTTGCTCACCCAAAAATTAAAGATTTTCTTGCTCCCTTAAAATCTAGACATTATGGTTTCAATACCTTTATAATTGAGTTTCGTGGTTTACATTTTAAGCACATAGCAGAATAAAAATCTTATGATTCCCAAAGGATCTACAGAGTAATCTTTATTTGTTCTACTGAATATTACTCTATTTCTATTTATGAATCCCAGATACAAAATGAGTTTCTAAAAATGGTTTGAGGGCTTTCATTTCTTATCTTTTTAATGTCTGTAGACTTCAAAGTGATAACTTGTCTTTCATTTCTGGTATTCATCATTAGTGTTCTCTCTCTTTTCTCTTGATTGGTCTAGCTAAGCGTTTGTGGAAATCTTTTCAAAGAACTAGTATTTGACTTCGTTAATTTTCTCTATTGCCCATTTTCTACTTTTTTAAAAAAAGTTTTGCTCCTATATTTATTATTTCCTACTTTTTGTTTATTTTTAGTTTAATTTATTCTTCTCTAACTTCATAAAATGGAACTTCAGGTGACCGATTATATACTTTTCTTTTTTTTAAATATAGTCTCTTAAAACTACACTTTCCTCTATTCAGTGCTTTAGCTGCATTTCACAGATTTTGATAGGTTGAATTATACTTATCACTGAATTAAAAATATGTTCTAATTTCTCTTGTATTTCTTCTTTGTTCTGTGAATAACTTAATAATGCAATAATAACGGTTCTGTTTAATTTCCAAATATTTGTGTTTTCCTCTGAAATAAGATTATTCTTATTGATTTGTTTCAGACAATATATATATATATATTTTTTAATTAATTAATTAATTTATTTATTTACGGTTGTGCTGGGTCTTCGTTGCTGTGCGTGGGCTTTCCCTACTTGCAGTGAGCAGGGGCCACTCCTCGCTGCAGTGTGCGGGCCTCTCACTGCCATGGCCCTTCCTGTTGTGGAGCACGGGCTTGTACAGGTTTCAGTAGTTATGGCATGTGGGCTCAGTAGTTGTGGCTTGCAAGCTCCGGAGCTCAGTCTCAGTAGTTGTGGCACACGGGCTTAGTTGCTCTGTGGCATGTGGGATCTTCCCGGGCCAGGGCTCGAACCTGTGTCCCTTGCATTGGCAGGCAGATTCTTAACCACTCAGCCACTAGGGAAGCCCTCAGACAATATATTTTTATGATTTCAATTCTTTTAAACTTATTGAAACTTGTTTTATGGCTCAACATATAGTGAGTCTTGAAGAATGAACTATGCATTTGAAGAGAAGTCTATTTTGCAGATCAACAAATGGCTCTATAAATTTTAATTAGATCATAGGGATTATAGGGTTGTTAAAATCATCTATGTCTACTAATTTTTGAAGTCTAGATGTTGTATCAATTGCTAAGAAAGGAGTCCTAAATATAATACTATGTGAAACTATCTTTTCCTTTATTCTGTCCATTTTTGCTTCATGTACTGTAAAGCTCTATTGTTAGGCCCATACACATTACAATTATGTCTACCTGATGATTTATCTTTTCTCATAATGAAATATCCCGATTATCTCTGCTGATGTTCTTTGTCTGGAAGTTTATCTGATATGAATATAGCCACTCCAGCTTTCTTATGCTTACTCTGTGCACTCTTTTCACATCCATCTATTTTCAACCTGTGTCTTTCAAATTAAAGTACTTCTCTTATGAGCAACATATATTAGAGTCTTGCTTCTGTCCATACTGACAGTCTCTACCATTTAATTCTAGTGCTTTAGATCACTAGCATTTAATGTAATTATTGATATGGTTGGATTTATTATTTGTTTTCTGTTTTTCTCTTCTGTTTTTTTTGTTGTTGTTGTTCCTCTAGTCCCCTTTCCCTGCCTTCTTTTGGATTAATTAAATATTTTTTTAGTATTTCTGCAATGGGCTAAATGTGTTCCCCAAATATGCATATGTTGAAGCCTTAATCCCCAGTGTGATACTATTTGGACATGGGGCCTTTGGGAGGTAATTAGATCATGAGGGTGGAGCCCTCATGATGGGATAAGTGTCTTTAAAAGAAGAGATTCTATACGAGGTGATCTCTCTTGGCCAGCTGTTTGCAAACCAGGAAGAGGGCTCTCACCAGACCCAAATATGCTGATGCCTTGATCTTGGACTTCCCAGCTTCCAGAGCTGTAAGAAATAAATGTTTCTTGTTTAAATCACCCAGTCCATGCTATTTTTGTTCTAGTGGCCTGGGCTAAGACAATACTATAATTTATCTGTTGGATCTTTAAACTGTACCTCTTTGACTCTTTTATTTTATTTATTTTTTCTTTTATTAATATTTGTAGGGATTACAATATATGCGCCTAACTTTTCATAATCTACTAAGAGTTAACATGGTTCCATTTCCCATAATATGTAGAAATTCTGCACCTATATAGGGTCTTTTGACCTCCCCATCCTCAGATGTCTTTTATGAGTCAACTGTCATATGCATTACATCTACATATAGTAAACATCCCCCAAGATAATGTTATAATTTTTGTTTTAAAGTCATTTTTAGAGAATTTAAGAAAATAGTCATTTATATTTAATCAGATATTTGTGATTTCTGATGTTCTTCATTCATTTTTTAAAATCCTGACTTACTTCTGGTAAATATATAGTATCTATTTTCTGTACACTTGTGACCCATGGATTGTTCCAGCAAGGCAGATTGCCTCTCCTACACCTTCTGATGGGGCTGTGGGCAGTGGTAGCCATAAGGACAGTGGGGTGGAAAGAGCCCTGGGGGTCTTCCTATCTATGACTTGGGCATCGTAAAGTCCAGTAGTTGAACTCTGATCATGAGGGTTTGATAATTTTCTTTCATTTTATAGTGAAGTATTAACTCTATTTACTATAGCTGATTTAAAAAATCATTGTTTTAAATTTGGACTCTGTATTAATTTTTAAGTTCTGAACTAAAAACATAAAATAAAATTCAGGCCCCTCACATGTTCCAGTTTTCCTACCCTGAAGCCTGTCATTATTCTGTTATTCTGAGTGTTTGCAGAGGAGAGGAGAAAAAATATGTTATAGTTATATCACTATAGATTTATAAGGAACTAGTTATCTCTAGTTCCTTATAAATCTTAATTAGAAGGGTTTCATGGTAATGCTTTCAGCTTACCTAATCCATTTCTTCCTTGTAAAGCTTTTAAACTTTGCACAGTCAGGAATGGCTTTCAGCTGGTGCACAAATGAAATCAAAATAAAAATGCAGATTGAGGTATCAGCTACTTAATACCAGTAATCCTAGAAGTGCAGAGCAGCAGGTGAATAATGATAGAGGACCAAAACTGGCAGAAGAGGAAAAACAAGCTGTATGTAGTTCACCAAACTTCCCAGGATTCTTGACAACAAATCAATTCACCCTACCAAATGCTTTCTTGAGGACCTAATTTCTTCAAATCATTAAGAAATTCAAAAAAGATCCTGTGTTTAAGTATATAATTATATTTTTGCACTGCATGTAAAGACCGATGTTAAATCATCATCTAGTAGCATCTTGTAGGTATAATAATGTTTCCACCAAGTACATGAATAATCTGTGGGTGTCTTAAAATGTAGTGCATTAACATAAAATTTGAGGTATAGTGAGGCCAACAGATTGGAAGACAATTGCCTGAAAAGATAATTTATTACTTACAGTTCTCAAGAGAAGGTGTCACGGCATGCCACAGTGGGCCACACAGGGAAGCGTCATGGCTGGTCAGGCGACAGAAGGAGAGGGAGAAACTATGGGCAAGAGTCTTTATTGTGGTTTCCATGTAAGGAACCGGTGAGTCAAGGTAAACAGGCTCAAGATTGAATAGTGTGAGTAATTTCAACAGGCTCCGGGGCATAGAGGCTTCTCTAGTTGTCTGGTACCTGCCCCTGGGGTGACGAAGGCAGTGGGATAATGGCCCAGAGCTGAGAGCCCAATAAAGGACGTGGTTGGGGTGTGGGCTTTGGATTGGTTGGTTTGCATTTGAAAAGCACACTTGAGAGCCAGTTGTCTACTGTCTCTAGCGCCTGGCTCACCCGGGGAGGGGCAGCCTCCAGGGTCAGCTAGGTCCCCGAGGTCAAAGTATCAGAATACAGAAAACAAAAGACATGGTTAGTACAGTGGGTGCTCAATAGCCATAATCCCACTCATCTCTGTGCCACTTTGCAATTCAGTCAGTTTCCAAGCACAAGCTCAATTTCTACATTTCAGCATGTGTACTATTTACTCAGCCCTTGGGGTCTCAGAGATGACAGTGCAAACAACGGAAGCTTTCTGTTGACTTAAAAAGCTAGATAAAAACAATAGCAGCTCTGAAACAAAAGTTAATTCTCTACATTTTCATGATAACGCATTTGCTCTAGAGAGTGGAAGTTGCATAAAATAGAAATATCATTGACATAAGCGCTTGAGAAAAACTCAGAAAGCCGCAATTACACACAGCAGAAGTGAGAGGGGAGAATTTTCACATTATCATTTGCTTCCAATATCAAAAGCAGCTATACCTTCTCACCATCAAATTAAAATAAAATTGCAAGCATTTCAAGATATACTAGAAATATTAACCTAAGGATTCCTATGAGCCATAGGGAGAACCTTAACTCCCAAGGGATAAGCTTGACAATTCTCCTTTCTCCTCAGACCCAAATACATCTCACTCAGGTCACAGTGTATTTCCAAGAGTGCTGGCTGAAGCCCTGACTTGTGGGGAAGGGAGCGGGGTGGCGTTGGGGTCAGGTGGTTGAAGTCTTGCCTCATTAGTAGCTAGGTATTCAGGGTGGAGACTCCACAATGTAGTATGCTCTGGTTTTATAGCCAGACTTCAGGAGTTTGAAGTATGTATCTTGCCATTTTGTTCATGCTTTTACATGACACGAGATAAAGAAAAGAGCTGAGATTTTGAAGAGTAGTGGTGCTCGAGACCCTTCGCTAGAGGAAGCAGGTAATCCCTCCCAAAGAGCTGATAAGTGACCAGTGCTTTCGGAAATCCATGACTGAGGCTTATGAACACCAAGTAGATCCAAACGTGGCTCTGGTAACTGTGGTTACACAGTTGGCAGAAATGCCAAAAGTAAATACTGTGACAAGACAAAGGAGGCTGCCTCATTCAAGTGAGACAGAGAATTGTAAATTTCCTGTGATTTGCAACATCACAATGATGGGCTGTTCCAGTGGAACAAAAAGATGGAAAATCTGACCTAATGGGGAGGTTGGGAACAAGGTTCCTCCCTTCTCTGAGTGGTATGTACAGATCAGAACAGTGGAGAAAACCTGGCTAGTAAATAGAAACAGAGTTGGCCAATTTCCTTCCTACAGAGTTGGCCAATTTCCTTCTTATTTGCTAACTTCCCAACAATCTGCAGATTGCTACTGTCTCCATCATATGGAGGTTAATAAGAGACTCAAGGTCAAGTACCTAACAAGAAAGTGAAAGAAGTCTTATTTCATATTGCAGGCTCTTCACTACAGCATCATTGTCTTTCTGGCCATCAATTAGCCTATTAGAAGCATCATTCCACTAGAACACAGAGGATAGTGTCTACTGAGATATTTAACACCTAACCAAGCATGCTGAAAAAAACATTTTAGAATTCATGGAATAATTTTTATACTGGTAAAAGGACAAAACTTAAGTAAGAAACATTTAGCCAGAAATATGGAAGTATGACAACTTCAGTTACCAAAGAATTAAAAATGCTAACAGAGGATTAAAAATATACCAGATAAAATGAAAACTCAGACAGCTATTTAAATAAAGGCTCTCTTTAAATAATAATGTGGCAGGACTTCCCTGGTGGCACGGTGGTTAAGAATCTGCCTGCCAGTGCAGGGGACTCAGGTTCGATCCCTGGTCCGGGAAGATCCCACATGCTGCAGAGCAACTAAGCCAGTGCGCCACAACTACTGAGCCTGCGCTCTAGAGCCCGCGAGCCACAAATACTGAGCCCACATGCCACAACTACTGAAGCCCGCACTCCCTAGAGCCCATGCTCCTCAACAAAAGAAGCCACCAAAATGAGAAGCCTGCACAACGCAACGAAGAGTAGCCCCTGCTCGCCACAACTAGAGAAAGCCCACGCAGCAACAAAGACCCAATGCAGCCAAAATAATAATAATAATGTGGCAATAATTATTTAGCTTTAAATTTTCTCTCCAACACAATTCTCTACCCTCCTCTTTAGAGATTTTACAAAAAGCAAGAAAAATACCAGTGAGGTCAATTATTGATCATAAAGTTGATTGCCTCTTTATCTCTGGTCTTATAAAACAGTGAACAAAATGGCAAAATACATATATTTCATATTTTTAAAGTCTGAGCTTACAAATTCCTTTTGCATTTTCCCTTTCTTCTAATCTCTTCTTATGTTTCAGCCACAAAGATATTCTTTTTGTGATATCTTCACTACCCTCAAGAATCTATAAATTCTTGTGGCTAAGAAAAATCTACACAGCCCATCATAATGGAAGGGGGAGGCATGAGTGGTGGGCCAGAGAAGAAATTTTGAAATGCAGATCACAACCCACCTCTTCCACTCACCCAGCCTTCTCCAGCCACATCACAGACAAGCACCACTGCTCTCTTGGGCCACAATTTGAAATCCTAATATAAAAAGCAAAATAAGACTTCAAAATATTTTCTACATTTGCTCTTTTATCCCACAATTTTTGAAAATTTAACTCTGACGGGAATGTAATGAAAAAAACTGACTATGGTTGAACACATCCAAGAAATATGTTTTGCAGAATTCAACTGTCTCAGAGTTTACACGGCTGAATTCTTTTTAGTCAATCATCTTATTTATTTTAACAATTTTCTAAATTGGCATATTTATTTGTCTTATTTTAACTTCAAAACTACCCTAAAATTCCTAAGTTTTAAGCATTCATGTTAGCATTCCTGTTCTTGTATTCAAAATATAAGAGGATCGTCTTGGGATTGATTGCAGTGAGACACTGGTAAAATCTAGACAGTAAACAAAAATACTAGCACAGAATGCATAGTCAAACCCAGAGAAAATCTGATATGTTTCCAAAATACATTATTTAAGCTCCCTATACTTAAAAAAATTCTCTTATTTTGTTATTTGCAGTCAGTTCTTAAAGAATTCAGAAATTGAGAAAGTTGGTAAATTAAGGTTGTCAAAAAAGGAGTCCTTAAAAATATATGGTTAAAATTGGGAGGAAAAGGTACACACTCAATGTCAAGGAGATGTCCTAGCATCATTGGATTATTATAGAATCACTTAACAGTATGGTTAGAGGCTTGTAGCCAGAAAAGATCTCCAGACTGCATGTTGTAAGGAACCATGTTATTCTGGCACAGCCAAAGACCAGATGATCTGTTAAGTCTTTCTGTCACTTAACTTCTCCAATACCATGATATGCAGGTGTGTAAAACCCTTATATAAATTTCTGGGCATTGCAAGATATTCTGAAGGAAGAATGAGAGAGAAGAGCTCCATTGATCTTAAGGAAACTCGTGTCTGCACATATTTCAACACTAAAGCAATTTCCAGCTTTCTGACCAAATGGATTAAGTTTTAGTCACATCCATAAATTCTCCTGAAGAGTCTGGGGATTACAGCGTCTTAGATTCCTTTAAGATTACTGAGAGCAGAAATAGTTTGGGAGAAAAGGTAGACAGCTTTGGGAACAAGGCCCTTGGCCAGCACAGCCCCCTGGGGCTCTGACTCAGGCAGGTGATGAAGTTGGCTATAGTGGGCTGACTGTAAATTAATTTCACATTATCCCCAAAGTAGGTCTTGATCTCATGTGCATTTTTTCCACAGTTAAGGAAGTCATCATTTTCTGAAAAACTCTGTTTACGGCAAATCAAGAGTAATCCAAATACATTTTAAAATTACATAAATAGAAGTAATCAGATTTACCCTAATGCTCCAACTCATTTTGGGGCTCTCTAAGAAGATGAAGTCCTTATCTATTTCCAGGCTGGACTTCAGCTTGCTGTCTCACTGTATATCTGCCTGCAATAACTCCTCCAGAAATCACTTTTGCTTCTAAAAGCTCAGTACTTGGGTTTATTATTCTAAGGTCATCAGGGAATTTGTAAACTCCTTAACTGTCTCAACATTTAGCTTTTGAAAATCAGTTTTAAAACATCCATCACCACTGATTAGGAGGAAACACAGGATGGGGCCTGGCCTGACTCCAAGTCAGCATCAGAGTTGTATGGGGTCAGGTCAGGCCAATGGCCCGGCAGCGTCTAATCCCAGAGGGTTATTTCTCTCCAGCCAGTTCTACAGACATTAATTTGGACAGACCTAGAGTTCCCTCACCTCTAATTTTTTTTTATAACATCTTTACTGGAGTATAATTGCTTTACATTGTTGTGTTAGTTGCTGCTGTATAACAAAGTGAATCAGCTATACGTATACATACATCCCCATATCCCCTCCCTTTTGTGTCTCCCTCCCACCCTCCCTATCCCACCCCTCTAGGTGGACACAAAGCACCGAGCTGATCTCCCTGTGCTATGAGGCTGCCTCCCACTAGCTATCTATTTTACATTTGGTAGTGTATATATAAGTCCATGCCACTCTCTCACTTCATCCCAGGTTACCCTTCCCCCTCCCCGTGTCCTCAAGTCCATTCTCTACGTCTGCATCTTTATTCCTGTCCTGCTCCTAGGTTCTTCAGAACCTTTTTTTTTTTTTTTAGATTCCATATATATGTGTTAGTATATGGTATTTGTTTTTCTCCTTCTGACTTACTTCACTCTGTATGACAGACTCTAGGTCCATCCACCTCACTACAAATAACTCAATTTCATTTCTTTTTATGGCTGAGTATATTCCATTGTATATATGTGCCACATCTTCTTTATCCATTCATCGGTTGCCTCATCTTTATTTTTTTAAAATGGACTTCGGGATTTAAAGGTGAAAGGGGTTAAATTCTTAACTTGTATTGGGATAATACCAAAGGACACAGCTAAATAAATGATTCCAAACTAAGGTCTTGCTCCAAGTGCATACTTTTAAGACAATGACATATATGTTCTTGGGCTTGCCTCATGACTCTAAAGTAAGGATAAATGAACCCTCTGAAATTATACTTAGAATTTTGCATATGTTGACTATGTGCAATTTTCATCAGAAACTCAAAAAGGTCTGTGGCCCAAAAATGAGTTAAGAACCACTGCTCTGAAGGATCATTTGTTTCCCGAACAAATAGTGGGATCATTTAATTCAATTCTGAAAATAACTGAGCCATCAGAGGTCAGAAGTCTAAAATGGGTACACAGGGCTGCATTCCTTCTGGAAACTCTAGCAGAGAATCTGTTTCCTTGCCTTTTCCAGCTTCTAGAGGCTGCCTATGTTATTTGACTTGTGGTCTTTTCCTCCATCTTCAAACCCAGTAGTGGAGCATCTTCTCTCCTCTCTTCTCTTCTCCCTCTCTCTTTTAGGGACTTTTGGGGTTACATCAGGATCTCCAAATCTTGAGATCCTTAACTCACTCACATCTGCAAAGTCCTTTTTGCTATATAAAGTAACATAGTGACAGGTTCTAGGGGTTAGGATTTGGACATCTTTGGAGGGCCATAATTCAGTTCTGGACTACCTACAGTCCACTGCCCACCTTTGGGCTTGAGCTGGGGTGCAGAGAGGGGTCAGCTTTGACTTCTGTGTTCCCACGGAGTTATTGCCTCTGTGTCTATAGCACCTGAGGGCAGTGGTGGTGGCAGGCATCCTTTACCCTTCAGTGACTGCAAAGATAATAGCTTAGACACCAACCTCCAACCTCACTGCTGCACACAAACTTCTTGAATAGCTCTGACACAGCTATATTGTGAAAACCTCTTACAATGTGTCACTGAAGTGGATCATTTTGAACCCTACCAGATCCATTCTCCCCAACCAAAAAAACTAATAATAATAATTCTTGGTGGATTAAATACCTAAATGCAAAAAGCAAAATTATAAAGCTTTTTAGAAGGGAATATAAGAAATATCTTCATGACTGAGATATGAAGGAATTTCTTAGATAACAAAAATCTCTCATAATAAAATGAAAGGGTGCTAAATTTGACAACAGAACATTTCCTCATTGAGACACTATAAAAAGAGTGAAAAGATAAACCACAGAGTAGAAGAAGATATTTGCAGCACACATAATAGATGAAGGATTAGTATGCAAAACATATAAAGAACCTCTGTAGTTAAAAGACAGACATGCAATTTTTTAAATATGCAAAATTCTTGAACTGGCTCTTCACAGGAAAGGAAACCCAATAGCCACTTACATGAGGGTGAATTCAACTTCATTAGCAATCAGGGAAATGCAAATTTATACCACAAGGAGACACCACAATACGCTCATTAACATTAGCAAATATCAAGAAGACTGAAAATACTCGATGTATGTGTTTGTGTAAACATGGACCATCAGATGCTCTTATTTACTGCTGGTGAGGAGGTAAATGGGAACCACCACTCTGGAAAACAGAGTGTTGTTATCCAGTAAGTTAGAAGATATATATACCATATAACCCAGTTACTCCATGTTAGGTTTATTCTCTGGAGAAATGTGTATGTGTGTACAGGAGAATACATATACAAGTATGCTCATAGTAGCATAGTTTGTAATTTCCCCAAACTGGAAACAACCCAAATATCCATTAATAGTAGAATGGACATATAATAATATACACAGTGGAACACCATACAGCAAGGAAAATCAGTAAACCCAATGCTCAATCATTCTATTTGACATTTATTGAACTTTATTCTAGGAACTAAGCCAGAAAGTCGAAATAGATTAAGACCAAACCCTCCCTTAGAATAACCCACAGGAAAAAAAACACAAAAAACAAGTAAACTAATACTTACAGTGGAATGTGACATTAGTAAAGCATTACACTCAAAAAGAATGCTTTATAGATATCTCACTGCATCTTTCCCCCCACCTTCTAGCTAAAAAAAAATCTCTTTTCTTCTCACTCTTCTCTTTGAAATTAAAACAGAATCAAGTTGAGATGTATAGTATATTAGAAAGGGAAAATGGTAAATTACAACACCAAGAGCAAATCTGAATGGCTCAAATCCCATGGACTTTCAGAGTAATTTCTATGTTGTCTTATGATTAGACATAGCCATGCCTTTCTGGAGCAATTGCTTGCTGTTTAATCTTATGGGCTCTGTGAAATGTGAAATTAATCAGGCCTCTTTTATGAATTGGCTCCTAGATGATTAGAATCAAATATGTATCCACCCCAGGAGCATAGATGATGCATTTTTTTCTTTTCCACATCTTTATTGGAGTATAATTGCTTTACAATGTTGTGTTAGTTTCTGCTGTACAACAAAGTGAATTATCTATATGTATACATATATCCCCATATTCCCGCCCTCTTGAGCCTCCCTCCCACCCTGGACCTAGAGTCTGTCATACTGAGTGAAGTAAGTCAGAAAGAGAAAAACAAATACCATACGCTAACGCATATATATGGAATCTAAAAAAACGGTACTGATGAACCTAGTGGGACGGCAGGAATAAAGACGCAGACGTAGAGAACAGACTTGAGGACACAGTGGGTGAAGGGGAAGCTGGGACGAAATGAGAGAGTAGCACTGACATATATACACTACCAAATGTAAAATAGATAGCTAGTGGGAAGCAGCCGCAGAGCACAGGGAGATAAACTCGATGCTTTGAGATGACGCTTTTTTTTTTTTTTTTGCGGTACGTGGGCTTCTCACTGTTGTGGCCTCTCCCGTTGCGGAGCACAGGCTCCGGACGCGCAGGCTCAGCGGCCATGGCTCACGGGCCCAGACGCTCCGCGGCATGTGGGATCTTCCCGGACCGGGGCACGAACCCGTGTCCCCTGCATCGGCAGGCAGACTCTCAACCACTGCACCACCAGGGAAGCCCGAGATGACACATTTTTATGTCACGTTCCTTGATCTCTGTTTTTCCCTTTTCCTTTTCATCTGCTTCTAATGTACCTTATTGTATTCCATTACCTACATTTTATACATAAAGGCAAGAATAAATCCTTTCCGTAACAAGCTAGGGAACAGATGAATGAGTAGTATGGGATAGGATAGGTTAGGGTAGGATAGAACAGAATATTGTCTCATCTTCTTCAGGAACAGCAAGCAAGCACTCTGTGGGAGAAGACTATATTAACCATCGTTATCCCCCCAGCATAATGCCAATCACAGAGTAGGTGTTTGAGACCATGTTGCAAGATATACAAGCTCAGAATCACAATCATTTACAACAACAAATATTTATTTCTTATTCATGTTATATGTAGTCTGCAGGTCAGCTGGGCTCTGCTAGGTTTGGTACCACCTATTTCTCATTCTGGAATCTAGGCTGAAGGAGAAGCCATTACCTAAGACCCCATACTGGGGGCTGGCTTCAGCCATGCCATACGATGACATTTAAAGCTTCTGTTCAGCCATAACAAAGGGTCATGCCTGGTCATTCTCATTGGCCAAAGCATACCAGGAGAGGGGAATCATGACCTGTGAATATTCAATAAACATTTGTTAAGTGAGTGTTGCAATCATTACAGTGGTAGTTTAGCTACAATGCATGGTGAGATTCCTGTGCCATGAACAACTGCTCTCAGGTAAACAACATCCCACCCAGCCCCTAGATTTGCCTCACAGAAGATTAGTTGTGGAAGAGGGATGAATCCGGACAACCAGAGCAAAATATTTCCTCTATCTCCTCATAGTGCAATGAGCAGTGCCAATGAAAAGTGAGACAGAAGAGTTCAGAGGCTGATTAATTCTTAATCTGTTAGAACAAACTTTACTGTGCATAAGAATCACCTAGGGAGCTTGTTAAAAAATATAGATTTCCACTGACATTGAATCTACAAGACCAGGAGCTTGACATTGAATCTACAAGACCAGGAGCTTATGTTTATAAACTGTCCTTGTGTTTCTGAAGCACAGCCTGTTGTGGGAAGCTTGCTCTAGAGTCGGGGCAGCTCTGCCTGGGAGGCAGAAGACTTCTCAGGCCCCGGCACTCTTGAGACCCAGGAAGGAGCAGCCTTGTCTTTCCCTCTACCACAAGGAGACATGTGGGGAAGAGCCGGGTCCACCTCCCCTGGGCTCGCCCCGTACCTGAGCGTGCCTCTCTTACCGTGGGATTGCAGACACTGTGGTGATCTGTGTCCAGGTCTGAACAACCACCTGAATGTTGGGAACTCATCTTGTTTGCCTTCACATCCCCAGTGCCAACCCAGGACTTAAACAGAATAAATGCCTATTGGATAAATTAATGTCTCCTTAGTGATCCCAATCCATCCCAGCAGTAGTTCTCAGACCTTAGCGTGGGCAAAATCAGCTGGGGGACTTGTCAGCAGATCACTGGCCTCACCCCCAGAGTTCCTGATTCATGAGATCTGGGGAGGGGCCGAAGGGCCAAGCACTTGCATCTCTAACAAGCTCCCAAGTATGGGCCGGTGCAGGCCCATAATTGGAGAACACCTGCCTTAGAATTCTGAACTTCAGCTTTTTTGCCTATCAAATTAGAAAAACAGAACCTGTTCAAAAGCTTAACCTCTTAATAGGCTTCAGAATTTCACACCACTTTGCCATGGCTTTAAGCGTCCAATCATATCAGCCCACAAACTTAGATGTGACAAAATCTATCTTTAGTACCCTATTACTGGATTCATTTTAGTTCAAAAGGCCCCCGAGGGCAGAAACCTTCAGTCCCTGCTGTATCCTAAGAACAGTCTTGGCACATAGTCGACTGCCTTAGAAATGTTTGCTGGGTGGATGAACGAGTGATCCCAGCAGCAGCTCTGGTCTTCATGCCTCACCTGGTCTAGTAGTCAGGCGATGCCCTGCTGCTCCTGTAGCCAATGATGCTGGTGGGTGTGATTTATGGTATATGTTATATATTTTTTTTTTGCCAAGAGTGAGACCGAGCTCTCGCTCTCCTCAGCCTGGGGCAAAGTTCTTAGGAGGAAGATGTCAGCTCTCTGCTCTCAAAAGTCTTGGTGGAAAAACTCTAATTCTCCAGCCTTTCCTTTTTGAAAAACAAAATTAAATAAAACGACATCTCTTACAAATCAGAAGACTTTGGCTTTTAAAGTTACTGTTTTGGAGGGCTTCCCTGGCCATCCAGTGGTTGAGACTTCACCTTCCAATGCAGGGGGTGCAGGTTTGATCCCTGGTTGGGGAGCCAGGATCCCACATGCCTCACAGCCAAAAAACCAAAACATAAAACAGAAGCAATATTGTAACAAATTCAATAAGGACTTTAAAAATAGTCCACATCAAAAACATCTTTAAAAATAAATAAAATAAATAAATAAATAAATTTATTGTTTTGGCTTTGAATTTCATGCACCTAATTTGGAACTCAAAGCATAAAATTTACCCATCTTTCACAATGGATATTTTTCTGTCTTTGCAGAGCAAGAAGCTTCAGCCTTACTTTTGTAAGTAAATGGCCTTAGACAGGCCTTTTATTTATAGCCTGTCTAAAGGGCTCTAAGTAAAAGGAATGAAGAAGAATGCATCAATTAGTATTTCAAAATAGTATCCACCTACACTTTATTTTGTTTATATCATATAAACATGTAAGATATCATATTACATGATCATCTTACGTGATTATATGATCATATTACATCAGCATCATAAGCAAACAAAATCCCATAGGAAATGCACCTTTAGGTATAGAACTTAAATGCCTTTTGAAGAAGATGTGGTAGCATCTAGCAGCAGAGTGGATCCATCCATCCTTTGACAGTCTTTACTGGTGGGCCCTGGGGGTCTCACAAACGCATTAACAGTGCAAATAGGTCATTTCTACTCAAGGAATTTCTGAAGAGAACATTCTGTCAGGAAGCCCCCCAATCACAGACTGCTCTGTGGCAGCTGTAATGTAAGTATTGTAAGTAACACTGTCAGAAAGGTAGGTTTGCTTTCATGTCAGGAAGAATGAAAATGGGCAACAACAAGACTTGCAAAGGATCACGCCTCCTGTTGCCATCTCTGTCTTGCTGTTAACTCAGCTGAAGGGAACTCAGTGCCCAGACCAGGAGGACGTGAAGGGAAGTGAGGGAATGAAGGTGTTCTGAAATATGGGTGCCCTGGCGTGGCTGGGTCCTGCTTATCCCCAGGGTGCCCCAAATGTAGGTTTTGGAAACAGCAGGCAACTCTGTAAACACTGACTTAAGAGGCTGGAGGAAGGGACTATTTATTGCATGTCTGTCACATACTGAGTACTCTGCAGGCATTATCTTATTTAATCATTAAAACAGTTCAAACGCAAAACCAGTGATGCAGGGATTGTGCATTTTGCAGATGAGGAAACTGAAGTCTGTCACTTGCCCAAGATGACACTAATAAAGATCTGAACCCTGGTTTGTAACTTCAAGCCTGTGCTCTTTCCATGACAACACAGACCTCTGCCTTCAAGGATCAAAGAAAGAGAACAGAGCAGCCACGACAGATGAGTGGCAATCAGGGAAGTGGGCCCTTGTCAGATGCCACATCGTGTGCTGGGCTTCTTGCATGATAACGTGTCTGGTTTTCCTTCCCAGAGATGCACATCAGTGCAGGACCTGGAGGGGTCCTCGGGGGAGCAGAGGAAGAACCCATATTCTGTCTCGTGGTGAGCTGATCCTTCAGAAGTGTGAGGGAAGGCAGATGGGTCAGGATACAGGCCACGCAGAGGGGGATGAGCCCGCAGAGAGGTTTTCCTTGATGTTTCTCTCAGGGAATTTCTGAGATTGGCTTTAGACCACCCTCCCTCACCAACTCAACTCCCCAAGCATGTGGATCTTTAAATAAAGCTCAAAATTGTAGATTCTCCAGGAATGGGAATGAGAGGAGGGCAGGGCATCCTGTTTATATCCAGTTGTAGAGGGGACTTTCCTTTGGCACTGAAGAAAGCAAACCAAAACAAAATCCATCTGTTTATTTGGAGATCCTCATCCAAGTGAGCAGGGACAGTGTCAGGATAAACACTCTTTAGATTTCATTTGGAAAAATCTACTCTGTCAGTCTCTCCACACTGAGACCTCAAGTGACCTCCCTGACTTGGCCAGTTTCTCAAAGGACCCACCTGGGGATGGGAATGGCAACAGCCTTGAAATTATGTCCAAGCTCAGAGGTAGCCTGTCTGAGAGCTTCCTTAACCTCCTTCCTTGATCTTCACTGTGCATCCCCAGGTCAACCTGGGTAAGGAGAGGCGGGCTCACATTCTGGCAGGTAGAGAACAGCAGTCTCCAGCTGGTGTGAGGGCCGCTCAGCTCCTGCAGTGTCCTTCTTAGAGCTGCTCACTCTGGGAACTGCGCCCCTTCTAACAGCAACCTCTGCTCCCACGTGTCTTTTCCGTTCCAGTTGCTCCCTTTTACATCAGTCTTGCCTCTACCTTTCCATGTACCTGCCTCATCGGCTCAGCTCTGTTTGATCTAATCCAGAGAGACCTCCCTCTAGACCAGTGGTCCCGAACATTTTTGGCACCAGGGACTGGTTTCATGGAAGACAACTTTTCCATGGACTGGGGTGGTGGGAGGATGTTTTCGGGATGATTCAAGCACATTACATTTATTGTGCACTTTATTTCTATTATTATTACATTGTAATATATAATGAAATAATTATACAACTCTCCATAATGCAGAATCTGGGGGAGCCCTGAGCTTGTTTCCTGCAACTAGACAGTCCCATCTGGGGGTGATGGGAGACAGTGATACCCGAAGTGTATTACTTATGTCCAGTCTACTCCGTGATCTCATTTTGGTTGCTGTCACTGCAGAACAACACCCTGCTTCACAAACACAGGATGTTGGAAATGGAAGCAGGCTTTTCAGTGTTTTTGTGGCAGTCTCAGGATATTCCATCTTGACTTTAATCCAGGATGTAAGGAGATTTGAAGTTGTCTCAAACATACTTTTAAGGCCACTGTCATTTGCGATCTCAAGCAGTTGATCCTCTTCTGATCCTTTGCACGGACAAAGTTGATTCACCTGGCTTATTCACAAATGGGTTGCGGATCCATTCCTTCCCAGTTTGGGGGTCTTTTGTGGTTGGAAAGTAATGCTCATACTCCTCTGAAAGCTGAGATAGGTGATCATGCACCAGCTGGGAGAAAGAAGGCCCTGGCTCAGTCTCTTTCAAAATCTCCTCTAATGTTTAAAACATGTCAGAAATCCCAATGTTCACTCGTCGCCCCCATAATTCCAGTTTGGCTTTGAATGCAGCCACTTTATCTGCCGACTTGAACACAGTTGTCGTTCTCCCCTGAAGTGACAGATTGAGTTCGTTGAGCAGGTTGAATATGTCACACAAGTAAGCAAGTTTTGCGACCCATTCTGTGTCACTGAAATGTGCTGCCAGTGGTGACTGTTTTTCTAAAACAAATCTCTGGAGCAGCTTTCGGAACTCAAAAACTCTGGCCAGGGATCTCCCTTTAGAAAGCCATCTCACTTCTGGGTATAAGAGAAGACGTGTGTGCTCTGCGTCCATCTCCTCACAGAGCTGTGCGAACAGATGTGAGTTAAGGCCATGTGCTTTGATGTGGTTGATAATTTTAATCACATCCTGCAAAACGTTGTTAAGTTCAGTCGACAGTTTTCGTCTAGCCAGAACTTCTCTATGGATGACATAGTGCGTAGACACACATTCAGAAGCGACCTCTTTTGACCCAAGTAGTGAAACCAGAAAGCCATCCAGTCATGGCAGCCACTCTGTCCATGCATATACGGACACAAAATGACCAACTCAGTTTTCCTGATATGCAATCATTCAAAGATTTGACGCAGCTGTGGTGTTGGTTGGCAACAAAAGTGCACATAACATACCCTCATGCACGTCCTCCTGAAAAATATATCACACAAAAACAAGCATTGTTGCCTTGCTGTCAACATCAAAAATATATCACACAAAAACAAGCATTCTTGCCTTGTTGTCAACATCAGTAGACTCGTCATCCTGGATTGCGTACCACAGTGACTCATTAATCCTCTCTAACAATTGTGCCTCAATATCCTCTGCTATTTCATCAATTCATCTAGTTATGGTTCTAGCCGAAAGAGGAACATGTACCACTTTTTGAACTGCAGTCTCTCTTAAAAGTTCACGACAAATATCCTTAGCAGCAGGCAGGATCAACTCTTCACCAACAGTAAAGGGCTTCTTAGCTTTAGAAATGTGGTTAGCCACTAAGAACGATGCTCTCAGTGCAGACACATTTGATGAAGTGGCGGCCTTCAATAATTGCTTCTGCTCTTCGTGTTCACGTTTTGTTTCTTTTGAAAAACTCCAAAGGCTTGTCTTTTAATGCAGGGTGCTTGGTCTCCAGGCGGCAAAGCAGTTTTGAAGGTTTCATGGATTTGTTGGATAGAGAGTCGCCACGTATTATACAAAGCGGGCTTGGAGAATGTGAATCACCTGTTGCAATGAACCCGTAATTTAAGTAGGACTCTTGGTTTTTTCTTTTAAATGCAGCTTTCTTTTTGTTGGCATTCTTAGAGTCTTCTGCTCTCTCATCATTGGGTCTTTCTCCCTTTTCAAAGAAGCTCTCCAGCGACGTTTGATTTTTACTCATTTTGGCTAGGGTTAGCTTGTGGGCTTACCAAAACTGTGACTGAGACAAGTGCACAGTGCAGGAAAGAGGCGTGGATGGAAGTGGTAAATAAAATAATGGGCGGGCCACGCATGGACTAAATTAAGTGTCGGATTCTGACTTAAAGCCCACCACCAGATGCAGCTGTATAATTGAAGTACATCGACTCACTTGCCACTCTAAAGCCTGCCACCGGATCCAGCTTAATTGTCACTTGCCACTCACTGATAGGGTTTTGATATGAGTCTGCAAGCAATTGATTTATTATGGTCTCTGTGCAGTCAAACCTCTCTGCTAATGATCATCTGTATTTGCAGCTGCTCCCCAGCGCTGGCATCACCACCTCAGCTCCACCTCAGATCATCAGGCATTAGAATCTCATAAGGAGTGCACAGCCAAGATCCCTCGCATGCGCATTTCACAGTAGGGTTCGCGCTCCTATGAGAATCTAATGCTGCCGCTGATCTGACAGGAGGTGGAGCTCAGGTGGCAATGTGAGCAATGGGCAGCGGCTGTAAATACAGATGAAGCTTTGCTGGCTCATCCACCAATCACCTCCTGCTGTGTGGCCCAGTACCAGTCCGTGGCCTGGGGGTTGGGGACCCCTGCTCTAGACACTGCTAGCATTCCTCCAATATTACCCCAAGCTCCTATTGCTTTTAGTTGTTCCTTTTCTTTCCTTCATGGAACTCCCATCTCTCTTGTCTGGTTTCTTGATAACGATCCCTGCTACGGCTCTAAACTATCTGATACTAGTCAGTTTCCCTTGAAGTTCAATGTGGTAAGGTTCATATTCCCTTTCACAAGTTTTGGAAATGCAATATGATAGAAACAGAATGGCCTTGGAATCAAATACATTTATAAATTGGATGAGTTTGGGAAAATTCCATACCTTCCTGAGGCTCCATTTCCTCATCAGCAAAATGAATGTGTGAATGATTACTTCACATGGTTGTAGGAAAGATTAAATGAGATAAAGCGCTTATCACAGTGCCAGGTGGCCAGATATATGCGGGGAAACTTAAGTCCTTTTCTCTTTGTCTTCAAAATATTACATGTATTCCAAAAATGTCATGGTTCTTTCCCTGAAATCTGTCTTCACCACCCAACAACTCACACTACATTGCTACCGAGTGGGATTTGAAAAGCTAATGTTCCAGCAGAACTCCCTGCAGGCTCTATGTTCAGGAAGAATAATTTCTTCGACTTATGTCTCCCTGGGCCTGCATATCTGAGGAGGACAAGGGGAAATTTTCAATGGCCTGCTTGTCAATAAAGCCTTTTCTATAGAAGATTTCTATTTTAAAATAACAGTTACTGATTTTTAAAATGGGTTTAATCAATGGGGTAAAACCACAAACCACTTTCACATTTGCACTCTCAGATTTCCTCTGCCCACCCCCTGATGACAGCTTATGTAGAGTCCATAGCTGTCCTATCAATTCCAGCTACTTAAAAAAAGTCTTATTTAGTACTAATGGACTTTTGGATATTAAAAGGTTTGATCCCATCTAGTATCAAAACTTGACGCTCACAGCCAGTGCATAGCTCCTCCCCTCCACCCCCTACCAGGTCAGGGCTCAGCTTTGGCTCAGAACCCTGCAGTGGGCAAGAGCTGATATAATGACTTTTGCCCTTTCTCTGCCTAATCTTCTGGCTCTTTCAAATCAGGGAAAGGGAGGCAGGCAAAGGCTAAGGCCACTGGTGTTCTCTCTTGGCTACTGCTAGTTGCCTGTTATACCCTCCCATCTGGCAGGCATATATACAAATGCACCACTTAGGGTTCTTTGGAGCCCTCCCCCTGCCCCCGTTCCACCGCCCGAGAACATTCTCATTTCCTGACAGGAACAGTGAACTATTCAGCAGACCTGTAGAGACCTCCTTCTCACTTCAGTGCCAGCCCCAGGCAGTCCACCCCAACCCCTCTCAGGGCAGCAGTCACTCAGCCCAGGAGTCAGCACTTGGAGGAAGGTTCCATCAAGACAGCTCAAGCCTGGTGACAACTGCCACATTCTCTAGGTCCTCAAGGAAGTCTTGTGTCTTTCCACAACAAATGGGAAAGGGCTACCTCACTCCTTGCCCCATGTCGGTTGGTTAATGGGCTTCTCCAGCTGTCCTCCTACCTTCAGTGTATTCCAGACAGAAGTCAGTCATGAGTCTTTATGTTCACAGATGCCCCTGGAACATCTATGGAAACCCATGTCAACCTCTTGCTGCCCTTCACTTCTTCCACTTCAGTGTACCTGGTTGGCCCGGCAGTGTCTGTAGCTCAGTGAGTGTAGAGCCAGGAGTGAGATGCCAAATGTCTCTCCTGTCAGGCATCCGCCAGTCTTGGTAAGCATGTCTCTCAGACCCACAACTTGGCTTGGAGGTTGGAAATGCCTCGCTAACCCCCTAGGCCAATATAGCTGCCTTTGCTTGATGACCATTTCTCTTACATAGGCTGATGGTGGCTGGAGGTAGGGGACAGGGTTGACCAAATCTGATATCTTTGACTAGGTCTGGTCTAGATGTGTCCAGCACTTCTCTTTAGACACCAGAAGCATCTTTTGCCTATTTTCTCAGGTTTAGGGTTTCAACTAAAATTCCAAGAAAACAGAAAATATAGTCCCATTCAGCATCTTGTATAAATTTAAATAATAAATGACATCATAATTACCGCTTATATGCCACATACAAGCTATACTTTAATTGTTCTTAAGATACAACTAAAGCAAGATTTTAAGATAGAATCCAATTATTTTTCTTAATTCAATCTTTTAAAATGCCTGCCTTATGAGAACTTCCATTTACTTTCTGCTTTATAGACTATAAAGCCTCCTGTATATGATAAGAGTCATTTAGTTCAGCAGTTGCTATAAGCCAGTCATGACAGTAACCTCTCTTATTCAGCAGCACATAAACGTCAAGCATATACTACCTGCTTGATGGATACCTATAATTTGTAAAAACAACGCTGCAAAGTGGCTATTCTCCTGCCATTTATTACATTTCACAACTGAGGAAAATGAGACTCCGAGTAAGAACTGGATCAAGGTTATACAGTTAGTAAAGATGCAGCATGGAATTTTGCCTGTCTGACTGTAGTGGGTAGAGTCATATCCATATCCATGTTACAGCTCAAACAGCAGCTTACAGCTCTGCCTATTTTTAAAGTCACAGAATAATAGCTTTTTAAGATAAGGTTTCCCAACCTAGAATTCACCAAACACTATTCAACAGGAGGTAAAAATGAGTACTGGAGAGAGGGCAGGGTATTCCAGGGCTAAATAAGTTTGAGAAATGGTGGGTTAGTAAAGTTAAATACTTTTATTTACTGTACCATTTCTTAGAGACAATTTTTAATGTTATTCTTTGACATATAAAACTGCATATATTTAAGGTATACAACTTGATGTGTGAAAAGATCACGAAAATCAAGCTAAATAACTTATCTACCACCTCTACAAGGTACAATTGTGTGTGTGTGTGTGTGTGTGTGTGTGTGTGTGTGTGTGTGTGTGT